>NW_026251232.1:3000000-3324199 GCF_024521655.1 Durotheca rogersii
AGAGCCCTCGCTTATCGAGAGCCAGCAATACGGGCGGTCGGGAGTTGACCAGTAGTATGCTACTATTTGATAATATCAAGGTATCTTCACTACGCAGTTGACAGGCCCGCCGGATCCCAACGCGGTTTTCGTATTCCCTGAACGCCATTCATGAAAACTCACTCTCAACCCTCGGCAAAACCCCACACCTCGTATACATTATTAACCCGACATCGGTAAATTCAACCCTGGCAGCGGATGCCTTATGTCGAGGCGTCCTCCTCCGTTCGTAAACCAGCGTATTCAGTTCCTTGATTCGCAGTAGCCAACCTCGCGCACAGGCTTAGGAGGACTACCGTCTCCGTAGCTGCGTAGTGGTTTAAGGCATCTAGCAAGATTTGTAGGTGCCGGCTAAAATTCTTCTCCCAGTTTTTGATGATCTCGAACAGTTGGTTGAGCCGCGCCTCCTCGTCCTGGAGCGTACTATTCCCGCTGTCGCTCTGCGATTTCTGGGACTTCATCGTTTGGAACCGCTTCCACTCCTTATCCGTCATGTTTGGCGGCTTGATCGGACCGAGTAAGTCTGGGTCGGACTTCTCAAGCTCGCGCGACAGCCAATTCATGTGAGCTGCGAAGACAGTGCATGTCTGCATGAGTTTCGAATGAATCTGGAATGTATGAGCCTACGTGCCACAGTTGCGCAAAGTATCCCGAGTCACTTACCCTGATGAGCTTGCCGTTGGTGAGCATGCAGCCCTTCAAGCATGTGTCCAGGAAATCCACATGGTCCTGCATCAGTTCGTCCACAGTTCGATCTGGTTTGCCCGACCCATCTATACTACCGTCCTTGGCCTTTAGTCTCGCCATGAGGGATTGCCAATTCGGCTCGATGACCTCGAGGGTGCAGAAGTAGAGAAGCTGTTGGACAAAAACGATCATGCGGGCTCTCAGCGTCCATACTCGCCGCTTCCAGATCTCGACGCGGCGGACCGATGACTTGTGGCACCAGACCACGCCGGTGTTGTGGGTTTGCCACGTGGTCGATAGCTGTGATTCCAGGTATCTCAGCGATAATAGGTACCGGAACAGCGCCTGGTATCGCCAGACAGTCTTCCGGCTTATGACTAGCGACACGGGAAACGGCACCGTGTAGTCGAGTTGAAGAGAGGTAAATCCCACGGCATTCTTGTCGTTCTCGATCGGCTGGTTGCTTAGGGGTTGTAACATCTCCCCTTGCTCGATACCCGTGATGTTGACGACACGCTGTAACATCTTTATGAGGCCGACCTCGTTCATTTCGACGTGGACGTCTTCTTTGAAAGGGTCTAGGGACACGATGCTTCCCGGCTGCCGCAGCACGAGATCGAGGAGAGACTGCAGCTTGACGACGTTAACAGACTTGACTGGCTTACGTAATTCCGATGAGCTGAGCTCCATAAAGTAAGTGAAGTAGTCGGACGGGTCGAGGAAAAAGTAGTGTTTTAATGATCGGAGCCTCGTAGGAAGGGCATGCGTGGTCAAGAGCAGCTTCATAAGCGACTCGTTCGCGTAAGCATAGGCATTATTTACGTTGTCCAAAAACCGTGGGTCGTCGAAGGACTTGGGGACGTCCTGGGTGACTTTGCTGACATCGACTCCTCCGCACTCGCGGACCACGTTGAGATACTTCCCTGCGAGCAGGACCTTGTCTTTAACGCCCTGCAGTTGCGGCGGGATGTCGTGTTCCCGGATAGTGTATCTCCTCTCCCAGTAGTCGTCGGTGTAGTCCTGCTCTAGCCTGTCTCGCCTGATGCTCTTTTGCTCCTTGACGAGAAATTCGGAGTGGGGATCTCCGATTTCGCCGTGGTGCAACCACTCGTTGAGCATTGCCATGTACGGTCGACTGGCATCGCGTAACAAGGACGTGAGCAATGATCTCGCAGCAGGGTCTCCGGACATGGTCTCCAGCCTCTTAGTGATCAGACCTATAACGATGCCGCCCTTGCAGACCTTCTTTCCCGTCATGTTCCCAGGCATGAGATCCCCGCCTCGCTTCAGGTTCTCCAGGATGTTCTCGATATCGTCCGGGTCGGAGTCTTCTGAGCTTTCATCGTCGAGAAGCGCGTTCCTCTTGAGAAGTTCGTGGGCTAACGAGTAAAGCTGGTCCATCATTTGGCTCGTGGGGAGTGTATGGACGTTGAGGAGATGTAGAGTGAAGGTATCGTTCGTCAGGAACTGGGTCTCCAGCTGAGCAACCATGATCAGATAGTCCTGTAAGAATTTCCTAATAGCGGCGCATAAGGCGTGATTGACGGCCCCGAACTCGTCCCTGCTCTGTACATCCACGAAAGTCTCGAGGGCTGAGTAGTGAGTTGCCATCTTAAGCATCGACATTGTCAAATCCTGTAGACTCGGATCGAGACCTGGGAGCACCTTGAAATCGGGCCCGGCCAGCCGGTCCCGTTCCTCGTCGGGATCGTAGGAATAGTCATAGCGGATATATTGCCCCTCGTAGCCCATGAAAACAAATAACAGGTCTTCGATGATGGCGGCTTCCTGAGCCTCCAAAGACAACTCATGGAGGGGTTGCGGCTGTAACGACAATGGCGCGTCCGACGCTGGGGGGGGGATGGATACGCGGATGGCGAGCGGCGCGGTGGTGTGTGGCGTTAGACTGGCTATAGGTTCCCACGTTGCTGTTGATAGATCCGTGGTAGATTAGCCCAAAGTTCGGTTCCTGTTTCACTCCCTCGTACTCCCTCTCTCCCCCTCTCCCCCTCCCCTACTTCGCGCCATAGCTATACGTGTGTGAAGAGGACCCGGGCGGACGTACCAGGCGGTGGCTCAGGTTTTACTGGCTCTCTCAACTTCGTCTCTGGCTGTCGAGACTTGGGCGGTTCCTTGGGCTTCCACTTCTCTGGCGGAGGCGCATCCTTGGACCGGCGTTCAACGCTCTTAGCCCGAGCAACTAGCTTCTCCTTGGTGGTGATGGTGGTGCGCTCGGTTCGCCGTTCCTCGAAGCTCTTGCTGGCCGGACGGGGGTTGCCTGACGCGGTGCGCTTATGGGCCGGATTTATGAAGGCAGACGGCGGAGAGCGCGCAGTTCGCGGATCGGGCTGCGAGGATCTCGAGCCGTGGTGGCTGTGGCCGGTGGCGCGGGGTCGGGGGTTGGAATCATTGTCGCTGGTGCCGTTGGTGCGCCCCCCTGAGTAGTTGGAGACTCTGGAAGACATGATAAGGGGACAGCGACATTGGGAATGCCTCACGCCGCAGTGTCAAGAGTGATGGGTCCTCGTTGTCGGGTTTTATGTATGCAGCAGGGCCACAGACATGTGCTCTTGTCTGGGGGTCTAGGTAGTATTATTGTTGTTGTAAGGCACGATATTGGGGGCGCTATCGAGGCCAGGTCTTATCGATTACCACCGACGGGGTGGGCAGATCGCGTCGAGTAACAAGCTGAGAAAGAAAAAAAAGACACGGCAAAGCGCGTCCCTGACAGCCGACGAGTCCGCACTAACCTAGAATGGAAGTACATATAGAACTGATAGATAGGTACCTAGGTACAAGTATCTGCCTGAGGTACATCATAGGTAGGTACCTAAGAGAGGTACGTAGAAGATACGTGACCTTAGGTACCTTAACCTTACGCAGTACGTCAAGCCCCCGGTTGGTGCACACACACACACATCCCACCCCAGAGCTGCGTAAACGGGGTAGCAGCCTTGAGCTCCAGCTAGGTCGGGCAGGGTACTCAACACTTACGAGCTTCCAAACCCTCAGCCTCCCTCCCCTCTCTATACCTACTCACTTACCGACGAACCCCGTTGCCTGCTTTAGGTACTTGACCAACGCTCTCGACTTCGTCGCGCCTCTCGGACCGCCTCTCGACGACTTGACCGCCAGGCGACGCAGAATCGCCCCATCTCCTCCTCCGCAGAACCCGTGTTCTCCAGACGTCGCCCAAGATGTTTATGGCAAGATCTGAATACGGTACTCGCCCACCCCCCTTTCCCCCCTCGTCTACCCTATCACTTCCTCTTCTATGCTGCTGCCCTCTCGCAAGCCTGGCTAACCCGACTGACTCCCTCGATAGACCGGGGCATCAAGTACGAACTCCCGAACCCCTCCCCCGCCCGCGATGCCGTGCTGCTTCGCCCCTCCCCGTTGCCCGAGCTAACCACCGCTGCCGCGCCGTCAGCACCTTCTCCCCCGAGGGCCGCCTCTTCCAGGTCGAGTACTCGCTCGAGGCCATCAAGCTGGGGTCGACGGCGATCGGCGTGGCGACGTCGGAGGGCGTGGTCCTGGGCGTCGAGAAGCGCGTGACGTCGACGCTGCTCGAGACCTCGTCCGTCGAGAAGATTGTCGAGATCGACCGCCACATCGGCTGCGCCATGAGCGGCCTCCAGGCCGACGCCCGCAGCATGGTCGAGCACGCCCGCGTCGAGTGCCAGAGCCACGCGTTCAACTACAACGAGGACCTCCGCGTCGAGTCCTGCACCCAGGCCATCTGCGACCTCGCCCTCCGCTTCGGCGAGAGCGCCGACGGCGAGGAGTCCGTCATGTCCCGCCCCTTCGGCGTCGCCCTCCTCATCGCCGGCTACGACGAGGACGGCCCCCAGCTCTACCATGCCGAGCCCAGCGGCACCTTCTACCGCTACGACGCCAAGGCCATCGGGTCCGGCAGCGAGGGCGCCCAGGCCGAGCTGCAAAACGAGTACCATAAGGTGCGTCGATAATCCCCACTCTACCTACGCCTCCCTATCTAGCTGTGCATTTTTCATCACTCTTCAGAACCCTCTTGACTAATTTCATCTTCCCTCTAATCCAGTCCCTCACGATCGCGGACGCGGAGACGCTAGTCCTGAAGACGCTGAAGCAGGTGATGGAAGAGAAGCTCGACGCGAAGAACGTGCAGCTGGCGAGCGTGACGAAGGAGCGGGGCTTCAGGATATACACGGACGATGAGATGGCCCAAGTCGTCGAGAGGCTACCCGCAAATTAAGGGAGCGGGGCGGGTCGGCCCCGCCCTCCCCGTCCTACTACGGCATAAAGGAGAAAAACCCGAGGTTGCCGGGAGTCGAAGCGGCGCGGCAGTAGAGAAATTAAGACGAGGAATTAAGAGCAAAAAATGTAAGAAAGGGGTAGCGAATAATCAGCTTTCCGCCCTAAGTAACATCGGAAACTTGATGTCCCTAAATGTGCCCAAGAAGCCGCATAACAACCAGTTGGTATCTCCGCTTGAGCTTCGTTTTTTCTTCTTTTTTTTTGTCTTTTTTTTCTTTCTTTTGGGGGGTTTCCGTGAGGTATCCCGTCGTGAGCTTCATTAAATGCCCAATACCGAGTCATCGTAGCCTCTGTGGACAGTATTTCTTTGGAATCGTAAGACAAAACCGCAGACGCATTTCCCCCCGCCCCCGTCCCCTCGCCTGCTTATCCCGACGCACGCCTTACCTATCTAAACCGTCATGAAGTCAAGGTCACCGATGCCTGCTCCGTCTCCGTCACCTCTCTCTCTCTCTCTCCTTCCCTACCTGCTTACCTTTACCGCCTGTCGACCTCGCTGGCGTCGAGGTCGAGCCGCTCGAGGTCGTGCTCGACGGCGAGCAGGCCCATGGCGTAGGAGGCCTTCTCGCTCTTGGCGAGGACGATCTTGGAGTCCGGGTTCTCGACCTCCTGGATGCGGTGGTCGATGCGGCGCGCGACCACCCACACGGACCCGGCCGGGTCGAGGTTGAGGTCCGCCGACCGCACGTACGGCGGGCCCCGCCCCATCTGCGCCGCTTTCGTCCATGCCGACTCGCACCCCGCCGCGATCTGGCGTGCCGACTGCCACCCCGTCAGCCGTGCTATGTCGTGCAGCCGCTGGATCAGCCACTGCCGCTGAAAGTCCTCGCGGTACTGCGAGAAGGTCAATATTGGTGATTCGCGGCGTGGCGTGCGATGAGAGAGGGGGTTATGTTACGCACCTGAATCCCCGCCACGAACAGGGGGAAGCAGCACTCGATGAGCGCGGCGGCCATGAGCGTGCTTACGTTGGCGAGCTGTTCGATGTTTTCCTCGAGGCCGGCGGCGATCCGGCCCACCTCCATGGTATACCGCGCGGTCGTGGCCGCCGAGATGCCGGCCGCTACCATGGCGACGGGCGGCATCGTGGGGTGCGCCCGGTGTAGCACGATGAGGCCCATGTAGTAGTTCATCCAGATGCCCGCGATCGAGTACGTCCGGTAGTGTGCTGCAAGTCCGAACGGCGTCGCCTTCGCCGGGTAGATGTCAGCGCCAAGGGGCTCGAATTCGGGGCCGAAGCGGCCCCGCAGTACTTCGAAGGCCTCCTTGATATCCTCCCATTCGCGATACGCCTCGGCAGTTCTAGTGTCGAGGTCGCTCGGCTCGGAAGAGCTCTCGCTGGATGGTGTAGACTCTCGTTGAGGGCTGAATCCCATGGGCATTGCGACTTTCTCGGATGCCGGCATCATGCCCGGAAACATTCCTGGGGGAGTGGCCCCTCTGCCGGGTCCGCTTGCTTTGAAGCACTCTCGTTTTCGGGTCAGATCTTTGGATGTGTAGTTTGCCAGGCGACCAAGTAGAAGCATTAGATGATCGTACGTGCCGTAGCTAGAAGCGTCAGTGCAACCTCGCCCCGGAATGGGGCGAGCGACTTACATAGCATTGAGCCTCCCTATTGGTGCCCTCGGTGGGCATTGAGTCCAGGCATTATATTCCAGGCTTGTTTCGTCAGCAGGGCCATGTTCTTGTGTCTCCGCGGCTCGGTGCAGACTTACAACAGTCGCGTCCCACCCAGGATGCTCTGGTAGACGTCCATCTTGCAGTACCACCAGAAAAGGTCCGCCATTTGCTCGTACCTCTCCATATCCCTCTCCGTAAACTTGATCCCCGATCTACGATACGCACTCTGTCCTACGGGGAGCATGCCAAACTCGTCGTACGAAAGGTCCTTACCGGTTATGGCGCTTAGCAGCGGCACGTCGATAAGGTCCCAGTCTTCGTGCAAAGGGTCGGATTCTTCGTACGATGTGAACATCCCGAAGACGTCCGCCTGAGGCTGCTCCATCTCTCGCCTTCTTTGTTCCAGTCTAATTGCCATCATGGAGCGCGTCATCGCAGCGAATGGGATGTCTTTGAGAATCAGACGTGCTCCCAGCAGATGCCTACTCCACTTATCGTGATCGGAATTCCACACTTCGTAGAACGCCAAGGCTAATGTCGCTGCTAGGTTCGACGGTTGGGCGCGCCGGTTGGGCCGGCTCACATTCCGTGCTATTCGTCTCAAAGCCAGATGGTAGTGCTTGAGGGACGTCGTCGGCGGTACGCCTTGGAGCTTGGCGATCTGCAAGCTTGCAATTGCCAGTATGGCGTGGAGAAGTGCCGGGTGGCTGAAGGATAGGATGGGGAACGTGTCTCGACGCACTAGTTAGCAAGGGAAGGGAACTGAAGCGAGCAACATCTTACAGGTCCAAATATGTTGACGAGCCTTCGGTATCGCCTGTCCCTGAAAAATCGGTGACGGGTCAAAAGGGTGCCTTTCATACAGTGATATACTGGGCCCAGTCACGTTAACAAAATGCCAGAACACCGCAGCTATCTGTTCGTCATGTAAAGGAGAATCCGCCGGTGAAGGGTTGTATGTTGCAAGAAAGCTCTCTGGAGCAAACGCCGAGAATGTCCGAGTATGCGTTCCGAACATATTATAAGGGTGATCTAGTCTTTGGAACGCAACAGCTCCCGGGTCGTTGAAGATGAGAGAGGTGGTGTTGTCTTGACCTATAGGCACATCGTCCGATTCCGCCATCGACTCATCGTCAGATACGGGATACTCCCATTCTTCGTAGTTAGATGTCGTGGCTTCGATAGGCGGCTCGTACTCAGCACGGGACTTGCCCTTGTCCAGTGTATAACTGTCTGCTTCTTGGGGTGGTGCTACAGGCGAGGCAGCCTGTGCCGGGTTATTAGAAGTATCGGATGGAAATTGGCCGAAATTTGAGGATGGATTCTGCCTCCATTGTTGCTGCGAGAAGGCGTCTACGGTAGTTGGTGGGAAAAATGTGTATTTCGACGGCGTAGGCTGAGACCCGAGCACGTTCGGATCGAAGCCTCCAGGGGGTGAACCAGCTGGCCCCGCTTGGTCAGTGTAGACGTGGCTAAACTGGTGGTATCCTGCTGGCGGAGGTTTAGGGGCAATGATTTGCAAAGCTTGCGACGACGACTTCTGCTGGGCGGCCGACAGCTGCTGCTCCCTCACGAGGGCTTGAGGAGAGGGTGCCGGATAATGTATGGGTCCATACGGAGCATTAGCAAATGCACCGAGAGGATCCTTGAAGACAACCCGCTGGTTATAGCCCTCGCATTGCCGCTTCGACTTCAAGCAGTTATTGCACGTCGGTCTCCCTTCGTCGCACTTTATTCGGCGCTTTCGACACGCTTCGCAACAGTCAGCGTCTGTTCTACGGGAGAGAAAAATCGAAGGCAGTTGAAAATATGATGAATGCTACGTACTTAAACAGCCCGTTTTTGTTCGCTTCCGTACAGCCAACTTCTTCGGCGCCGAACTCTCATCACCCTTTTCTTCGGGCGTGGGTGGCTGGGGAGGTTGAGGCTGGGTCGAACCGTCCCCTGGCTCTCCATCCGTAGAAGCCATCCCAATAGACCGTAGTTGCTGGTTGATCGAGACACTGGGTGTTGGTTGTTCGCCTGAGAATCTAGCCCTCGAACAATCCAAGGTGCCATGTGGTATTTAGACAACAGGCCCAGTTGCGTGCTAGGCAGCGTCGACTACAAAATAGGCCCGGGCATGCTCGGGGAAGCCCCTCTCCCGGTCCTAACAATCGTCGTGTAGTTAGCGCGAATCACGGCCGAGATGGCCCCTTTAGGTCCCGTCTATCCGGAACTATGGATCGGAAGACGTGTTGACGCGATGGCATATGCCTATAGCTCTGCGGTTCCGGCTGAACAGTATGAGAGGCCATTCGGGACGGCGGCAGAGGAATTATCGAGAGGATATAGGCACGGCGAGATAAACGGCTCAACCCGCGTCCTTATAGCTTATATCGCCCCCTGTGAAACACCTAGCGCGACAAATCAGGATGGGAAGATGTCTGTTGCTGGCGTGTCCAACTGGGGGGGAGTCATCCCGCCGAGAGCAGTAGGACAGGGTGCGACATGGAAAATATGAGGTGTAGACGGCAGCGTCTAGACTGATCAGGGGGCTCTCATTTCAGCGACCGCAACCTGTATGTACCTAGATCCATGGACCGTTGCACATACGAACGGAACGCTGCTAACGCGGGACGGGGGGGATTGCCCAGGAATGGTGGGGTTCAGCTGGTGGCTTTGCTACCATTGCCAAATGAGAGAGGCGATCTAGCCAGGACACAGGACGGCGGGTACATAGTCCTCCTGCTAGGGACGTCGTATGTAGCCCAGCAGATCTCGGCGAGGCTGGGCAAACTCCCACAATACTGGGGCGGGAAATCTCTGAGCGCTGGCATGCCCACCATTATAGCAGACCCTCTCCGCCTAGCCCAAGGGTGCCTACCACACCTGTGTGCGTCGGCTCCTGCGTATGGAGCAAGGGGCAATGCCGGGACCTGGCGCGAGAAATAGATCGCCGCTGAGGTTCGAACGCCGCTGGGACGGCTTCAACCGATCAGGCGATTTCGACGGCACCAGCTGCCGTCCGACTGGATCAAGCTGGACGCGGACAGCGAAGCGATTGTCATCGCGGCGAGCCCGACAAGGAAGATCCCGTACCGGCCAAGCTATCTCCACGCCAGACGCTACCGGTTCGAAGCCGATTTCTGGGCTAGTGCCGTCGCTCGACTAGGCCCTAAAGGAGGCTCCGACGAACTATTCTACCCTGCCCAGGAGGGAAAAAAGGGCTAGGGGCCTTCGGCTACCTTACTTCTGGCCGCGCTCGAGGGCCGTGCCTCTATTGACAGCGGAGACCCAACACAACCCATATGGCAATGAGATAGACGGGGACGTCTGCGTTCCGTAGTAGCCGGGTCCTCGTGCGCCCTGTGATGTGCTAGCCTGGAGATAGGGCCTGCACGGGGCCGCGACGACGCGTTAGTAGGTCCCATGAAGCTGCATGCAGCCAGCGTCGCTCAAGTTGCGGCAGATCGAAGTGCGACGTCTGATGATGCATAGCTGGTAGTCTACGTCCTGCACCTGGAGGATTACCTAACTTCGGAGAGAGAGCCAACGGTTCACGCAATCCCGCCCGTGCCACCGAAAACGCGCAGCCTGTGGCGACGACGAATCGTCCTACACATCCGCCACGTTCTGTTGGCCGGCCGTCAATTCGCCTTTTTTTTTTTGGCGCACACAGCGAGAGTAAGCTCGGCGTGTCTTGTGCCGCCGACCACGCAAACATCTAGACCACTTACACATGAGGTTGGAGGGAGAAGACATGGTGGAAACGGACCGGTTTGTACGCCTATGGGAAGATGTACCTACCCCAAATCCTGCCCCGGGGTAGGCCAACACGGTCAAGTATGGCCGATCTTTATCTTTCACTCGGCGTACATCGTCACCAAATCCACGGGTCCATGCCTGGTAGCTTCTCGTGCGAAGCGCAGAGCTTGCCCGCCAAGCGTAAACCAGGTACAGCGGGAGATGGGGGACGAAGCCAACCCGTGTGTCTCGGGAGGGAAAGTCTCACGCCCTTGTATTGGTCCTAGATATGGCCTGGCAGCACTACGGGTACAGCACGAAGAAGTCAGCCGCGGTCAGGACGATGGATGATAAGACGGATGCATGCCGCAGCGTGGTCCGAGGCTCCGTGGTTACGGCAGACAAAAATGCTGCGTCGCATGCAGGATATACGATGCTTAGTCCCGCGGCCCCGCGCGCAGAGGCCGAAAACGGGATGAGGACGGCCATCCTGGGGAAACGCATCGACGACACCACTTCGTCCCAAAGGCAACAACAAAAGGGGGCTCGGACGTCAGCAAGAGTATATGTATACCTCCCTACCTGCTGGGGGTGTGTGGCGGAGCGGGTAGAGACGTGAACCCTTTGGCTGGGAACCCGCGCACCCTAAGGCCGTACGCAAGAACTCCCGTCCCACTGCAGAAACATATGCCCCCTTGCGAAGTCATGTCGCCGTCCACATAGGGTCAGTTGATAGAGCGTAGCCGGCGGATAGATATACGTCAGAGTCAGGAGAACTGGGAACTTGCATGCTGGCAGGCTGGAGAAGCCAGCGTGCAACCGTCGATCCCACCAACAGGCCTTCACTGTCGGCCGTAGGCTGTGGGACGTTGCAACGGGGCACCGTATAATCATCTCATCCCGCTTGTCATCCCATCTGATAATCAAACCCGCCCACGGGGTCCGTAGCCTCATGTGGGACCCGAAGGGCGGGATATTCCAGGTAGAGCTGTCAAAAACAGAGAGGACAAGGCACGAGACAGAGAGTGGCAAGCAGAAAGAGGGAATAGGGGGCATGCGACTGGACGACTCAGGCCAGACGAGCAAAAGGAAATCTCGCAGGGCAGTCCCAAGGGAGGGGTAGAGGAAGCTGGATGGCCTGCCCGGTTTCAGGTGACGAGTCCTACCGGTGAAACGAGGCCATTGTGTAGAATCCCAAGATCGAGATCCAAGTGGCTGCTGTGGGGATCTGCTCTGCTCTGCTGGACCTACGCCCGTAAAGGGTAGGTAGATCGGGCTTACGGGCTGGGGGATATTGTAACCAGCAAACCGTCCCGGATGTCAAGACGTGGTCGGAAGCAGGGGCCTGGGAGGTTTAGAGATTTTATCGGCCCTTTCTTACGGATGCGCTCGGCAGAGGAGAGGCAGGAGGTGGGCGATGCTGGGCAGAGGGCAGACAGGATGGAGGATGGGGTTGTGGTGTTCAGGTTTTGCTATCGGAGTTGGTGACGTTCATCACGTCGACATAATATAGGAGACAGAAGGTATACTGCCTGACCTAATGGTACTTCCAATTGTTTCTTCTTCTTTTCCTTTTTCTCTCCGAGTCCGCAACAAGGCGAGGGACGACCTACCTGTAATGCGCGCATGCGACTAACAGGCATCATATTCCTCATTATGTACCTAGAGAATTGACAGCTGCGGGACAGGAGCCGACAGCTCCATACTTCCATGGTTTCTTGTTGGATGCCCACCTCGGTAACTTGGAGGTACCTAGGGGAGGTACTTTACTGGGCAGTCTTCGCATCCCTTACCTTACGTATAGTAGGTACGTAAGTACCAGTACCTATAGTAATCTACCGATCTACAATTTTTCTGTGGGTGGATAGCCCACCTTGCACGTGATTAAACCCCACTGCCCATCGGGAGGAAAGTCCCCTGTTCCTGTTGAATGGATGCACTTGCTCAGTACCTAGTGACAGCAACACCGCACCCCTGTCATTAAGTGAAAAAAGCTGTACCTACCTAAGAGAGCAACTCGCTCTGCTTTTAGCTGCCCAGTCCATCTTCCTCGGCCTACCTACCTGATACAAAGGAAACAAAGCGAAAAAGAAACAAAAAGCCCCAGGACTCGGAAATTTGCACGGCGAGACCTCAGGGAGCGAAATAGATAAGCATCGCATTTGCTCAGGCCATGTTTGCGGTACCAGGTTGGGCCGTATCTGCGGACGGTCTCAAGGCGGAGGCCGCCGCAGCCCTCGACCGAGCGCCCTCTAAGGACGAGTCCAAGGCGCGCTCCAAAAAGCGCAAGCGGCCGTCGGCCGCCCCCGGGAACGTGACCGCGGCCAACGTCGCGGACCTCTGGGAGCGGGTCATCGAGGGGAGAGCCGAGAAGAAGACAAAGAAGGAAGGCGGCGGCGGCGCGTCGGAAGGCAGCCCAGCCGACGGTCCGCCGAGGAGGTTGACGCTGAAGGAGAAGAAGAAGCTGAAGAAGCTGAGGCAGGGAGACGCCGGCCCGGATGGCGACGGCGGCCAAAGCGAACCGGCCGGTGCTGGCTCGCCACAGGAACCACCTGGAGGGCCGGCGAGGAAGGCCAGGAAGAAGAAGACGTCGAAGGCGAGAATAGGAGCCGGCGACGAGAGCAAGCAACCCGAAGAGGTCGAAGGCGAAGCGGAGGCGGCGGCAGAACTAAGCAGCAGCCTTCCCCGTGCGGCGCCGAAGCCGACGCCGACGCTGACGCCGCTGCAGGCCGCGATGCGGGAGAAGCTGGTGTCGGCGCGGTTCCGCCAGCTCAACGAGACGCTGTACACGCGGCCGTCGGCCGAGGCGCTCCGCCTGTTCGCCGACTCGCCCGAGATGTTCGGCGAGTACCACGAGGGCTTCCGGCGCCAGGTCGACGTGTGGCCCGAGAACCCGGTCGACGGGTACATCCGGGACGTGCGGCAGCGCGCGCGCCAGAAGCCGCCGCCGTCGCGGCACGCCTCCACCCCGGCTGACCCCGCCCCCCTGCCGCGCACCGCCGGCGTCTGCACCGTCGCCGACCTCGGCTGCGGCGACGCGAAGCTGGCCGCCGCGCTGTGGCCCGAGCGCGCGCGTCTGCGGCTCGAGGTGCTCAGCTTTGACCTGCAAGGGACCGCCGCCGCCGCCGCCGCCGCCGCCGCCTCCTCGGCCGCGGTCCCGGTCGTCACGCGCGCCGACATCGCCGCGCTGCCCCTCGCCGACGGCGCCGTCGACGTCGCCGTCTTCTGCCTCGCGCTCATGGGCACCAACTGGCCCGACTTCGTCGACGAGGCGTACCGCGTGCTGCGCTGGAAGGGCGAGCTCTGGGTCGCCGAGATCAAGAGCCGCTTCGGGCCCGCCGCCCGCGCCCAGGGGAGGAAGAAGAACAGCGGCGCCCCCGTCGGCCACAGCGTCGGCGGCCGCCGGAAGGTGCTGCAGCCGCCGCCAGGGCCGAAGAAGGGCAAGGCGTGGAACGCGGCTGACGCCGACGCCGACGCCGACGAGGCCCGGCTGGCCGTCGAGGTTGACGGCGCCGACGACCGGCGCGAGGAGACCGACGTCTCGGCCTTCGTAGAGGCGCTGCGGCGGAGGGGCTTCGTCCTCCAGGGGGAGCCCGACCTGCGGAACAAGATGTTCGTCAAGATGCGCTTCCTCAAGGCGGCGTCGCCGGCCGTCGGCAAGGGGGCGAGCGGCGCGAAGGCGCAGAAGGGCAGGGATGCGATCAAGTTCATCGAAGCGGAGGATGACCGGCAGCAGGGCACCGTGGATGAAAGCACCATCTTGAAGCCCTGCGTTTACAAGCTACGCTAGGCGCGAGCCGCTACTTTTGTTTTAAACAAATACTTGTCTCTAGTTCGTCGACCCCTTAACACCAAACTCGTTTAGTCACCCACACGCGTCGGCAGAGTCTTTCCTCACCGTCACTGTATCTCCGTTCAAAGATACATAAAAAATCTAACTGAGACGACTTCGATTAATTAGATCCCCAAGTATTGTATTTGCTTGAATCGGGGCAGGGTTGGGGGGGGGGGGGATCGCGTGACTGTCATGCTCGCGACCCTTTTCAAGTGCCCTCCGGGCCGCGCCACATAAAAACTCCCACCAATGTATCGAGTAGTAACAACATTTTGGTGTCCGAACCCGTCATTCGTTACGCCATGCTGATTTCCCCACTGGATCGCGTTTCTTACGGGTAGCAGGTCCAGTTCTACTAGTTATTGAAAAGAAGCGAGGCGGCGAATTCGACGTTGCCGCCGGTAGCCTCTAGCGCGTTGATTGCTGCTTGCCGGTCCCATCCTAGAGATACCAAGGTGTTGATGTCGCTTTCCGGAAAAGTTCTCCGGGGTTGCCCTTGGGGTTGTGGCTGGGCCGGAGGGGGGGCCGGAGGCGCAGCAGGCCGCGATACCACAGGTACAGAATGCGCCGAGGAGCTGGAGGGGCCGGCCGACGACGACGACGAAGCCTGAGGCGCAGTGACAGCTCCGGATCGAGCGCCGATAGTGGTGCCGCCTGGCCCTTGAACGGTTGGCTCCTGATTAACCGCCTCCTCCGTCTCCTTGGGGATGTCGGACTCTCCCAGGAAATCTACTTCCTCTCCCTGGATGATGAGTTTGTTTCGCGCAAGGTCGATGACGGCCAGATGGCCCTTGAGAATATCCAGGCCGATCAGCAGGTCGACCGACTTACCCTCCATAACGGTGAATGCGGCGGCAAGGTGCTTGGAGCCGAGCTGTAGCATGGTATAGTGGACACGGCCGATAATGTTGGCAGTCCCCACTCCGCGGGCCACACCAGCAAAGCGCCTATCGACAAGACGCATGATATTACATGCCTCGGCGCAAGACGGCGACATGATTGTGGCCTGAGCACCCGAGTCGACTAGGGCCTTCACCTTCACCCCGTTGACCTTGACATCCACGTAGAGCAGATGCACGCGACCGAAGGCTATACGGCTGGTTAGTAGCAGAGTCTTTGGGGAATCCCGACGTGCTGGTTGCGGTATAGCTCACATTCGGGGTTGTACTCCATAGCATTCTGGAGGTTCTCCATCACGCCCTGTTGACGAATCATGTCCTCGATCTTGGCCTGGGATTCGGGATTGAACTCGTCATTGTTGAGGGCCTCGATCTCGCGCATGCGTGCTCTGCGGGCCTCCTCCTGCTGGTCGGCACTCTGTCGGAATATCTGGGCGAAACGCTGGGGATTCTCGAGGGCAGCAGCCAGGTGGGGGTTCGCGCGTTCCAGCTCGCTCCGCAGCCGGGCATCGCCCAGGACCTGCAACCGGATCAGCTCCGGGTCTTGCGAAAGGGCACCCTGTCTCCTCTGCGGCTCCCGGTGGGCGGGCGCAACGCCAGTATTTCCCCGCATGTCCCGAATGTGCAATGCCAGCATGTCTCCCTCGCAGATGTTGAGCTCCAGTAATGTCTTGGAGTTTTCGGTGATGAGGCGGCCGTTGTGGTAGATATTCTGGGACGGCCCGGGTATCCCCTCGGCTTCGATGGAGCTCCGCAGGTCGGCAAAGGTCATATCGGGAGGGACATCGAGGTTTATCAGCTGAAGCTCTTGGGCTTCAACATCTGGGTTGTTCACATTCACAGTGATGTGCCTGGGGAAAGCATTAGCCAAGGTGCAGCGCAGGTCAGGTTACGCGGGTCCCCACGCGAGAGGGGGCTTGCGAGCTTACATTTTGATCCGGAGGCAGCTTGGGGTGGTTGACAGGCAGGCCAAAGCTGTCGCGATATGTCCCTCCTCGAGCGGTAATGAGAGCAAGGAGAGGACAAAGGGGGGGAGGAAATTGGCTCGGACAGATCGGGGGTGTCTTGCGAACCTCCAGAGAGGCAGAGGCAGAGAGCGTGCAAATCGGCGATCAAAGAATCTCGGCAGAAACGATGGTGCAAGGAAGTAACGAGCAGCGAATAGCGGGACTTGACGAGGTCTTGTCTGCTTTTGCGATGTAACACGGGCACATGCAGACAAGCAGTGGGTATGTGATCCGGACTAGTAGTATGGTAGTATGGCTGGTATGGCAGTGCAGCGCAGGCGGGCACTGAGAGTCTTGGGTATTTGCGTGTGGATTTGCAGAGATCTGTTTGGAGGGTGGTGGATGATGATGAATGGTGGTGGTGGTGGTAACGGCGATGGTGGTGGTGGTGGTTGTTGGTGTGCAAGGAATCGAAAAGGGAGGGCGGTGCTTGGCCCAGGCGGGCTAAGTTGAGCAGCCGGGTACCTCAGGCATTAGGTCCTGCAGCGCCCCTCCAGTGGGCCGGCCGTTAGACAGGTACCTCTCAGCAGGCTGCCTGGGGGGCAGCTCGAGGTAGACACTAGCTGCGGGCACCACCAGCACCCCGCTGTAGGGGATGGCTGGATACCTAACCCCGCCACACCCGGCCTGCGAAGCACAAGTACCCGCCTATCTACAGGCACCCCGACCGGCACGCACACAGCCTGGTCGTCAGGCGCCAGAGCAACGACATCATCGCTTTCCCCTTCCAACTTCCCGCACCGGACCTGCCATCGAGCCTCCACTTTAATTAGAGTACCCTTCCCGTTCGATCCCCCTCCCCCCCTTTCTCTCTCGGCCAGCCCCTCTCAGCCCCCCGGCTACCGCAGACGAGACGAGACAGCCGCTGCTCATTCGTCGCCGGCCCTGATTAGCGCACCCCACCTGAGCGAGATCTCTCTTATCTCCTCATCTCATCCCTCAGCTTCCCTCATCTTGGTCCCATAGGGCTGGTCACCCTCGCCTCTCCTCTCCTCGCGTTCCGATGCCGATGGAAGATAACCCCGTACTTCGGATGGCGACGTGACCGAGTAGCGTGGGACCCAGAGTCTTGCTTTCTTTTTTGTCCCCTCCCTGCTCCCCCCGACGACCGAGATAGAATTTGGTAGACGGGAGGACGAGGTGGCCTGAGAGCCCCCGGGCGTGTCTCCTTACGTCTCGCGCCATGTCTGGTTTGAAGCTTGCCAATCTCTTCTCACTCCCTCCTCGTCGCATCGGGTTAGGTACACGTACCTTTTCGGCCGTGTGCCTCCGCATTGCATTGCAACCACCTATTACTGTACATGAGCCTTCGTAGCACTTACCGGTATCTTAGAAAGAATCCCCCTTCCTGCTGACTCGGACGATCGAAGCTGATGGAAGAGCCGATATATTGCTCAGACGTGCAAAATTTTTCAGCGCTCTGGTCGCCAGCCTGTTATCGACGTCCTTCCACCTCTTTCCCTCCCCCCACAGGCAACCCCATCGCCTCTCGTATTCCTGCCGGCCGTCGGGGGGTTTTCTCCAATGGCTACGAGTTGCTCCCCGTTCCAGAGACCTCGGTGACACGATTGCCAGCTCCCGACCCAGGGAATCTATCAGAGTCTGGTCCCCCATTGCCTACACTTCTCGGCCCCCATTAGCCAATGCCTATCTGTTACCCAAGTTACGCGCATTGGCTGACGAGCACTGTCGCGCCCGGGGAACTGGGGTTTCCCCCGTCGAACAGCAATACCGTCAATCTATCTTGCGAAAAAAAATGGACCATTCTCGAGAAGAACAAGCCCACCCTCTCTCTTCTCCTTTGCCCGCCCAGCTTCTCGCCTCAGGACGAATGCCGTCGCAGACAATCGACGAGAGAAACGGGATGCTGTAGCCAGAAATCTCGAATGAGCCATGCCGGCATTCGGTGACCTTACTTTAAAGTAGCTCCCGGAACGGACCCGGGAAGGATGAGAGATAAAAATAGAGTGGGATGTCGTACATATGCTTGGAGAACCCGTCGAGGACGATCGGCGTTCTTGATGTGATATATCCATCTGAATATCGTTGGCCATCGTGCCAAGACATTATCGATTATTCGAGTGGCCCTCCCGCTACTAATGCCTTGCGATATCTCGTAATTTCCCTGTCTTAATTCGGCCTAGTTTAGCTATCCTCATCGTTAATCTTTTCTGACAATCAATGCTCAGTTCTGGCTTTTACATACAGACGCGAGGTTGAGGTATTGCGGATACCATCATAACTATCCTAAGTATAATGCATCCCTAGTTATTCTCCTATTAGATGACACAGTTACAAGGGGTTGGCCACTTTATATACCTAGAAAATATTCCTGTGGTTCTGTCCTCGTATTTCACGTACCCAAATATTACCTACCATATACGCTCCTACCTACCTTAGGTACCTATATAAGCCTTCCATGGTAAAGATAAAGTTATGGCGATACTTCACCCCGTACCTCCCTCCCTACCTTCTAGGTACCTAAGGTCTATAGAACTTCTCACATCATTTAATGGTAGTAAAACCTCTAACCAACAGCGTACCCAAGTACTTTTGGTGTTTGCAATGTACCGTGCCCTTACCCAGGCTGAAACCCCAGATCGTCACGCACACACCACAAAGCTATATATATAAAATATAAATAACCCCAGAATAACAATTCCTTTTCTTTTCAGACATAGCCCACTTCCTAGAAATTCATCCGGACTCCCTCCCCCACACCTCAATTCTTTCATCCCGAAACGTTGTGCCCAGCTCTTCCAGCCGTAACACCAAACCAAATCACACCTCCCACCTCCTCATGCGGAGCATTCCGTTGTTCTCATCTCCTGCAACCTCTGCAGGAACAGAAATTCATCCTGCCTCTGGGCAGAGAAACAGGCCTAACATACCCATGTCATCTTGGCGTCTTCGATCCGGGGGGTCCTTGTTGTCAACCGCCAAGAATGGGAGTATATGACAGTGGGCAGGTCGGAGACTAGATGTGAGTTGTCCCAACTGCATCCATAATACAATCAGCTAATTCCCCAAGCATATCGCCGTCGTCATTTCTCCTCCTATTTGCCTAGTAAGGCCCTAGCAGATCCTTTAATCAGTACGGGTATCCAGAGCCCACCTTAACCAGGCTTGGGGACTTGGAAGGGATCCCTGGGCTACTCACTATTACGCTATGGCACTCCCCATCCATATTATACTGTCCCGGCTATGGCTTATGGGATGGAGCCAGCTATTCCCCAAGATTCTCAAGGGATCGACCCTCGTCTGTTGACCCGCCGGTTCCTTGGCGGTCTTTATATCTAGTTACCGACACTGTTGGCACGATTCGAGACGAAGATGGTGTCCATACGGTCGCTCACGGCCGACCAACAGGAGCGCTTCGGCCTCGACGACGAAGGGGGAGACACACAGCCGGCCTCAAATGGCCTGCTTTCCAAAGCAGAATACCTTACTATCGTGCTAAGGAGCCAAACCAACAACGGACGGGGCAGTCTTATCGAACTAATATCAGTTCGCCTAAACTACTCTTCTCGGTATTAGTCTATAACGAAGCACTTGTTCCCCAAGAACAAGCGCTTGTCTACGCACAAGCTTATCTCCGTAATGACATACGACAGTTTGTTACGAAGCTCGGCAACTCATATGCTGAATCGTCTACGCGATAACTTAGGGTACATACGACTCGCATTCTGGGATCTACCGCCCGTCTCAGTGCTGCCCCCTCAATTCGACCTTAGGCATCTCAATGAGGATATCCTTTAGATGCCCTCAAGATTCATTCCGGCCTTACCGGACATACCCTCAAATTTGTGAGTGTTCTTAACTCCAAACAGAGTCTTTGACAACGGGTTTCTTGGGTGAGGCTGCTGTTCGTGCTATGCAGTAACTAATACTTAGAGGTGCTGCCAGAGCCTCACCCATAACCCACACAGCCTCCTTATTTTGACCTTAGGGAGCTGTAATATGAACCTACGCAGGACCCGTTCACCGCGCCTCCCGTCGATGCTCCCCCCAAACGCACCTCTCCCGAACGATAGGACATTTCCCCTAAAACATCCAACGGCCCTGTCACCTCCTTTCGCGTTTATCCTGTCCCACGCCCTTAACGTCGTATTAGCCCCAAGGACGGAGAACGGGCTCCCAAACCGCTTTCTGATTATGATTAATAGCCCTTAGACTCAGCAGTAAGCTTCTATCCCTCCCCTATCCTTATCCGTCCCCCCCGACTCGTGCGTTACGTGCGTTACCTCGTGCTAACTGCTGCCGTCGTTCTGAGTAGATCGTCATTTCATTTACCCTTGTCGGCATCCAAGTAGCATCGTTAATAGGGTCTCTATAGTCCGAACGTCGCGTTGAATTGGTTGAAACATTTAACGATCCCAAATCCAGTATCGAGGTTTCAAGGCGACGGCAGGACTATTTAAACATCTCAGTCCTAACGGCTTCCGGTCCCCAATTCAAATACCTACATGAGCGTTTACGACGGAACCGCCGTCCTAGACTTAGCGTGGCCGGACGATAGAATAAACAGCGACTTAGACGATAGTCCGCGGTACCGTTATCACCAGATCGCCGGTAAGGCCGCCGCCCTCCAAGGCTGGCGGGGTTAGGGTTAAGCCCTCGCTTATCCCGGGCGACGGTACGCCGCGGTAGTTAGAACACCGACTCGTGTTGCATAATGGCCAGATCTATGGGAATAAGTCTACTTCCGCCGCTTCGCAACAACAATGCAAATCCTTTTGCTCGACGGGCTCTTGTATTCCCTTGGGGACGAGCCCCTGTGCGCGAAGTCGCATTGTCGCGCAGTTACGCCGAGGCGATTACCCGACGCGCATCGCTGCCGGACGGCGGGACTACCTCCGTCACTAGCTATACCTGCAAGCAGAAGATAAGAAAAAGGACGATCGCGCCCCGAACTTAGCCCTATAACATACACAGGAGAAGACTGGGCCAGAGTGTACTTCCTGCAGATTCACCCGGACTGGCAGTTGCCTGAGGCATTTATCTCGGACATGGATACCAAATTCACATCTCAACTCTGGCAAGCTCTCTGCTAAGCAGCAAGAATCGAAGTACGACTAACGTCAGCCTACCGCTCCTCAGCAAATGGTCAAGCCGAAATAACCGTAAAGGCCATCGAAATGGCATTACGCTCATGCCCTGGCTCCTCCTTAAACCAAGCGCGATGGCCGGAGCTTCTCCCATATTTAGTCGCCATCTGTCACGTAGAGGTTGCACTTTACTTGGCACCTCTTCGTTGCTTACCTCAGCAACAGGAGCTCCTATATATAGGCTCCTATTACTTCCATTCCTTCAGTTAGTTCTTAGACAGAACAAGACCTTTTCTCCTGCCTTCGTTGCTCGTGAGATAGCTCCTCGCGCGTGCTCTCGCACCACACGTAGCTCCCGAGATCTACGTGACACCATCTTAAACTCATCAAAGCACGAAACGACGGACGCATGCCACATGGCCCTCCTGGGGCAGCAAGACGGGACGACATGCGGATTCTGGAGCGGCATACTTCCCCATTGCATTTTAGAACGACTGATCGAGTTGACCTTACGAATTCGGGATGAAGGGAGTCTGGATCCAGCCGAGACTCCATAATTATATCGCCATTATACGATGATTCTACGGTGTTAGAGTTCTATTGAACAAGCAGGCCCCCCTGGATATCCTTAGGGGGGTAATATCAAATTGTTTCAAACTGGTTAGGCGTTTATTTTATATAAGTGGAAAGGAGAGACTTGGTCGATCCTCGGTATCCGTTTCTCCCATGTTATCACTCTACCTGGGGAGGATGGAACGAACATAAGAAAAGACAGCAAAATTGGAGGCGAACTACGCCGATCGGGTCTCCAAAGCTAAAGTCAATCGCGCGCATTAACTCTAGGGTCTGGTGCAAGCTCGGCATCCTCACCCTAGACGTTATGCCTACCCCTACGCTTTACTACGTTAAACGGGCCTTTGACCCCGTAGCTGCCGTAACAGAACAAGCTCTTCGGCTTACTCTCTAAACGTTAGGGAGCACGCCTTGATGAACGATAACGAGCCCGCACCCATGAGCGTGAAAGAAGTTCAAGCGCTCATCCACGGCACGCACAACGGCAGCGCCTCCTGGTTAGCTTCGCTTACCACACAAAACCGTCGCGAGCCGGTCCTCCGCGACTGCATGCCACTATTGCGATACCTCCTCTCCTTGTCGGCGGCATTTGCATTCGCTCTTTCTAACGCTATCGATACTGCAACGGCGCCCCGGGCTGCCGACAGACTACCGAATAGGTTTATTATCATGACAGAGTCGCCGTAGACGCCACAGTAAGCGCATATCTGGCCCCCTCTGCCCTAGATCCCACCTAGAGCGAAATATGGCGCGTGTGCAAATTAAACCTCAGTCCCTCTCGTCCGCCAAGTTCGGTGGAATAACCAGTAAGGTGTTGCTATTATAATCATGCTCCAAAACAGTCGGAAATGCTCATTGCGTGGCCCAAAAATGGCCCTGACTCAGAATCTATCACACAGCTGAGCTAGGGAGCTGCGCTGTGGTGTGAGAGCGCGCGCGAGGAGCAATCGAGCAAACGAGCGAGAGCGAAGTGGGAGGCAAAAGGCCTTGCTCTTCTACAGAACTAACTAAAGGAATGGAGGCAATAGGAGCGTGTATATAGGAGCTCCAGTTGCTGAGGTGCGAGAAAGGAGCAACCTCTACGTAACAGAATCACGTCGAAATTGTCTCGGAATTCCCGCTCAACCATGCGCTTGATCATCCTCGAGGCAGATTACGCGACTTGAACGAAGCGGACGATCGGTACCGGGAGGCTCTCTGTCCTTACCCTGGCCAGCGAGCCCTAACGGGACACGACTTAGGTACCTAGCCGCTGGGGGACCCGGCATCGACCGACCTTTGAAACGTCCTAGGCGGAAGACTTGTATCGAACAGCCCTACGGCACAGGCCCAGCGGGCTCTCGACTGGCTCTTGGGAGACCGAGCGCCCTGGGCAGAAACCATATAAACGATGGTTCTCAGGCATCCTAGCGTGCCCGTGAACTGCTCCTTTAGCGGAATCGAGGGCACCCCTATGCTGGCAGTTGCTCAGCCTTGCCAACTCGTGGCAACCAGGTTACCCCTATCAGCTGCTGTGGCGGCTATGCCTAATGAATGCGGGCTGGCGGCCTGGAGAATGGGATGGAGGATGATGTGTCGTGGAGCCATAGGCGACACTATTTCACATGGCAGCGTCGGTGCCCACACTTTCCTGCCAATACCCAGACAGTGATAGGGGGGCATGGATATTCGTTCTTTGATGTATGCTAGGGCTACGGCGCGTGTGTATTTAGACCGTTGTTGTATTGCCCTCCTAGAGAGCACGCGTATTACCCATCTGCCGCAGGAAAATGTAGATGCCTACATCTTTGATATATATGATTATTATAGGGAGTGTTGGCAGACCAGCCTTTATTTTTTTTTGTATAACCTGGGGCTGCTCGAGGAGTGAAAGGAGACTTGGGGAAGAGGAAAGGCGAATCGTTAGACCAATAGATGTACAACTCGAATCTCGTCACCACTCGCTCCTTTTCCCCCTTCCCTTCCTTCGGCGTAGCCGTTGTCTCCAAAGCGACGCTCACAGGCTCTGCTAGTACCTGGCCGAAGCCGTTGCCCGGATCCACCAGCTGGTATAAGTAGGGCAACTGTATCGCATCAGACATACCTACCCCCTTACACGCATCAGAAACTACCTTGATTTGGCTGAGATCATCTCTATGGGTGATGTAAGTAGTGGCGGGGAGGATCCGGAACTAGGGCGTGAGGACGCACAGAGCGGGATACGCATACGTAATAGGTATTATTTGCCTCCCCCCTTCCCATGCCCTGTCGAGGCGCCCACCGGCTGGGCCCGCCCGCGAACCCAAGATCGTGATGGTAGTCTACAATAGGGAGGGCCAACCTAGCGACGGTCGACGGGCGGGACGGCGCGCGCGATACTCTAGAACGCGGACTGGTCGCGAGAGGAAGTCTGCCATGCTGGTGCGTCGGTCGGATCTCGCCCTCGCCGGTATGCAACCTCGCACCACTCCTCCTCTTCGACAACTCCTGCCCGGGCGAGCGGCCCCCGTTCGGGATTACCCTCAAGGAAGCTTCCGACGCTAGCGCGTCTAGACCCGGTGATATCTATGCGGGACAAGAAGTTAAGAATATGGCGGGAAAGGAAAAAAAGGGTCAACTTTCGGCGAGCGAAGGCTCGTACCGCCGCTCCGGGAAGCTAGCTGCCTGAAACCCAGGCGAGGCCTGCCTACACTGATCAACCCTCCAGCGGACCAATCAGGCGGCGGGCAGCCTGCCTGAGGGATGCAGTCGTCCGCCGCGTTGAATCGGCGGCGCGAAGCCGAAACCCGTAAACGCGGAGTAACTATTAGTAGGTAATAGGTACGACGCCCTTGCCTCCCCTCTCCCTATTCCCTCCTCTCCCTCGTCTTCCCACGCTCCACGAGAGCGGGCCAAGATCCGGTCCTGCTCGCTCGTCGGGATCTGCTGTCCCCCGTTACGCGCAATGCTTTGGGAGTGCGAGATGCCGGGCTAGAGTCGGAGAGTCGGAGGCTTGCATGTGTAGCCAACTAGCTCAGAGACAGCTGGGCTGGATCCGTGACCATGATCCACCTGATAATAGCCTCTCCCATCTCCAGGACTCCACGCATCGGTTCGCGGCTGTTTCCCGGGCTGCTTCCTTTGCTTGGACGAGCATTCTTTATCCTGTGGGTCCCGCCGACGTCCTGGGCCGATGCTTGGCAGATGCTTATGCACATCCCTTCTAGCACTCGCCTCTGTCAAACCCATCCCCTCGATGACATTTGTGCATCCCTCCCTAGGTCTCAGCTAGGCACATATCGCCCGCTACGAGAGTCGCCCTCTTTAGCTCGATAGGCATGACGATTGCTGCCTACTAGATCGGTTGGCATTGTCACTTTGAAATAGTAGTTAATATAATCGGGGTGAAAACGATTCATGACAGAATTAAAGGGCCGGAAAGCACTGGCTGATGCCCAGATTTGACAACGTTCTCACCATATTTGCCCTGATACACATACACGACAGTGAGCTGACCATCCCCGTAATAATGCCACAAAGTCAAACGCGATGGGTTATTGAGGGTGCCAGTATGGTAGATACGAGAAACTCGGAAAACTAGAATTCAGAAGGCGAGTTTAGATTTGATTATCGACTTCTTATTTGGAGAGATAAATTGAATACAATATATTAGACGGAGAACTTCATCCGAGCGGATTTCTGGGAGGGAGCACTCGCTACGTACCTACCCAAGGCAGACAAGCAATAGCACCTGTAGGTACATGTGACTCTTAAGGGCAGATCGAAAGGGGTCGAGAGCACGTGAGGCTGCAGGATCGCGTCTCGATATCAGAAAATCTGGTGTGGCTCGCCGGCGATCGAGATGTGTCGGCCTGTAAGTCTGAAAGAAAGGGACTTGGATATGGAGAAGCCCAATATATAACCGGAAAGCGGGCTTCGAGCTACAGGGACCTAAGGAGGGCTTGAGGGGGTGTAGAAATGGACAGGAATGTTTGATGCCTCATGGAATATGCGCACAAGCCGAAAACTGTCCGTGTAGGTATAATGCATGCGCCGGATAGCCGTCTTATAACGCGTTAATATGTTTTTCCTCAGGTCGGGATGAGTAAACCTGTTTTGGGGTAGGATCGGTAACAGAATATCAGAGGCCAAGACATAAAAGTCGTCGCGGTCTATTCTGGCTTTTGGTTTAGAAGAGCCGCCCCCCTCGCCCCCTTTTACCATCACCACTTTCGTCTACAGTAGATTAGTGGTCTCGTTGAGGTCCTCCATTTTCCGTAACCACCCGACATCGTATACGGGCGTGCCTCCTCTAAGTTTGGCAACTCCGGTGCTAAGAAGAATGTTTCGAGGCCTACTTGACGGGTTAGGTAGGTATAACAGAGCCAGTAGCTGGGATGGGCGTCCCCGAGGGTGTCACTGCATGTCTGTTTCGCCAGGTCGACGGCTGGTACGAAAGCATCGAACACGGCCGAGAAAGCGTGGCAGACAGATAGGATGAAGTCGGAGGCGATGCTGTCAAATATCGGGCTGGTCTCCGCCTCGCGCGAGGAGTCTCGACGTTGGCCCAACTCGGTGCTTTCTCGCGCGCATAGACCGATAATTGGTGCTCGTATAAGCAGGCACGCAGGCATATATGCTACGTATAGCCGGCCTAACGTAGGCATACCCAAGCGCACGCCACGGCCACGTACATATATTGCATGCGTGACTCTGTGATCGTGTGTGTATTCGACGTCGCGTCGTGTGGGGGTGTCACGAGAAGAGGCTTCCCCACATTTGACGTGCATCTTGGAGTCGCATCCAGGCACCGTTCCGTCGCCAGATACGCCCGCCGCTGTGCCGTAGGAGGTCCGAAGAGGGGAGAGCACGACACTTGCCAGCAGATGCAAGCCGCTAGGATAGGCAAAAACCAGGTAATGGGCAATATACGGCACACATCATGTGAGTGGCGCCCCATGACCAACTTTGGTGGCTATATTTGGCCGCGTCCAGTCAATGTCGAGTCGAGGCTCTTCCGTCTTACCGTGCTCTCTGGGACGCGGCCCCGATCCGTAGACACAAGTCCTGACGCTCTCGCGCCTACGCATACACGGGCTCGTGGAATAGATTTTGCGAGGTGAGAGGGCGGGAGGCACTTTTCTACGGATTATTACCGAGGGGAGAGGAGGGGAGGGAAGGGGGCGAGAAGCAGAGGTGGGATTCGGAGGTAGATCGTCAGGTCAGGTCATGGCAGCATAGTCGTGACGTAGTCGGAAGGGGGGCGCAGGAGAAGAAGGGAGAGGGGGGAGGAGAGTGCGAGGGAGACAGAGGGAGAGGAATGGTAGGTATGCTGTGCTGTGCTATGCTATGTTATGCCATGCCTTCAGCACCTGGGTCGGTACTCATAGGGTCGGCGAAGTGTCGTTCCCAATTCTCAAACTGCTCAGACACGAGGAATCATGGCAGGTAGATTGATAACGGCAATTGTCTTAGTAATAGAATCCCACGCCCATAACGCAGATTCTTTTTAACCGAGGCAAGTTGCCCATCTCCTACTCGTATCCCGCGCTATTCTGCCTACCTAGCGCGGGAGAGTATCTGGTGTAGGCCGATACCCCGGCACCTCTGGATCGTAATTACTACGGTACCTCTAGAGATACTGGCAAACACCCGCGCCTGGATACCCCAGAAGGTACCTAGGTGGGTAGAGGGTTGGTAGGAGATACCTACTTTTAAGTCAGGTATGGGTATAGGTATGTATACCAGGTGCCCGGGCAGGCGGCGACGGAGGCTGTGGTGAGGAAGGTAGGTACCTACCCTCTTCCCTACCTGGGTACCCACCTAGGTACCTGGCAGTCAGTTACACTTACAAACCTTACCCACTGGGCGAGATTGAATTTGCATCGTACTACCTTCCCGCCTCTGCACGTAGTAGTATAGGGAAGGTAGGAGGTAACCACGTAGGTACCTAATGCAGTCGCTTACTGTCTTGGGACTTACCTTTCGCACCTATAAACGTCCCTGCACCTTGGCACGTCATTACCTCTTCCGTCAACCAACGTCGATGCGGCGGGCAGCTACGTACCTGAGCTGCGATGATGTATGTACCTAACCTGCCCGAATACCTGTTTACGCCGTCTATGAGGTAGATAGGTAGGAAATATGCGCACTGGCGAGCATTATATGTAGGAATGCAATCCGTGCACCTATCACGTAGGCACTGCGGAAAACCGATGGTGGTCCCGACAAATGCCCGATACTCTATTGGCTAGGCGCCTCGCCGCCGTCTAGAAGTCTTCTCTGGTAGAGCTGAAACGGAAACTAGAACGGACTGGGGCCGGGGGGTAGCCGTGTACCTACCTCTAGGCGGGTAGACAGGTGCCTATCGGCTAAGACATACGTACATTAGGTACCTCCTCGTCCGTGCCCGTGTGGTGTACCCGGTAGCAGCCGTGTGCATACCACGTTAGGTACCACCCATACATGCATACAACATGCATACATCGCATATGGCAAGTCCTACCCGCGCCGCCGCCGTGCTTCTCGAAGCAGGGAGGGGAATGCCGCATAAGCCAATACCGCGTGCTGGGGAGCCGCTATTGTGCCCTCTAAGTGGTCATATGCAGTAAAGCGTGGCGGTCCCCCCCATGTCCCGGCGGTGTTGGTTGCGGGGCCGGGACAGCCGTGGCTTTTATCCCTACCGTCGCGCTTCTCCCCCTTGATTTGCTCCCTCTCCTTCGACATCCCACTCTCAGAGTCATAGTCTAGCCTGGTGTGCAGCAATTTATGACAAAAATATTTCTAGCTCCTCACATCCGACCCTCTCAGCTTCCGGAAATGCTCGACCTTGCTCGGCCTAAGATCCTGGGCAGGGTAAACTACCGTGCCATCCTATCGCCAAGCCCATGCGCGCGAACCCCGACACCCCCCCCCGTGTCCACCACGCCCGTCGTCGAATCCCGTCGCTGCTATGGCCACCGTGAATCCAGTTTGCTCGAACCGCGTTAGGGCTGATGTACTCGATCGCCCCATTGTTGGCCTGCGCCCCGTTTGGCCAGGGGTAGCCATCCCTAGCTCTGGCTGACATCACTACCTTCGTCAGCGGAGTACAGGACGAGCTATCGAGGTCAAAGTCTGCCATGTCGGCAGCATCCATCCTTTGTGCCATCGGCGTGGGAGGTATAGTGTGTAGGTACCTACATCGTCGTACCATGAGCTCGCTCACCCTCCATCTCCATCTCTACCTACCCTAGGTACCTCTCTCTCCCTCTCTCTCCCTCTCTCGCTTTCTCTCACCCCGTTCCCCAACTCGCGTAGCACGTTCCAGGCTTCCCATATATATGTGATCCCGCCTCTCTCACCCCTGCGGCAGTGGTCTTATCCTGTCTCCTCCGCGTATCACGACGCTGGTTTCCGGCGCAGTAAGCGATACCGGCCTCTTGAAAATATGCCGTCCGTTGTTGTGCCCGCCTATGAGCCTCCGGGCCCAGCCCCAGGCTCCAAGCTCGGGAAAGGCACCAGTAACCCCGCGGGACAACGGCCCACTGTCGATATTATTGACATACGACAGTCTGCGGTGGAAATCAATATCAAAGAAGAGATACACAAGTTGCTCCGCCCTCAGGAAGGCCTGCGGAAGTTGCCGACCCTGCTCCTCTATGACGAGAAGGGCCTGCAGCTCTTCGAAGAGGTCGGGCGGGAACTAATTCCCCCGAGTCAGTCACCATCGCTGACCGAGGTCTAGATCACATATTTGGAGGAGTACTATTTGACGAACCATGAGATCCAAGTCCTGCGGCGTTCCGCCACCGCCGTTGCCAAGGCGATCCCGTCCGGGTCGTTAGTGCTTGAGCTGGGTAGCGGGTGAGTCGAAGTATAGCCTCTGCGACTCAAGAGACAACCCCATTAACTCGAGGACGCCCTCGGATAGAAACCTGAGGAAGGTAGCCCTTCTCCTGCAGGCTCTCGAAGACGCTAGCAAGAAGGTTGACTACTACGCTCTCGATTTGTCCCAGGATGAGTTGTCCAGGACTTTGGCCCAACTCCCAGCCTACCGTCACGTCCGATGTCACGGGCTCTTGGGAACGTACGATGATGGCCGCGAATGGTTAAGTAAGCCGCAGATCTACTCCAAGCGCAAGTGTGTCTTGTCCCTCGGATCAAGCATCGGTATGGGCTCAGACAGATCCCTTATCGGAATTCTCGTAATTGACCAGCCCAAATAGGAAATTTCCACCGGGACGAAGCCGCTTCGTTCCTGAAGGGGTTCGCCGATGTTCTCCGGCCGGCGGATAGTTTTCTGATTGGGCTGGATTCCTGCACTGATCCCTCCAAGGTCTAGTAAGTGTGAATGGAATACCCCCTTTCACTCTGCCTCGAGCGGAATTCCGGGCTGCTGACGCCCTGTGATAGTCACGCATACAATGGTAAGTATTCACCAACGTCTATAATGAGCCCTACTAACCGCCGTACGTTGCTTTGAAGATAGTCAGGGTGTTACACATCGGTCAGTGAAGAATCATACCACACAAGCATACACACGTACATATGGCCACCCACCCCACACACGCGCATACACACACACGTATACGTACTTCCTATTCATGCTGATTGAAAAAGATTTATCCTGAATGGACTGTCTCACGCGAACGAAGTCCTCGGACAACGGGTATTCGAGCTAGACGACTGGCAGGTCATCGGCGAATACGTCTACGACAACGAAGGGGGGCGGCACCAAGCATTCTATTCGCCCATTCACGATACCTTCGTTTTAGGAGAAACAATCAGGGCTCAGGAACGTGTCCAAGTTGAACAGAGTTTGAAGTATTCGGAAGATGGTTGCAGTAACTTGTGGAAGTCAGCAGGCATGATCGAAGCTAATCGTTGGATGACCGACGACGAAGACTATGGTGAGTGGTCCACGATCCCCCCCGTCTGACTTCACGAATATGCGGTATATCGCTTCCGCGGCGCCCAATCCTTGAATAGGCATGGGCTTCCCCACGTTTAGGAAGCAAGCCCTGCTGTACATTGCACACGTGATGTTAACCACGGGGCCCCGTCTTCTCGGGGCCTGCTCCATATGTCCGCATGTTTACCGCCCGTAGCTTTCTATGGGGCGCGAGCCTTGGACTCCTGGGTCTATATGTAAACGTCAAGCCGGATCCACTGACAACTACAACTCTTCCTAGGCCTTCACCTCCTAACCAAGCCCAACATGTCCTTCAGCCCCGATCCCTCCGAGTATGCTCGCTCGAATATCCCGTCTCTCGAGGACTTCGAGAGTCTGTGGACCCCGTGGGATATTGTGACCCGACAGATGTTGCCGGATGAAGAGCTTCTGGAGAAACCCATCGAGCTTCGAAATGCATGCATCTTCTACCTCGGTCACATCCCCACATTTCTTGACATCCAGTTAGCTAAAACGACAAAGAACCCACTTACAGAGCCGACCTTCTACTCTTCCATCTTTGAGCGAGGGATAGACCCGGACGTTGACAACCCTGAGGTCTGCCACGCCCACTCGGAAACCCCAGATGAGTGGCCACCGGTTGAGGAAATTATAGAGTACCAAGGGCGGGTGCGGGACAGGTTGAAGAGTATCTATTCCGTCGGCCTGGGGAATATCCCCAGAAATGTCGGGAGAGCCATGTGGGCTGGCTTCGAGCACGAGATTATGCATCTGGAGACGTTACTCTACATGATGTTACAGAGCGACAAGACCCTCCCGCCACCCCACACCAAACGCCCCGACTTTGAGGCCCTTTCTCGCGCCGCACGCGCCGCAAGAGTCAGTAATGACTGGTTTAATATACCCGACCAGGATATCGTATTGGGGTTCGACGAACCAGAGGATGTGCTACACTCCACTAAGCATTTTGGGTGGTCAGTCGCACCGCCTTGCTCAGCTTGGGGGCTCTGCTAATTAGTCCGCAGGGACAATGAGAAACCACCAAGACGTGTCAGTGTTGGTGGCTTCCAAGCCAAAGGACGGCCTATCACAAACGAGGAGGTGAATCTTAGCATTTTCATCGTATCTGGAGAAAAGACGACACTAATTCGTCTTTAGTACGCGTCGTACCTATACAATACGAAGGCGACAGTGCTCCCTGCCGCGTGGGCCGATCTCGAGCCAAAGACCACCGGCGGCGATGACGAAAGGTTTCACAGCCGTACTGATGGTCATACTAACGGCAGCGACAGCGTCCCCGCATCATTCCTGGAAGGCAAGGCTGTGCGGACCGTCTACGGGCTAGTCCCCCTGGAGTACACACTTGACTGGCCAGTATTCGCCTCATATGACGAACTTGCGGGATGCGCTGCCTGGCTAGGTGGCAGAATCCCTACGTTCGAAGAGGCACGAAGCATATATGCCCACGTTGACGCCCAGAAGAAGGAAGCAGAGCGCAAGCTAGGGAGGGCAGCCCCAGCAGCCAACGCGTAGGCCCTTCTCCCAATATATGACTCCCGACATTAACTAAGCCTTGATTACGTGTAGCCACCTAGTTAACGATGGCGTCGAAGGGACTCCGCCGGCGAACCCTCCCGACAGTGTCGATGGCAGCTCGTCTGAAAATGACGATCTCTTCATCGATCTTAGCAACGCCAATGTGGGCTTTAGGCACTGGCACCCTGTACCCGTGACTGCCCAAGGCAATCGCCTAGCTGGGCAGGCCGAGATGGGAGGCGTGTGGGAGTGGACTAGCTCCACGCTCACAAGGCACGAGGGTTTCAAGCCTATGGCTCTGTACCCGGGATATACGGGTATGATCCACCTATGCTTTCTTTCTGGGGTACGAGGATCCAAAACGCTAACAGATACGGAAATATTCAACTTGCAGCCGACTTCTTCGACAATAAACACAATATTGTTCTTGGTGGCTCGTGGGCCACACACCCCCGAGTTGCGGGGAGGAAGACCTTGTATGTGCCCTCCATCTTCATTCTTGGCTCTCTTCTCTTCCTCTTTTCGCGCGACTTTGACTATGATCGGCCTTCGCAGGACGAGCATCCTTGAAAGCCTACTAACACAAACCGCTCTTCTCAGCGTCAACTGGTACCAACGCAATTACCTATACGCCTGGGTAGGCGCCAGGCTTGTCCGTGACCTGTAATCTGGCGCCCTCACACACTCATATTCGTACACCTATACGCGCGCATAGATAGGTGTGTTTACCTAGTTTAACGGACTCCAAGTACCCCACGGCTATCTACCTGCCTGCCTGCGCACGTATAACTAGGGACCAGTTCCTAACAGCTAGTGAGCGGGAGCTGTCGATCGATCGCGCGATCCATCCAACGATATATTGCCACGAGTGCCCGGTCCGGAGGGGCGAATTTATCTTCCGTCTCTCGATCCCACGCGTAGCAGGTACGGATATAGGTATTCAGTCATCCAGCCAGCTACACGAGCTAGGTACACATCTACCTAATCGCTCACGGTCTTCTCAATTATTTTTCTTTCGTACCAATGGGATGGGGCACGAGGGGAAGGGGGGGGGTGTATCCAGGATACAAGCCAACTCCCCCCCCCGGTCCGGCATTCGGCACGCCCTCTCGAGAAGGGGGTTTCCCTCTCCGCAGCTTATTTTCATTTCCCTCTGTCTTTTAAAACCCGAAGTCGTAACTCCTAGCAGTTACAGCGTGTGCGTGACGCAGGTGCATGGGTGTGTGTGTGGTATGCCCGCGTGTGCTCAATGGGGAGACGCGGTGGCGGTGGCGGTGGCGGCGGCGTACATTAGCGAAAAGGTGGTATTTCCCTAGCTGGGCGAGGGGGAGAGAAGTGCAGGATGGAAAGTGAGAAATGACGAGAGGGACCAATAGGCTGAGTTACATTCATGCTACCCTGAGCACCCTTGAAGTTACGGGATCTTCGACGCGGCGGCGATGACACGAAATTGAGCCAACTTCATCAAATAGACAGATCTTCTCTCTCGTAACCCGGATGTCATCAACGGCTCTAGTTCTTTGTGATATATCGTGTTTTTTTTGGATACTGTCTGGCGACGGGTCCCCCTGCTCCGCCTCCGCTCTTTTTCGTGCCTTGTCGTTGGTATACACAGGTCGCACATGCATAATAGGGGGCATCCCGAGTCACATCTAGGTCTTCAAACCTGCGGCGACTCTCTCGTAAACGTAAGCGTCTCTCACCGCTTCTTTCCCTTCCGCCCCCGCTCGCTCTCGCTCTCTCTTGTCTGCGTGTGGGTATGCCGCGTTATGCCATTCGTAGTTTATACCTGTCTACCTACTTGCCTACGGTGCCCCGTCTAAAATCGTGATCCCCTCCCTCCCTTTTAAGAGACGGGGGGCACACCCCCCCTTTTCCTTTCCGTGTCGTGCCGTACCGTACCGTACCGTACCATGCCCTATGTCGATCCATACCCGCGAATCTTACCTACCTATATATATGTAATGTCGGCACTCTCGCGTGTCCGTAACGTCAAGACAGGCACCCGAGCTTCCCGGATAGGCTGCGGGCCTAGCCTCCCAGGGCGTGCTTACCACGCTTACTCTCCTCCCTTCGAGAAATCCGTGGGTCGCGCGGGAGGGACGGGGATGTGGCTGCAGGACCAAAAAGCAGCACTGGGCTTCGCGGGTCACCGGACCAGGTTCTCCCCTCCCCCCAGGGGCATAAGCATGCTCGTTGCCGCCCCTAGTTGGGCAGGCTAGTTGGGGACTTCCGCTCGTGGCTGTTGCTGATAAAACCTATCAGAGCGTTGCTCGCCCCGTGGGGTAACAGGCATGGGTCTAATTCCGGGGCAGCCGCAGTAGTGCCGAGCCGAGCCGGGGGGGGGGTGGCGCGCGCTCTCGAATCCCTTTCCGCCCCCTTCACCACCAACCCCCCCCCCTGTTTGCAGTATCCCGCATTGATAAACCTCAGTACAAGAGGTCTATGATTTGCTTGGCGACGGCGGTGGGCGTGAACACACCGGTGTTCGTGAAGAGGGACGTGATGAACTCGGGCGGCTGTTGTCTCGCAGGATTAGCACGCTAGTTAGTCAAGGCAAAGGTGTCGCCAATAGCGGCGTTGCACGACGTACCGTGTAGTCCACGGGGTCAGCGATGGGCTGCGGGCGACCCTTGTCGCTCTCCCGTTCGTCGGCCGCGCGAAAGTCGATGACGCCCTGGTCGAATCCGAAGTCGGACTGGTCGACGGGGAAGGTCTTGCCGAACTTGTGCTGCTCGGCGGCGACGAAGAAGTCCTTCTTGCGGGCCTTGGCCAGCAGGGCGATCTGGTAGGTGCCCATCCGAGAGATGATGCCGCCGTTTGCCGTCACGGCCTCGGCGCCCACCAGGACCATGTTGACCTGGCCCATGGAATAAGCAACCGCCGACTCGGGGATGGTGGCGACGGGGACGCCTTTGGCTCGAAGCGCGGCCACTTCCCGGCTGCTCTCGGTCCGCCGGGCGTCGTTGACAACGTGGATCACCCGGAAGCGTCGCCTCGCGTCGCCAGCTGTCGGCTCGGCGGCCCTTCCCAACAACGTGCCCACGACGCGCGAGCCGCCGTGGGTCAATATGGTGTAGCCGTCGCGGACGTACTGCCGCCCGACGTTAGCGATGTCCAGCCTCGCCTCCTTGGCCCTCTGGACGAACAGGCGGGTGTTGCGCATCAGGTGCTGGCGGACGACCTCGAAGTTCTCGTGACTGCTAGTCTCCTTGCCGTCGGGGCCCGGCTGCTTAAGCGAGATGACGAGGTACTGCTGGAAGAGCTCGGTGCCGTGGGTGAGGGCGATGGGGTTCCGGACGGCGGCGCGCAGCTTGGCGGACTGGGTCTTGACGAGATCCATAGTCTCGAAGACGGTGGTGGCTGACGACTGGCTGAGCGCCTCGATCAGCGACTCGATGGCGGCGACGGGCATGGTAAGCCCGGGGTCGTCGGCGAGCAGCTTGTGGTAGTAGCTGACGATGCTGGCGCGGAGGTCACGGACGGACGCACGGTTAGCTCGCGACCCGAGGCGGGGGGTGGGGGGAGAGAGCAGAGGACGCAGAGCAGAGGCACATACTCGAAGGACTCGAGGTCCGGGTTGCTGCGGATGGGATACTGCAGCGCATCTTGGTCTACCGTCATGGCGGCGGCAGCAGGGGTGGCGGCTGCGAGCGCGTAGCCGGCGCTGTTGAGGGCAGGACTGTGTCGGAGAGTGGGGTTGAGGCCAAAGACGAGAAATAGAGTCGATTCTCTCGTGAGGCGGTCCGCGCAGCTTGCGAAGGGATAGAAGAAGGAGGAGAAGGTCGTCAAGCCCGGGCGATAGACCATAAAGGTGTTATAAGGGCGCCACGCTTCTTCTTATTCTCTTCTTCTTCGTTTCTCGGGCGCGCCGCGGGAGTTCCCAGTGAGTCAAATCGCGGGGCAAGACGTCGCAACCTTACATCCCACCTGAACCTTGAACTTGCACTAGGTACCTACACCTTTTACAGGCATATAGAAAGCAGAAAGCCGGGCACATGCGGATAGTTGCATGAGGCAACAACCACTGTGGATCCTAGGGCACCCTAAATGAAACCCTGTGATTGGTTGAGTTAATGAGGGCAAGAAACGCAACGCACGGCAGACGAGCTGTACCTATATAAGCTGTTCTAGCACCTACACGTAGTTTTATCCCTTCTAGCACCGAATAGTTTTATCCCTTCAATTGACCTACAACAGGTTCAGCTTTCTACTTAACGTTCTGCGTGCCTTATCGCCTGAGGCAGCAAAGCAACAGGAGTGAACCCGCGGGGCAGGTAGGGTACAATAGCGAGTTACATCAAGTACCTACCTAGGTACCTATGTTATGCACCTAAGGTGAGATACACTCTCACTACAGGTAGGTAGCGAAGTGTGCTGAGCGAATGGCACCTTGTACCTTGGAAGTACACGTAAGTACATAAAGAGGTAGCTCTTTAGGCCCTCCGCCTCTTCCCAATCTTTCCCCCTACTCATACACATGGACATATATCACCGACCTGATCGTCTAGGTAGGTACCTACATCATCCCTAGGTAGACTCCGCAGAGCAGGGTAGATAATGCTCTCGCGACCCGAAGGCACGCCGATCACGATCTCGTTAGACTGCTTTGCGCATCTGCGGCATAAACAGGTAAGGGGTTGGTTGGTCCCTCGTCGTCGCCGGGGTCGGACTCCAGCTCGGAGATGCCAGCCGAGGCACGTCCAAACGCCTCACGTCGATTCCGGATCCGGAGATTCTCTAGGCACTAAGCTGGGGAGCGACGACATGCACGTCATGGACTCGACACCTAAACGACGTCAGCTATTCTCGTGCAGCCACAGAGCCACCGCTTCCCGCCACGGTCGAAATACAGATCGCATCCGACCTCTTTCCAACGACAGATGAGCCCAACTGATATCCCGTTCCCGGAGCTAGGAACCTGCTCAATAAGTACGTTGCCGTTTTCTCTATGCTCGGTCTCGGCAAGGGCCACGGCGCAAGGTGTACGGGTTTCCAGGAGAGCCCTGTCCGGCTCGCTGCCGTTGCGGGTTAGCAGCAGGACGAGCGGCAGCCGGGGCCGCCGCCTTGCACACATCTGTCGCGACCGGCAGCGGCCGTTTTGATGGCCGGTGAGGAGGGCGCTGTCCTCAGCCGCGCTCTCTCCACCCACCTGCCCGCCGCCTCTGCCTCGTCAAGAAGAGCTTTCCACGCGTCCGATGGCGTCGCCAACTTGGGGTTCCCTGGACGCCTCGACGCATGAGACGAACGCGTAACCTACCTCGCGTGGGGAGGCGCAGGGCGGGGATCCGACGCGCAGGACCCCCGGGGGCACCGCCGCCCCGACGTGCTGCGCTCCGACCCGGGGGAGGCTGGCCGTCGGGGGGCCGAACCCCCAGTGCCGCGTGCAGGCGGCAGACGTGAAGTGCCACGGCGTGTGGACGAGCCCAAACGTCAATGTCTGGGCGTCCGGCGCCTGCCCCCGCAGCCGTTATACCGTATCGACGAGAAGGCGGGCATCCCCATCGACAGCGGTGAGACGACAAAAAAAAGCGACTACACTTCAGGCTGGATGGGTACGTCCGAGTCTTGGCTCAGACTTCTAGCTGATCTGGATTTATTGGATACCTAAGACTACGGCCTCAGTCCCGTAGTCAGGATTCGGTTATCGATTCTTAGGGAGAGATTGGTGGCTGTCCTCCAACTCCTTTTTCCAACCCGAAGCTGGCGTGTTGACCCACGGGGACGGGCAGACTAGCTTGGCCTGCACTGCGTCGTATAGAGACGTGGACATTATTCCCACGTCTCTATACCCGGCTGGTAGTATATGCCTTATAAGATACGGCGTGGGCGTTCCGTTGGATTGATGGAGCCTATCCGCCGTTTCCAATGTCAATCCGAGTTCTGCGGACCCAGAAAGGCAGGGTATTAATAGTCTTACGCATGGCTCAACGGTATCGGGGGTCTACGACGGATGCGGCAGGATCTGCCGGTCGTTGTTGATAGTAAGGTTAGGTAAGATGGGTATTCTAGTGCTGTACTTCTCCTGTAATCCCTCGCTCGTCGCGAATAACGAATACGCGGGCTTCGGGGATGGCGTAGCAGAGGACTAGTGTCACGTACGTTAGAAACACTTGTTAACAAGTCTAGGTAAGATGCATCGGTGGATCGTTTGAACAAAACAAGTAAATCTAGTCTGCGCGAGCTCTAGGTATCTTCCGTTTTATAACCCACGTTTAACCTAATATATACAATGACGAGGCTCCCGGGTAAGATGCGTATACAAGAATAGAAGAGAGACGTGCGGCATCCGATCATACGCAAGCACCGATGGCTGCCCTGTGGTCTCGATGCGGTGACACTACTTTGGACTTTAACACTATCGGAGGAAGGACGGGCCGCTCGTAGAATTCCTCCTTGGGATCGCCGAGCATGTAGTCGGACCCGACTTCGTAGAAGAAGGATTCCTTGATGTTGGTGAGCAGTCGGCAGAGGTCCAAGACGTCGCCGACGGGGTCCGCCAGGTCAAGGTCGCCATGGGCGCCATCGTATTTGACATCGTCGCTGGCGCCGGCGCTGCGGTCCGGGAGGCTGGGGTCGGCGTCGGCGTTGGCGATGCCGTCGGTGCTGAGGACGAGATCGACCTCCTGGACGCGGGGGAAGCTCTGCATGAGGGCGTACTTGTTGTAGGTCTCCCAGGGGCGGCGGACGGCGGGGCGGATGTAGTCGATGGCGAGGTTGACGACGGCGTCGCCGGCGCCGGGGACGAGGTCGGCGAAGGAGCGCGCCGCGTCGTCGTAGCCCATGAGCGGCGGCCGCGGCAGGTAGAGCGTGTCCCGGTCCGGACAGAAGTAGATCCTCGGCTCGCGCGACCGCGTGCCGAAGGAGGGCCGGTACACCCGCAGCGCCTCGAGGCGCGACTCCCGGCAGACGTGCAGGACGGCCGGAGGCGGTGTCGACGAGAGGCACTGGTCGCTCTCAACGTCGTACAGGACCTCGACGACCCTCGGGTGGCAGGTGAGTCGCCATATCTCGAGCCTCAACTCGGCGGGCAGCCAGGAGAAGAGCGTGAATGACGAGGGCGATGATGACGGCGCTGACGATAATGGATTGGGTTCCGACATGGCTGTGGCTTTGCGCACGTACGCACACGTACACGCACGCGACAGAGGGAAAGGTAGAGGAGGAGGAGGAGGAGAAGGGAGTAGGAGGTAAGCAAGAGAGGTTGAGCCACGAGGTAGCACTTACAAGTCGAAAAACTACGATCCGGGAACGACTCGAGGGGACGACTCGAGGTAGATCTAGAGAATATATGGAAGGCAAAAAGGCCAAGCATTCAGGCGTTTTTTTCTCGTCAAAGGAGCCGAGCCCACTCACACACGGTCCCCAGGCCGTTTTTTTTTTTTTTTTTCGTTATTACGGGAAAGACCACATTAAAAAGGGATGGACCCTGTTGGTGCTGGTTTATATGATGCATCCCCGGCCTGTCTCGGCCGGCTACCACATCGGACTGGGTACGTAAAAATAAATAGAGGTAACATGAGAAGATGCGCAGGCAAGAAAAGGTCCGCTCGACCCTAGTGCCAAGGAAAATGATCTGCCGGGCATTGCTGTGCAGGCAGGCCATCGACGACCTTGTCGATGTGTCTCGACCAGGCTGCATCTCATCTCGGAGCGGCTGGTAGGGCCAGGTGAGGCAACTCGGCCTTTTCTCTCTCTTTTTTTCCTTCCTTTTTTTTGTCACTTGTCGGTCACGATCTAGAGCGAGATGACGCATCCATGATCGTCGTCAAGGGGAGAAGAAAGGGGGGGACGGGAAAAAGAAAAAAAAAAAAAGAAAATAGTGATCAGAGGGAGCCCAGCAACTACCGAGAAGTTCATCGTATCGGTAATACCGTCTACGCCCTCTCTCTGCCAGCACCACCACGCAACACCACACGCAGCAGCACTCGCCAACACTCGCCAACAGCCATATCCATGCAAGTAGAATTCGTAGACGAGACACTCGTCGATGCCCAAGTGCGCGTAATGTCATGCACACAGAGGGATGGGCGAATGGACGGGTGGGCGGATGGGTGTACCTACGCGTGCGTGCGTGTGGCGTGGAGGCGTGCGTGTACTGCGATCGTACCTACATATGAAAAGTGTCGTCTCATGCAAGCCGGAGAAGGGGAGAAGGAAGAGAAGAAGCAGACCAAGACGAAGGGCCTAGCCGTTCGTTCTCGCTGTCCTAGCGTGGCATTCGGACAGAGGAAAAATCGGGTGGACAGGCCGAGTCTCCCTCGCCTATGGGGGGAGGCTATGCCAGGATCGTATGACTCGGCGGGCCGCATCGACGAAAGGATGGATGGAATGGATGGATGTGTTCGCAGGTATCTCGTGTCTTTTTCTCTTCCCGTCCTTCTCTTCCTGTTTTCCGTATGCGTCTCGCTCTGGTCAGACCCGAGACTCGTAGGGAGAATCGGGAAGGATAGCGAAGGTAGGGTAGGGAGGGAGATAATAGGTCAGCGTTAGGGTAGGACGTTAAAAGGCCGCCCCTGTCGGTGGGTAGTTTTAATGCCTGACCCTTCCCGAATTCGGAGCCGCTTACAGGGCAGGTCAGGCCACAATCCCACTGTTTTTTTCCCTTGCACGCTTCACCGGGGCCCTGTGTACCTGACCTAATCCATCTGTGTATTTCTGGTCCGCCGGGGAAAACGAGAGAAGAAGGGGGGGGAAAGAGGAGGAGGAGGAAGAGGAGGAGGAGAGGGAGAGAGAGAGGGAGAGGGAGCGGGAGAGGCAGGAGGACAGACACCGGTGACCAGGCGGTAGAGGCAGAGGAGAACGCTAGCGGGCTCGACTCCAAACCTGCTGCCAGAAGCAGCCCATCTGCTAACATGGATCTGCCGGCGTTGGAAATTAAAGCACACACCACACGGCAGCAATAGAAGGGAGGTGTTATGAGAGAAGAGGCCGAGGCGAGTATTATTAGGTATCATTATACATGCCAACCTCGGCCACGACCGACTTGAAGCGGCCAAGCGACGAAATTCAAGTTATGCTCGACGTCTTAGGTAAGAAGGAATCTGCCCAAGAATAAGGGCCAGAGAACCTGCGTGCGCTCTTCCTGCCTAACCGATGGGTAAGGTAACTGGAAACCGAGTTATGTACGAGTATGAGCCTACGTACGTGTACATGCAGGGTACGCGGCGAGCACCTGAGGTTGGTGGGCTGCAGCTGTCTGTGTATGAGAGTATACCGATGGCTGCGCCGGACTCTGGTGGGACCCTCCTCCTCCTCAGGTTGGTATGGCGCCAGCGGCAGGGGGGAAACGCGTGTGCACACCTACCTCCCAATGTACCTACAGGTAGTGCGTATGTAATGGGTACCTACCTACCTATGAGTAGGTACCTATAGTAATAACGCGCTGCCAGTGGCCAGCCGGCAACCAAACCCCACCCCACCCGAACGCCCATAAGGTAAGGTTCCATGTCATCGACAATTCGGTGGATCGACAACTCGGTGGATCCGCCGCCGACATGGATCAAGCTGAAAAAGTAATTTCATCGACCCGGAAAATCCCTTCTTCTTCATCGGAGCCACCCCGAAAACGCGAACACCCTCATGCTGCCATGCCCATAACCCCAACTCCCTCTCCGCACCCGATCATCGTCGTTCTCTCTCCACACTCGCGACGAATACCGTTAGTAGGTATGTGCTCGCATACCTAGGTGTATGTGTAGATCGCATCAGGTGCCCAGGTGCCTAACGGGGGAGCCTCTCGTGTCGATATATGCGCATAGGCGGTACGCATGACGTAGTCATCCGCCCTCCCCCCAGCAACCCCAAGAACCCTCACCAAAGGGGAGAGGTTGGGTACCGCCCTCCAGGTCCCGCAGCTCATGTTGAGAAGAATGACTGGCGCCATAGCATCCTCCTCCTCGCCAGCTCTTACCTTCGAGCTCGTCGCCAGGTGTTCCGTAAGCCTCCCCTCCTCGCACGCAGACACCCGCCCGGTCTCACCTAATACCCGTCTCAGACAACGCGCGCACGGGCGTCGGTCCTGACCCTCCCTCATGGACCCGTCCAGCTCCCCGTCTTCATGCCCGTGGCGACGCAGGCGTCCCTGAAGGGCCTGACGCCGGAGCAGCTGGAAGAGACCGGGTGTCGCCTGTGTCTGAACAACACCTACCATTTGGGCCTCAAGCCGGGCCAGGACGTTCTCGCCGCCGTCGGGGGCGCACATAAACTGCAGGGGTGGAGCCACAACCTCCTTACCGACAGCGGAGGGTATGACACGCGCGGCCGGCCCCACCTCTTCGACGCGGTGCACTAGTATCACTGACCGAATCCCGCGCGCAGCTTTCAGATGGTCAGCCTGCTCAAGCTCGCCAACATCACCGAAGAGGGTGTCAGGTTCCTGAGCCCCCACGATGGCGCGCCCATGCTCCTCACGCCCGAGCACTCCATATCCCTTCAGAACACCATCGGCAGCGATATCATCATGCAGCTCGACGACGTGCTGGTCACCACCTCGCCGGACCACGTGCGGATGCGCGAGGCGATGGAGCGCAGCGTCCGGTGGCTGGACCGCTGCATCGCGGCGCACAAGAACCCCACGACGCAGAACCTCTTCTGCATAATCCAGGGCGGTCTAGACACCGAGATGCGGCGGCGGTGCTGCGAGGAGATGGTGGCCCGAGATACGCCGGGCATCGCCATCGGCGGGCTCAGCGGCGGCGAGGCCAAGGCGGAGTACTGTCGCGTGGTGGCGACCTGCACGGAGCTGCTGCCCGAACTGAAGCCGCGCTACGTCATGGGAATCGGCTACCCCGAGGATCTGGTCGTCAGCGTCGCTCTAGGGGCCGACATGTTCGACTGCGTGTGGCCGACGCGCACGGCCAGGTTCGGGCACGCGATCACGAGGCGGGGCGTGCTCAACATACGCAATGCCAAGTACACCAACGACTTCGGGCCCCTGGAGGAAGGGTGCGGGTGTGCGTGCTGCCGGAAGGGCGGGCTGGGGGTCACGCGCGCCTTCGTCCACCACAACACGGCCAAGGAGACGGTAGCGGCGCACCTGCTCACCACGCACAACGTGTGGTACCAGCTCACCCTGATGCGCGAGGTCAGGGCGGCCATTGTTGCCGACAGGTACCCGGCCTTCGTACGGCAGTTTTTTGCCGACCTGTATCCAGATAAGGCGCACTATCCGGCGTGGGCCGTGGACGCCCTCCGGGGAGTTGGCGTAGATCTACAGGCAGAAGGTGTATAAATCGGCTGTCCCGAACCGCACGGCAGGGAAAGAGTGAAGTCGATGGTGCATATATTGGCCAACAAGTACGTGTAAGGTGCTTCTCAGTTTACAGGATCAGAGCAAGCTGCGTGACGTCCGCTGCTGGTGTCCACATACGCAGGTTTCCTACCTCCACCCGACTCTGCTATAACTCTGCGGTCGACGCTCTCCGCTTCGTATTCCTCGTATAAAGATACATATTTAACATCGTAAACCAGCTATAGCGGTCCTCGGATAGTAGTGCTGCCGTACTTTCCCAGCTATCCCCACCACGACCCCTCTAGGTGCCGGCCACATCTTTTATCGCCGCCCCTCTCTTGTTTCAAGCACCGACCCTAAGCGAAATAGATATCTAGGTATCTCATTTATTTCCGCCTATTGCCGGAGTAGTCAAGTCACCTTCCAAAAGAAACATACCTACCTCTATAGGGAGGTGTCTATCTACTCTAATCACCGCTCTATGCGAGAGAGCAGATACGTACGGCACAGAAACAGCGTCTGAGTACAGGTACTTAATCGCCATATAATCACCATCTCTACCTAAGATCGAGAATGAGGAAGAACCGCCTACACTTAAACGTCTACCTAGGTACATGTAAAGTTGGAACGAGGGCCAATGCGCTAGCCTCGGCTAGGTAAGCGTCTCTCCGTGTTTCCTGTGATTTTGCGGGGAGAGCTTCTTGGGTGCTTTAAGTACCTAGCATCGGGTGCCTTTAGGAGGGTACCTAAGCCCTAGGTACATTAAGTACTTACACGCTACCTTAGGTACCTAACCTAGGCACCTCCTGAGCTGGGCAGTATAAGTGGGGCCCTTGTGTTGGACCCCACCGGCCACTGTAGCCCGCGCTTTCCAGATTCGGAACCCCGCCTGAACTGCCTGCCTCCCGAGCCGAACATGCCTCCACCCTCCCGCGAGGGAACTCCAAGCAGGCTCGAGATCCGCCCTCCCGACCATCTATCCCACACCCACATCGACCTACATATTGCGACCCCAGATCGACGGTCCCATCCCATCTACGCGGGTAGTGAGGCTGCATGAAATCGCACATCGTCGTCCTCGAGTAAAGCCAGCCAACCAACCCGCCGTCACATTCTTCGTCGCCGCAGCCCGCGTCGCGATAACCAGCGAAGAGCATCGTACCACACCACCACGGTGGGTCTCCGTGGCCCTCGCCCTCTCCCTTTCTCCCCCCTCCACCGGCGGGACCCTCCACCCCATACAAACCTGCCGAGAATAAGGAGAGCGGAGACGTTCATCTTCCTACTGGCCGACGAGGCACTGCCTACGCTACCGCCTGCGCCGACGACCAACTGCTCAGCAAAGCAGAGTCCCCCATAGCCTAGGCATACATATCCACCGAGCCTAACTAGCATCTAGCTATTTAACCACTCATCCATCCGTATATATATATATACCCACCCACCCTATCTACCTACCATGGCCACCACCCAAACCGCTCCCGCTGCCCTCCCCGGGGCAAAGTCCGCCGCCGCCAAGAACAAAAAGAAGCCGGCCCCGGTCGCCGACTCGTGGGAGGACGAGGACGTGGACTCGGACGGGGGCGGGGGGGCCGCGGTAGCCGCCGCGCAGCCCGCGGACCCGCCGGCGGCGCCCTCGGCATCGTCGTCGTCGTCGGCCGCCGGCGGCTCGGGGGTGTCGGCGCCGCCGCCGACGCCGATCTCGCCGCTGGCCCTGTCGTCGTCGTCGTCTCCGACGTCGCCGGCGTCGGCAGCGGGCAGGCCGTTCGCGCCGTCGGCCTTCGCGCCGCCCTGGCAAGCCGCGGGCGCGGGCGCGGGCGAGGAACAGGACCGCCGCCGCCCGGAGACGACGGACGCGGTGGCGCGGCGCATGATCGCGAGCGCGCTCGGCGTGCGCGCCCCGCGGCCCACCGACGCCCAGCGCGCGTACGACCGCGCCGCCCGCGAGCGCGAGGCCCGCCGCCGCGACGCCGAGAAGGAGGAGGCACGCCGCCGCGAGGAGGAGGCCGAGAGGGCCCGCCGCGCCGTGTGGGAGGAGTGAAAAAAAAGGGGGGGGGGGCGTCGAGGTTGAGGGCCCGGCCGGTGCGGAGGGTTTTGTGTTCCGGCGGAGATCATGGGCCGGGAATGTCGGGTCGGGCGCGCCGTAGTCGGGTAGCCCCTTTTTTGTCTCCTCTTCTTTCTCTCCTCGTTTCCCACCTTGCATCGCGGGAGGCGTGCCGCGGAGGCGTCCCGCTGGCTCGTGCACATATTGTTATCGCCCGGCTACCTGCCTACCTGCCTACGTACGGCTGCTGGCTCGCTGCTTACACGAGCTGATTTCGTAAGCGCGACGGATCGACTGGGCGTCGGTGGTTAGACCTATCTACTTGCCTGTACGCATTCAGCGCATATACATTCCTCCGGCCGTTGTGTCTCGTGTCGTGAATCGGACATATTTCCCTGCTGGGTCGAGTCTATATAGACCCACGTGTATAAAGCGATTTGTGAGCGTAGTGTAGCCGCACCCCGCCTCGGTATTTGCCATCTACTTGGCTTTGGCGGGGTTGCCTAAGCAATCGTGGGCGTCGAAAGGGAGCTACACTCACACTCACTTTACCCTCGGGTAGGCTTTAAGATGTACGTAATATACATATGTTTATTTACTCAGCTACGAGACTCTATATACCTTGTGATCAGTAGAGAGGCGACTGCGGCATAGTTGAAAAATTCTGTTTCCGGAGCCATGTTCTCCCCCCTGGGTACCCGACGCTAGAAGTTAACCGCCCGCGTAAGTAGTAAGCAAACCATATCTATCGTCTCGGGGATTTGGCGGGAGACTGTGAGTAGATTCCCCTTCAGGCCTGCGTGGGCCGTATCTGCAGCTGCTAAGAGGAAACTGCGGATCCGCGAGCTAAAGTTCTCATATTCTCTTGGCAGCCTCACGCGTCACGCTCCCCCTCTCTCTTCTCCGCTTCTTCCTTGGCGGGCTCTGCCCGGGTGCCGGCGGGGCCGCCTTGCGGGGGGTCGGCGGCGGCGGCGGGGTCGGGCGGGTCCCGGAGGACGAACAGCTTGCCCTTCCAGGTGAGGACGAGGCTCTGGGCGGCGGGGTCGTCGGAGAAGCGGCGGGTGAGGCCGAGGCCCTGGAGGCCGCCGAGGTCGGCGGCCTGGTTCCAGATGAACTGGCCGACGCGGCCGGCGCGCGAGCACGAGACGTAGCCGATGGGCCAGCGGCTGCGGGCCATGGCGTCGCGGATGCCCGGGGTGGCCAGCTGCGGGGTGGCGAGCACGGCCAGCAGCACGCCGGCGCGCCACCCCGGCGGCGCCGCGTGGAACACGCTGGCCAGCTCGCGGACGTTCTGCGGGCCGACCCGCGTCGCCGCCGACGACGTCGCCTTGCACTGGACGAGCACGCGCAGGGTCTTGGACGGGACCGGCGCGGCGTCGGCGGCCGCCGCCGGATGGTAGTGGGCCGAGTAGGAGCACGGCACGCGCCAGGTGCCCAGCAGGTCGATGCCCTTGTCGGAGCGGCCGCCGACCCGCTTCAGCGCGAACTGGAAGGCCCCGAGGGCCTCCGCCACCGTGTACTCGTACTCGGTGCCGATGTAGGTGGTGGACCGGCGGTTCAGGCCGCTGCGCTCGGCGTACGCCAAGTACGACGCGCGGTCGTGGTGCTCGGTGGTCGGCGCGTCCGGGTAGTTCACGGTGGTTGGTGTGTCCGGGTTGCTCACGGTGGTTGGTGTGTCCGGGTTGTTCACGGTGGCCGGCGCGTCCGGGTTGTTCACGGTGGCCGGCGCGTCTGGGTTGTTCACGGTGGAGTAGGCGTGGGAGCGCGGCCCGGCCGCCGCGGCGAGGGCGACGCTCCCCGGAGCGGTGCCACCATAGCGAGCGAGACACGTGCCCGGGCGCAGGTGTCGACGCCAAACTTGCTGGTGGCGCAGAATCGATCTCATCCCATCACTAGTACTATTACCTCAGCATAGACTGTGGGAGAATTCCGGAGGGATAGCGGAGGTAGAAGGCGTCCGCTGAACTTGAAGAAAAAAAAAGGTCACAAGAAGCTTCAAAAATTATGTAGGTAACTGTGGGTACCCAATATATGCAATTGGTGTAAAACGGATATGTGCATATACCATTTATAGCCAGGTTTCTATCGATAAGCATCGTCGATAAGAGCACCCGGCAGATTATGTAAACAGCGTAGTTCTAGCAGATCCCGCACACCCCTTCATCATCCCTCCCAACCCAGCTTTATCGACTTATCACGAGCAATTTATCACCGTATCCAGCATGGGAGATCGCCTCACTCAGCTGCAGGATGCTGTCGATCAGGTAAGGTTCTGCCGTACCGCCAATATCGCCTTCAATATCCGCTGATTCTCCCCCCTCAATACTAGCTAGCGCAACAATTCGTCGCGTGCATCCACTACATCAACAGACACCACAACCTCGAGACGTTAGGGCCCGGCGATCAGATCAGAGATGTGAAGCAGGAGCCGGACCAGCAGGAAGGTTAGCAGGACCCGTGGGCCCCCCCGCCGACCTTCAGCCGGACGGCGACCCGGGCGAGCCATACCGCACCTTGGTAGCAGCAAGCTGACACGTCGCACCCGAGCGCAGTGGACCCCCACCCCGAGGACGTGTTCAAGGCGTCGCAGGTCGAGCTCGCGCGGGACCTCATCACGAAGGAGCAGCAGATCGAGCTGCTCATCTCGCTGCTCCCGGGCCTCGACAACAGCGAGCAGGACCAGGAGCGCAACATCAAGGAGCTCGAGGAGGAGCTCAAGGTCGCCGAGGCGCAGCGGCGGGAGGCCGTCAAGGAGAAGGAGGACACTCTGGCGAAGCTGGACGCCGTCATACGCGCCATAAAACGCCCGTGACGCCCTCCGAGGGCGCACGGGAGCGGACGATTGCGAGACGATGATGATGACGACGACGACGATGATACCCCGGTTGGGCGTTTTGGACACGGTGTTAATGAGTTAGTTCATTCGTGTGGGCTGCCGGCGATACTAAGGCGACGCCGTCTTTTTCGAAGCCTGCTTAGGTCTTCCTAGGTATACATACATAGGCCTAGTCCGTATAGACAGTATCGATGACCCTCCTCTTTTCCCCATGATAAGAGTGCACCTGAGTACCCCTTTATGCCAAACCCCAGAACGCCTCGAGTAATGCGGTGGGATGCCGTAGTCCTGATCTCCTAAGCGCTACACCCCGTGAGATCTCCTTCTACTCTCGATCCGGTGTCTTGAAGAATTGCGGAAATATCTCCCGTAACTGCTCCAGATGCCTGATCTGATACTGCGACGCTTGGGTTTCCGGGATCGGCAGGCCCTCCTCGACGAGGTGAACCGCGGTCCAGCCGAGCTGCTGCGCGCCGGCCACGTTGGCGTACGAATCGTCTGCCCCCCAGGTTCAGCTTCCGTCCACAAAAATGAAGACTCTACCCGGGCACTCGGGAGTGTTAGGCCTACCGACAAAGTAGCAGTCCTCGGCTCGCTCGACGCCGGCCTCGCGCATCGCCTTGGCGAACATGTCCCTGTGCGGCTTGCAGATGATGGGCGTCTGGGCGTAGTCGCAGTAGGTCAGGCCGTCGAAGAGGTCGTCGATGCCGAGGAGCTTGACGACCCTGCGGCCGTGGGTGACGTAGGCGTTGGTGAAGAGCCACAGCTTCACCTTGGCGGTGTCGACGTCCTCGAGCAGGCGCCGGAGCCGCGGGTCGGGCTTGATGATGCCCTCGAGGGGCAGGGCGTCGTCGACCTTGGCGTTGTACTCCAGGGGGTCGATCTGGTGGTGCCGCACCAGCCCCTCGATCGCGAGGCCGTAGTTCCGGTAGTAGTCCCGGTGCAGCTTGACGGCCTCGTGCTCCGGCAGCCCGAGGTGCGCCGCGAAGTACTTGTCTATCATGTCCGCCATCAGGTCGTAGACTTTGGCACCTGGACAGGCTGGTTAGCGAGCCTCGCACCCCCTCCCGAACTCCCCTCCGCCCCCCTCCCGCAGCCTATCCGGTACGCGTGGGGCGAGCCTAGACGCACTTCTCGGGTAAAGACAGTTGTCTATGTCGCTGTGAAGACTGTTAGCAGGAATATCGCAAACGAAAGCGACTACGTAGCCCCGTCCGAACAACCAACGGGTAAGCGGACGGGCTCAGCTTACAAGAATAGAACGGGTTTGCGTGTCGTTGGGCCATTGGGCTCACTTTGCGACCCCATGGCTGATTCTCTTCGTGGACGTGTATGTATGTGAGGGTTTTTTTCTCTCTCTTCGTTTTCATTCACTAAGTTTTCCAGTAACTTTGAAGGAAGGGGAGGATGTCAACCTGAGGTAGGCACGGGTGATTGGTGTTTTTTTTTCTTCAATTACATATCTAGCTATATGCAGGGTCCTATTGGTGGTTATCTTGCATGTCAAGGCAACGGAAGCGTGGGAAAGACTGAGAGCGATGTAGGTTGTTGGCCCGGTGGGCACACACATATATATCCCAGGACGGCACGCAACATAAGAATTTACTTCACTTGAGTTGAGCTCGGCGGTCATCTGCCTTAGGTACCTACCTCCTAATTTACACACCCGATGAGCTACTTGTATAGGTATCTTAAGGTATTGGACGCCTACTTAAAATCACTTTTAATGTGTATATATATATGCCAATTATGTTATACACACACTTAAATATCAATGTGATAGAGAACCTTCTGTATTGCCTGCCTGTAGTTTATATTATGTTAGGGACCTATCGACACCCGTTTGTACCTACGCATCTGCTAAGGTAGCGCTATGAGGTTAGAGGTAGGACCTCGCCTAGGAGGTACCTACTCCTCCTAGTATATGTAGTACCTCAAGTACCCGACCTATCCACGGTAATAATTCTACCAACCGAAGATTTAGGTGCTTGAAGACACCTACACACCTATGGAGACCCTGAACCAACTACAGGCTTCGGTATGTAGTACCCCAACCTCGCCTAAAATACAGGTATATATATTAGGTACCCACGTAAGCGTAGTAATTGTTTGGTTGAATAAAGGCGTCATAGGTTTTGGGCATTACGCCAACTTGAGAGTTGCCTCATTATTAAGACGTAAAATGAAGTTCAACTAAGAGGTACCCCATGTTGGATTATGTTAGGTTGGGTACTTAAGGCAGATACATAAGAGGTACCTAGGTATTCACAGGGAATACAATGCAGGTTCATTGTTTCACCATACATGTGTGACGTAGGTACGTACCTATGAGTATGTGCAGATATATACCTGGTACTTGGGTACTTAGGTACTTGTGCGTGTACAAAACGGCCAAGGCTGGAGGTAGAGAAAAATAGATTGGAAGGTCGCCCTTCTTAACTGGAGCTCGACTCGTCTTGCGACACGTTTCTCCCTCTCCTTTTTCCTTCATCATCTCGCAACGCCGGAGGAGGTCATCAGGACGCGCAATCGCTCCCCTTCTTCTTCCCATCCCAGGCGCTAGCACGTACACTTCCGCTCTCCATTTCCCTAGGCCCTAGAAAACTGATCTGCAGATGGTGCTCATCTGCTAAGTTGATTCACTGCAAAGGAAAAGAAGAAAAAAAAACATGGCCCAAGCTAGCATCGCAACAAACCCTGTGGCCTCGGGCGGTCTGCCCGGCCGCGATGCTGCGCTCACGGCTGCTGATCTCGACGAGATCCGGGAGTATCAGAAAATTGTCAGCTTCCGCGATACCATCGTGTCTGGCAAGCACCCTCGTATCAAGGTGGCTAAGTCTACCGCTCCTCAACAACCTGCTTCTCTCGCGACGGAACGCGTCGCGCCGCCACCCACACGGTCGCTGAAAAGTGCTTCCCATGTCAACACCTACCAGGTGGACAATATGCAATCTTTCAAGGCAAACTCTCAGAATCCCCAGCCGCTAGTTGTTCCTGTAACTGCGTCAGGCTCTTCCGCCTCAGCCATCCCGGGCATCGCAAACCCCGTGGCTCCCAGCAGGACCGGGACGGGTCCTAGCTTGGCTGGCAAACCGGCAGAGGACTCGGCTAAGGCGGAAACCCTATCGCGGAGGCGCAGGATCGAGGCGGAATTGGCAGCACAGTTTGAGCAGCGGAAAGCCTCGGCAAAGACCCTGCCCTTCGAGCAGCTACCTGACCTTGACATCTCTGATATTTTTGCAAAGGCGCTGACTCTCGTACAAGCTACTGCTCCTCCACCCGTCGTCAACCCTCCCACAGTTGCTGTTGCTTCCGACTCGAGTGACTCCTTCGACGACAATACCTTCTACTCTAGCTCGATAGAATCGCCTGACGTTCCCGCCTCGCCTCGGATTCGGGATTCGGCAGCGTCTGCAGGACATCAGGTAGCATATACTCCGCGACAGGGGCAAGTCGCTGCTCAACCCGTGCACGTACCAACGTTACCCCCATTCCAGCCACCGGAGCCTATTCGTAGCGTGCAGCCAGTCCAGAACGCGAGTAGTTCGCGCCAACCCCAGCCGAGCAATAACAACTTGAACATCCCAGCAAAGGACTATGCGTCAAAGACTAGCTACGGGCACTATGTGGCGGCACAGCCGCGTCAGGCTCGCGAGGTAGAGGCCCAGGTTATCAGTTCAGATAGCAGAGCTGCTAGTAGATCTGATAACTCTGGGAATACAGATTCGGATCATCCCGCTGACCACAGCCATGTCCAGAACTCACACCAGTTTCTCCCTAGTGCTCACTTCACACAGCCACCCTCGCCTTTGATCCGCGCCCATGACCTCTCCCCATTTGCCCCTCAACCCGCTCATGTGTCGCCGTTGGCAATAGCTCGGCAGCCGCCGGTGGCTGAGCCGGATATAGCCATTCTCCGAGGTACACCTGCCCAGGTAACCGCCTTGAGACAAGAGAATAGGGTTATCACTAGTCCGGAGAGCTCGCCCCAGGGAGAGAAGGGAAACAAAAGGAACAAAAAGAAGAAGAACAAGAGAAAGGCCGAGCAAAAAGCATCGGATATCCCAGCATCGCCTTACATCAAGTCTGAGCCACGATCTCCATCACCCCTCTCCGCGCTTCACTTCGGACGGCCCTCGAAGCGGCTGCGGCCCTCTGATAGATCCGGGCAGGAGCCGGTATATGATGACGCTCGGATCGAACGCCCTGCTGCGAGGTTGCCCCAGGAGCAGTACAGGCCTACACATGCGCATACCCAGGCGGAGAGACCGCCGTATAGTTTCGAGGATGTGGACGACCCTTATGTGAGGCCGGCTCGTCGGTCTGTCGCCCCCACGGGTCAGATGATAGAACGAACTGTGTACGAGGAACGACGACCAGACGGCACCACCATGCAGTACATCCGCAGAATTCATACCCCTCATAATCTGGCATCCCCCTTCAGCGCTGTGGAGGCGCGTCCTCTGCGTTCGGCGAGTTACTCGGTAAACCCTCCATACCGGGAGGTTCCTACGTATCCGCACGAGGGACGAATAAGTGTGCGGCCTTACGCCGATCGAGCTAGATCACGGTCCCCCGTGCTTTTCGAGAGGGAGTCGCCTATCATGGCCCCCCCTGCCCCACCCCCAGCTCGTATTGTAGTTGACCAGTATGGTCGCGAGTATATTGATCCTCCTCGTGCTAGCGCAGTTGGCCGCCACTCGGCCGTGCCGAGCCCGAGAGCAGGCGAGCATGACTTCGCCTACGAAAGGGCACCACTGCCGCGCGTCCCGTCTCGCATGCCTGGAGGAGAGACCTTCGAGGACCAGGGTGTTATATACAGACGCTTGTCTCCCACCTACGGCCCTCGGCGTGTCGTTACACAGCCGGAATATACCGTCGACTACAGGAGATACCGAGAGCGCGACTATTCGGCACAGCCCGTGGGGGCACCAGGCCAAGACTTCGTTCCGATTCGGGGTGCCATGGAGAGGCGGGCTCCCGAAGACATCTCGCGGGATTATCTCCCTAGAGCTGCAAGTGTGCGACCTCTAGAGGGCGCGGGGTATTACGACAGACTTGAGACTATACGGTCTGACATGCCTCCTAGACCGTACGCCGCGAGCGTCCACCCTGAAGTAAGACGAGAGTCGGGGCCTCCAGTCCTTCGGGAGTACAGCGTTAGACCGACCGAGCGAGACGCGGCGCGGGGTGAATTTAGTGCTCGGCCGGCGGAGCGCTATTACGATAGGCCGCCACATCTGGATGAAGAAGTCACATATATTGAACGACCCCGAGCGGCTCAGCAGGACATCATCTACGCCGACAACAGTCGAAGGCAAGTGTACCAGTGAACAGCACACGGCATATTCTAGGAGTAACGGGATTATGTCGTTTATTTTCGTTTGGAAGGAGGGAAGGGGGTTCGGGGACTGGGAGTTGATTTTAAACCAGGAGGTGAACGAGGACAGTTGACGGACAACAAACAAAGTGGCTGCGTTAATCTAATGTCGGCCGGTATATAGCGGTACCCTGTGCTAGAGCTAATATTCTTTCATGGGAGACTGCTCCGGAGTTGCGGAGAGTCGGAATTGACCTACATTTGGTGCCGAGTGGCTCGGCGGGCGTCGTAGCCAACCCTATTATAGACGACGCATGGCATGACTTGGAATGGACGACAGCATGCAGTTGTCTCCACCGGATAAAGCGGAACTACCGGGGACAGGCCAACTAAGCCAGGTAGCTGGCTGATTATCCGTTTGTACGAGCTGTGTATACGAATAAAACCGCATATGAATCAGGATCCAGTTGCAAATCGACAGCGAGCCAGCACGAGCCCTTCGAGGCTATACATTTCTTCATTCGTTTAGTGAAGTGATTAGTAAACACGCCGTCGATCTGCCTGCCATTGATCTGCGTTGCTACTACGTAGCACGCAGTAGATAGGGTAAACGCGTGCCTTGGAAACGGGATCCGGGGACCAAGAGGGAGTGGTGATGATGAAAGGGGACGAGTCCTCGTGACTAGGGATTGGAACGGGTCCCCCCCCCGTCTCGCACATGCGCTGCAACCAACCACTGCCTGGCGCCGCTGCTACCTTTGCCGTCGCTCCCATGCGGTTCTCGAGTTCTGGAGGGGAGTTGGACTCGTCTAGGCCGGCACTAAAGAGGGACCGACCCTCCACCCAAGGAGATCAGCGGCCGGTAGTTAGTAGGCAGCCTAGTCTAGGGTTGAGATGTGGTAGGTTATGCGTCTGCATACTTTCGTGTAAACTCGTATACCGATTAACCTAGGCTGGCTACCTACCTAACGTTGTGCCTAGGTTTTATCTGGAGTTGAGCGAGTACCTGTGGGCATCTGCCGACGTTGCTATCTTTAAACCCTTGCCGCTCTTCCGCGTCTGTCCGTCCTAGCTATGTAGGCGGCGTATATATACCTTATATATAGATATATAGATATACATCTACACCGAGAAAGAGAGAGAGAATGAGTGAGATCTATATAAGAGGCTTACTTAGATGAGGAGCCACCACGCCGGCCGTTTTAACTCTTTGTATCCCCTGATCCCCCCTGCCCTTACCCTTCCCCTCCTCTACCCCTCCAACCTTCGCTCGCTCGCCTTTTTAGGCTTATCTACGAAAAATCGGTCGTCACCGCGGCCCCGACCCTCTATGGAATAACCCGGCCCCTCCCATTTTTTAAAACCGAAGGGGGATGAGAAGAAAGTGTATATATACACCGAGACGCGCGCAAAAGGTTAGGGGTCAAGTTGTTCCGAGCCAGCCAACCAGCCAGCCGGCCAGTCGGCCAATCGCCAGTCCAACCCACGTATTATCGCCGGCGGCGCCACTACTACCTTACATAGGTACGTGCCAGCACCCCTACCGGGCCCTCGGCCAGCATCGCACGCTCTTCACGCAACGACGCGCGGCCCCGAATCCAAACTAAGCAACCCCCCCCCCTTTCTGCACCTTCTTCCCCCCCTCCCCCTAAAGCGTTCCCCTCACTCGTAGAGTTGAGATCGCGAAGGGGGCGCGTGCCGGCGGCAACAAGGTTAGCCAGAAAGGAAAGGAAGGAATGAAGGAGGGCATGGGCGCAGGGCACCGCCGCCGGCTAGGTAGTCGGCTGGTCGGTGAGTTTAGGGGTCCGCGAGCCAAGCTTACCTCCCAGGGGACGGCAGCATGTTGGTGTTTCTCGCTGGGCGAGGTGATGAATAGGGGCCTGGCGGGCGGCAAGTGGAAAGGGAGGTAAGGAAGGCAGGCTCGCGGCTCAGCCGTCGCACAGGGATATAGACAAATGCCTACGTGACAGCTGGCCACCACCGCCGTCATCATGATTACCCGCGCGTGGTTCTACCAGGAGAGCAGACCGGAAGCAGGCCGCGGGGCGAGCGAGAGGGAGGCCGAGAGCGAGGGAAAAGGGGGAAGGAGAGAGAGGGCTCTTACGCTTGGTAGGATTCATCGGGGTTTCGGCCTGGCTATGCTTCGCAACTTCGGAGAAAAACAGACAGTCAGACAGAGAGGAGAAGCCAGATGCCTCGGCAGCATCCGTACGAAGGGTATACCTGCCTCTGTAGGCATATAGTAAATATAGCATTGCCTGCTTACGACTTGCATTCCCAGGGATGCGAGGTTCTCTCCCGATGCTTCCACGTGTTTTTGCCCACGTCTCGGTTTTTTTATTTCCTTGTTTCCTCCCTCGCTTCCCCCCGCCGCCGCAAATTAAGCCCAGACGACTACTAATCAGCGATGAAGGGATGGGACAAGACGTGCAGGCGTGGGTGATTCTAGACGCCAGCGTACATACCTACACCTTCTTAGGTACGTAGTAGATGCCGTGTTGTTCAGTGTACGTACGTACGGATGGATAGATGTCTACCACCTCAGATACACACGCACACACACGCATATGCCTCCCGGTTACCTCTGACGCCCGCCCGAGGTGCCTGCCTACGCACCAAGGTGATGCCTTGGGCAGGCATGTCCATACTGAATATCCGACACGCTTCATGTGCGCAGCGGGAGCGCATATACGTCCATATAATAGATGTAGGCGGGTGTCGTGGTCTATCCGTTTGTACGAATGGACGGTCTCGGGTGCCGAGGATGGTAGCTAGGTAGGTATGCGCCGTAACCTTGTCAGATCCCTAGGTTCTGCTGCTACGTATGAGAGGGATATACGTATATATATAATTAGTAGTATTATATATCTATATATATATATATATATATATATATATATATATATATAGGTATATAAACGGGAGTGACGCGAGCAACGAGCCTCCGGATGAGTAGAGCGGTGGGTACAGGTAGGTATGTAGGTAAGTACCGTGGCAATAATTGCATAACTACCTACCTCTTACTTCGAATCCGTACCGAGTTTACGTGCATGTGCGCGCGCGCGAGAGGGTGTGCTGCGGGCTGTGTGCACAATGTGTATGTGTATGTGTATGTGTACGCATACCTGTGCGAGGGACGCAGGCGTTGTTGATGCTCCCCAGCTAATCTAACATCGGCTCGAACTTCCCTTCGCACCTTGGCCTCGTGTCGTGATCGCGACTAGGAGGACACACACACACACACACACACAGAACGAGAGAGAGAGAGAGACAGAGACAGCGACAGAGACAGAGAGACGCGCTTGTGCTCACGGCTTGGCCAAAAAGTGGTTCCGTGAACCGTGGCTGTGTCTGTTTGGCATGCACCTCAAATCAGTCGCCAGATAAATTTGATCGTTGACATCCCTGCCTTGGGCCCGTATGCCCGTCTCCCGTACAAGCCCGTATTGCCTTGTTCCGAGGGTCCTGCGCTGCGTCGACATGCGGCGGATGTTAGATAGGTACTACACGTGGATATACGGCCCTCCATACGTACGCATGTACATCCATAACCACTCCTCTATGAGTACGGGTTCGATTGATGGATTGATTGATTGATGGGACCGGGGGGCGCAGAGACTCGTGTCCGCCCCCATGCGAACCCATGAGCGGTGGCCCCTAGAACCGGAGGCCAATAACAAGATTTCCTACGTAGCAGCAAGGGAAACAAGATGTTGCACAGACACAACCCTATCAAAGCCATTCCTTGGGAACCCCCCGACGGCATTGACCTGCAATAAGATAGAGAGATATAAGTTGTCTCGCCTGCTCATGTGTGTACCTGCGTACATACCTGAGGTTGTATCGCCTACCCGTATATCATCATCAGGTACTTCAGGCATGGACATACCTCATACCCAACATAGCGCACATCATAGTCCTGTTCTTCCCGCCTGACATTAGGTACCTACCTCTTACCATCGATACGATAGATACCTATCTAGGTGCCTACTACCTACCTTCTAAGGACTTTAGGCATATGAGGGTAGGAGGAGAGTTCGTTTGTGAGTTCGTTCGTGGGTTCGTTCCTGAGTTAGACGTGGACGTAGGTATGCATGTACTAGGGCTGGGAGGCGAGGCATGGCAAGCCTCGAGGCATGCCAGAGACGAACCCCCCGACTGAACTCGCTCCAGTATGCGAGAGCTGAATAGGAATCGGATCCGCTAGCCTAGAGAGGGTCTACTACTGCAGACATCCCCACCCCTTCCCCTCCCTAGGCGCATAAAACAGAGCTGTAAATAGCTCCACAGTACGAGGTACGAACCAGGCATGAAGAATGACGAGAGAGATTATGGTGAGCCTGATTGCCTCTGACCGACATCATTTGCAGAACAGGAGTTGTGTGTGTGTGTGTGTGTGTGTGAGAGAGAGAGAGAGAGAGAGAGAGAAAGAGAGAGAACGCGTTGGCATACTGGCCACCTAAGAGATACCTCCTACTTACCTTAGGTACCTACCTGCCTAGGTACCTACCTCTAGCCCAACCTACCGAACGAAGCCCCAAGCGAAATGCGCAGTCTTCTTCGATGACGGGCTCGAAATACGTACGTCGGTCCATGTCATGCTACCTGATTGACGTACCAGATGATGGATGGTACGTGAGTCTCGAGAGGGCTTTTTTGCCTTTCCCCGGACCACCAACCGTGGCCGCATATCGCCTATACAGGTAGGTACCTAGCGTACACACAAGGTGATATCCATGCTAAGAGGTACATACCTACACACCTACGCACGGTCGGAACCTTAGGTACTTAACGTATTGTACCTAGGTCTTTACGTATGGGGGGTTCCAGTTAGTGGGAGACATAGCTCTCTGTCTTCGGTTAGGACGCGTAGGTAGGCAGTAGCAGTAGTAGTAATTAGTAGGTGCTAGGATAGGTTCCGAGTAAGGAAGACGCGCCCACTAACCGCCTCCAGGCTAGGGAGGGCAGCGGCGCTCCACAGAACCGGCGCCCGCCTCCTGCCTGGTAGCCGTGGGCCGTGCTTGCCTAGGTATCTTATCTATCTACCTGCCCTATTGCACACACGCCTGTCCCATCCCTCGATACAACAGGATAGTAACCCAGTTGCCCGACATTGGTCGCGCCCCACCGCCGCAACCCGCAACGTCGAGCGGCCTTGGGTACCTACCTACCTAACCTAACGAACATGTTGTCTACCTACTATATAGCAGGCAGATGTCTATAGAGCGGGCAGTATGTGCTTGCCCATTGGAATCGACGAGTTCTCTATGCCCGTACCAGCCGCGCTAAGCCTAACACGCGCAGACCAAGTATCGGAACCTTCCCGCCTCTCGTTACGATGGCGCTGGGTACCCGGGCTCTCTGATTGGAAGCATAGAGGTACGTTGTGTACCTCCGAGGGATGCGATGTGTACCTACGTAGGTACCTACTTGGACCTGTATGCATGTACGTACCTACTTCCTAATGTAGGTGTGTGTACGTATTACTTGGGTCGGTAGGTCGGTAGGTCGGGAGGTACCTACCTCGGGTGAGCAATGTACCTACTAAATTATAGGTACTAATTACTACTGTTTTTACGTGTCCGCGGGACTGAAGGAAGACCCCTACCCTTAAGGTTATGTCTCAATCAGAAGATGCCTAGAAGGACCTATTGAAGGTAGGTAGAGGTAGAGGTAGGTAGGCACCTATCTAGGACCTTAGATGCCGTGTAAGATTTCCTGGTTAGGTGGTTGACAGGTAGGGAGGAATGAGGTGGGTGGTGGTGGTGAGAGAAAAGGTACCTACCTACCTACTCTGCGTCCTTACGTTAGGTACGTCCTAAGGCGAAGGTGGTCAACGCGGACACCCGACAAGGAACTGGTCCGGCAGAGGTAGGGTCGCGTATCGCCTAGGTACGTCGACGAATTCGTCCACTCTATCTGGCGCTGTGTACATGCACGCAGAATCGCCTCCGTTCGGGTACTTGACCTCTGCTATCGGCCGCGCACTGGCCATGTACCTCCGGGCTAAGTGGACAACATCGACAGCTGTTAGGGCAGTACTTGCGACAGTTACGGTTGGCAGTGGGCAGTTGCTGACTGTAGTCCGGACGCCCTTAACAACCCGATAATACTCGCTCGGGTTTTTAGTCCGTTCAAACCTCCAGCCCACAACCACTTGATCTAACCTACCTCGCGTCCCCAAAAAAAACCACCCGCCCATCCATTTCCACTTCTCCTCACCATTCATTCCTCTCACTTAAAAACCTCCCCACTACTTCGCACACACACACACCACACACACGCACACCTACCACAGCACGGCACCCTGAAGAGCGAGAGAGAGCGAGAGAGGGTTGGCTGTCCTTACAGAGGAGCGAAAAGTCAGAGAGTAGAAACAGTACCGCAACGCCTCCTGTTTTCTCCTCTTCCTTATTTTCTTTCCTTTTTTTTTCTTTTCTTCTTATCCCTAATTTCCCTGATTCTTATCTGTTATTCTTCCCTTCTTTGAGCTTCTACACACACGCACGAGATACCCCCTCCCGATTTCCCGCCTGCTCGCTCCTGTTTCTCCCTCACCTCTTTTTCCTCCTATCCCCTCGACCCTCTCCTCCTCGACCTTTTCCGCTCCTCTTCCCAATTGTCCACCCGCCCCCCCCCTCCCCCCTTCCCCTCCTCTCCCCGGTTTCACCATGCAAAAGCTCGCCAACATGCGTCACTGGCCCGAGAGGATGAGCCCCAATTTCGGCATGTCGTCGAGACCGAACATGAACATGACCGCCATCAACCCGCACCAGAAGGCCGGAGCTCCGGGAGCTTCGCTGAGTCCCTCGCCAGCCGCCGACTCCACTATTCACTTCGCTTTCAACGTTCCCTTCGCATCCGATCTCGCCGGCCCTAACACCGAGGAGATCCTCCATGCCACTGGCGAGGCCGTTTTCCGTTGGACACACCCTGGCGACGTGCCCGACGACGTGCCCGTCTACGAATTGCCCGTTCATGCCCAAAATCTGAACAATTTGCGAAACCTGTGCAGGGAACTCACCAAGGGCCCGCTGCCAATTGAGGCTCACGTCGTCTCGAGCGTGCCCAAGGGTTTCAAGTCGCAGGTCACCACTGTCTGTCTCTCGGGGTCTCCTGAACTCGTCCACAAGAGCCGTGAGACGATTTTGAGCGATACCCCCCTAGCGCTGGTACGCACCGCTCGGTCCTTCTTTGTGCGAACGTGGCGTAGACTCTTGTGGCTAAACTATATGTTGTAGAGGTGCACTACCGTCGACGTAGACTATGAATTGATCGTCGATTCCCAAGCTGGCACGCTGCAGAAGAATGTCACCGACGCTCTAGACACCTTTGCCGTGTTCTGCGGGGTCGATATTTTCATTCTAGGTCCCAAGCTCACGCCTACGGTCGACGGCCTCAATGGCGACGTCGAGGTCATCCGAGACCAGAGATGGCGGGTGGCCATCTACGGCGACATCGAGTCCTCCGAACACGCCAAAACCCAGGTCCTGATATTCATCGACAAATTGGTATGTCTCGCCTCCGAGGACCGTAATCGTGGTCGAGTTTGGCGCTAATCATGGCGGGGATTTAGCTCGGGCGTGAGCTGGACATGATGCGAATCGAGAGCACGCTGCACCCAATCGTGTGTGGCCGCTCACGTAAGAATATCAAGCTGATCGAGTCGGTGACCAATACGGCCATCTATTTCCCGCCATTCGCCCAACTCCACCGATACTGCCCGCCGAACGCCACCCGTCGAAATCCCGAAGAGATTTTCATCAGCGGCGAGAACCCCCAGGGCATAGAGCTGGCCAAGCGTAAGATCCACGAGCTGGTGAACAGGACGAAGCTCTTCATGAAAGATGCCGTGGTTTCCCCCGCAAAGATCGACAGCATCCTGCTGGGCCGGATGGATAAGGTCCGAAAGATTATGGAGACCAACGGCACCTACATAATGTTCCCGCCGCTGGCCTCCCAGCGTAACATGATTCGAGTCCAAGGGGTGGAGGGTCTCCAGATTGAGCGCACCATGAAGGAGATCATGTCCCTCGTATGTCCCCGCGCGCTGTTCCGGGCTTAGCAGTTACTAACCGGCAGTCTAGGCTGGCCAGTTCTACTACGCGTCGTGGTGGGTCCAGCAAGGCGCCATCGCGCAGCTCCCGAATCCCCACGAGATCCGTACGATGCTCGGCGATATCTGCGCCAATTCCGACGCGGATATCTCTTTCGACAAGATGACCTTCACGATCACCGGCTCCGACGACGCCGTGAAGCAGGCTTTGGCTGTACTTTCACAGATCAAGTTCGTGAACCAGACCCAGAACCAGATTCGAGTCAAGATTGAGCTTGCCAACGAGCACAAGGAATTCGTGTCGGGCAAGAAGAACGGCAAGATCAATAAGATTATGACGCAGAGTAGGTCCAAAAGTGACCAGATCCCCGGCTCCCGCTAACGTGACGGTAGGCAATGTCCAGATTATATTTGACAGCTTCCGGGAATACAATTTCGACATTGACGTCATCGCACCGACCTACGACTCGATGAAGCAGGGCATGACGTTGGTAGAGCAGGAGATGCCCGCCTCCATCTCCTTTCACGTTCCTGACCAGTACCACAAGCGAATCATTGGCATCGGCGGGCAACACATCCAGCGGATCATGAAGAAACATTCCGTCTTCGTCAAGTTCTCCAACGCCATGGATCGCGGTAAGGACCTCTCGTCTGGCGACGTAGTCTCGGAAGCTTGCTAACGAAGTGCATTAGGAGGCATGGGTCGCGAGGACGACGACGTCAAGGTTGACAACGTCATCTGCCGGACTCCCGCCCGAAACGCTCAGAACCTTGAGCTGGTGAAGACGGAGATTCTCGACATGGTGGATAGAGCCGTAAGTAGAATATGCGCCGAGTCAAGCAGACTCACTAACCAATGCTGTGTCTTTACTAGCATTCCGAGTTCACATCTCAGATTGTGCACGTGGACCGCCTGTACCACCGGCAGCTTATCGCTCGTCTACAAGAGATTGAGGAGCTCGAGAAGAAGTGGAATTGCAAGATCGTCTTCCCCAGCACTGAGCAAGCAAGCGACGAGGTGACCGTTACCGGCCCAGAATGGCAGGTGCCTCTATGTGCTGACGAGTTTCTGGTGAGTATACGAGACTGTTGTCGTGCCTAGAGCGCCAAGTACTAATAATCTGAATACAGGGCATGGTTCCCGAAACACACGAGTTGATTTTGACCCGCACTTCGTCCCTCGTCAAGTTCGTCGAGTCTCCTAGATTCGTCAACGAACTAGTGTCGAAGCTCAAGTTGCAGCATGAAATTACGCTCGAGGTGCACGAGAATCCTGAGGAGAAGACTGACGACGGCCAACGCACTGTGACCCTGCTTTGGAAGCTTACCCGCAACAACACCGGTGGCCTCCGTGACGCCATCGATTTTCTCATGCAGCAGTTGGCAGCCGCAAGCGTCGACGCTACGATTGTCAAAGGAGCTATCCCCCGCCCGAAGTCGGATTCGTTTGAGGAATCGCTGCAGTACTTTGATTCCAAGGTGCTCCAGCAGGCCGTTACCAACATCGGCACGGATTCGCCCACGAAGGCAGCCTTCGGCGAGGATATGTCGCAACAGCGGAGCTCGACTATTTTCGACAAGCTCCGAAAGCCCTCTCAGCTTTTATCCTCCCTCGATCGCAGAAAGAACAGCTCTCATTCGATGAACACCTTCTTCAAGGGATCGAACAATGTGTCGAAGTCGTCTCTGATCTCGATAGACTCGACTCGCAGCTTCAACGCTGACCGTAACCCCTGGAACGATAGCGGCGTTAATCTTCCGGATGATGACAGCAATCCCTGGTCGAGCCGGCATTTTAGCAACGGCTTCGACAGCAAACTAACGCCCGGAAACATTCCGCACGGCGGCGACATCACGCCGCGTCACAACACGCGCGCGTCCGGCGACAGCGGCCGGCCTTCGACTTCTCATTCCACAAATTCAGGATACCCTGGTCCGATTGGACCTTATCGTTAGATTCCGTCTTTTAGAAGCTCTACGTGCAATACCCCCTTCCCCCCCCCTTCCGGCTGGATATACCCTGGCGTGCAAATACCCGATCCTATGATCATGCATCGGTCGGCCCTGGTTTCCTTTTTTCCTTTTTTTTCCTTTTTTTATTTATTTTCAACCATCGTCCTCCTCCTGCCTCATTTTTATCTCTGCCGGGTGGTTTCCCTTCCTCCTCAATCGTCCTCTCTTTTTTCACGGTTTCAAGTTTACGTCTTCCGATCTTTTTCGTTCCACCCTTGCGGGAGGTCAGCACATGACAGCTGCAGAGGACTTTTCGACTTGACACTTATTATATCCAATGAGCACATCTGGACCATGATACCACGAGCTGCGCGAGGCGGAATACGGCGTTGCAGATTGGAGCGGGAGGACGCCGTCGGATGATACCACAGACCCTAAAAAAAGCACAAAAAGTTCAATACCACCGGACCTAAAATACCACAGTTGATTTGCATTTTATGCTGGATCAAGCGGCGTTTATATTTTTGAGGACTGTTTTGTTTTCCCCCTCCGTTTCCCGAAGTAGGGAAATTAGACGTATGTGATATCCCACTTGTTACGATCCCTTCCGCATAGCCCGATGTATGCACGGTCGGGGTTGGCGAAGACGGAGGGCGGCCGCACGTTGCGGAAGCGACCGGTAGGGTGGAGGTTCAAGGGATGGGACTGCGGGGGTAGACTGACACTGGGTTGGGAGAGGAAGGGAAGACGGACGGGATACCACGACGGCGACGACGCGACGGCGCGGGCAGCGGGATAACGATGTACGATACCACAAGGATGATAGGCAATGATACCCTCCGGTTTTGAACAGGTTGATGCGGACCCTAGATTCTTTTTTGGCGGGTGAGGGGGGTAACATCGGCGGAACTCCGGGGAGGCAGGGTTTAGCCCCCGGGTGACGGGGAGTCGCGCGACTTGGGTAACGCAGTCGGAGACGGTTGACGGGGGGGTGCGGGCGTCGGACGATTGGACGTGCAGCATCTCGGCGTGTAACGGATTCAAGGGGAAGGGGGCTGGTCATGCGAGCAGCGGCAGGGGACCGGAAGGATGGCCGAAGGGAGGGAGCGGGAGAAGGCTGGGACGCAGGCAGGCCAGTCAATAGATATATACATGGATGGGTATTATGTAACCAGCTACCTAGGTAGGTAGGCATATTGGGTGTGTGATGTGCCAGCGTGCCCGAGAGATTCTATTTATGTACGAGTATATAGGTATGCATATGTGCATCTATACGAACATCTGTAGTTATCTATCCATGCACGATCTTGTTCGCCGCACTCCTCACTAGACGCGGAGAGGGAAGAAAGGTAGGTATAGGCAGGTAGGTAGGTAGGGAACGACAGGTCAATTGCTGATTCGTCGCTCGCGGACATATATAATTATATACCTATGTGTGGAGTGTGCATATATTTAGTTATCCCTCCCTCTCCCTCCCTTCCTTTCCCGCTTCCTCCCTCCTCTCGGCATCGGAGAAATCTCTCTCCTATTGCATAGGCGCGGCACCGCTGGTCTGGCTGGGTGAGCAGGAGGAGGTTATAGGTAACAATACCTGGCTGCCTAACCTCGGGTGTTGCATACCTTCTGTACCTACATAGCTACGCGGGTACCTCCCGGCCCACGGGGCGCGATACCTCCGCGATAGCCCAAGGCGGTTAGTTCCCGCATCCCGCTTTCCGAGACCTTGTCTTGCCTATCCCTCTTCTCCCCAGCTCGCCCGAGGCTGGGCCGGGCCAGGATGGGGTAGGCTAAGTCTTGCCCTGCCCAGTCCGTCGGCACCCATCGCCACCCGGGTCGTCGACGTCGTGTGCGTCTTCCCACAGCCATCGCTCTCTTGCCCTCCCTCCCCCCTACTCTCTGCTTCTCCTTCTGTCTCTGCTTCCCCCTCCCCCTCTCTCCCTCGTCCATCCCTACTACCATCACCTCTACCTCCTCCATTCAGGAACCGCCTAGAGTGCTCGCTCACCTGCATCTACGAACAGGCAACGACGCAATATTGGCACACGCTGCCGCACGCCGTCGCACGTTGTCGCACACGTCTAACCACACGCACGCACACGTCCGCGCCGTAGATGCCAACCAACAGCACCCTCTATCTCTCTGTAGCAGGGCCACCCCAGGGATTCCGCTGCGGCGGCACACGCTAATCGACTGCATCTCTCTGGATAGCCGCTTCTGAGTGGCTGCGCGCTGCCTGTGGCCCAAAGTTTCGGATACTACCCTGGTGTGGCATCTCTCTCACACTTTTATATCCCTTCTTATCCTCCTCCCGGTAACCGCAGCCGATCGAACCTGACCCGGGCCTGACCGAGCCGAGCCGACGCGTGCCGAATCCGGCATCATGTTGGACCCTATCACCCAGGAGCTTGCTAAGGACAAGCCTCCCGTCGACGGCGAGACTGGAGAGAACGGCACTGCCGCCGATGAGGACAGCGACGACTGGGAGGACCAAGATGACGGCTTCGTCGATGTCAAAGCCTCGGCCGGCCTGCACCACCGAAATATCGACAACCGGCTCGCCTCCGTCCAGAACCGCCTGCCCTTCTCCTTCCATCCCAACTTCCGACCCCTGACCATCTCCGACCTCGACAGCTGCGAGGTCCTCGAGAACGGCGCGTTCGAGAACCCCGCGCACCGATGCACCAGAGAGAAGGTCAGCTGCAACGTTTTGTCTCATCGCATTCTCTTTTTTTTTTTCTGCAGCGTAACTCTACTCTTGGTCCCTGGTAATCAGACAGAGCAATCTCCTCTGCCCTGCTCGTCCCCCGATTGTAAGCCGTGTGTATCGGTCGCACACGGCCGCTGATCTTCTACCAGTTTGAGTACCGCCTGACGGCGTGCCCCGAGATATGTTTTGGAGTATTCTGCACCATCCTTCCCGAGGATTTTGAGCGATTTCAGATCGACACCTTCCCGACGTCGCACGCCGTCGAAACCCGTCGCGAGAACGGCGGGAGAAGCGTCCTCGTGGCCCACATCGTCGCGACCAAATCAGACGAAGCGGTCGTGACTGACGCCGCCATGGGCTACCCCCGCGACTTTCGCGCCCGGACGCCCGGCACCTCCCTGCTCGGCCACGACGACACCGGCCGGACCGTCTGCATCCACTCCCTCGCCGTCCACCCCAGGCTCCAGTCCTGCGGCCTCGGCAAGTGCATCGTGAAGTCTTATCTCCAACACGTCCAGAGTTCCGGCTTCGCCGACCGCTGCGCCCTCATCTGCCAGGACGTGAGTAGCTCGCCCCCCCCCCCTTTTTGTAATTGTCGTCAACACGTTTGTCTAACGGCGACCCTCCTTCCCTATAGTATCTAGTGAGCTATTATGAAAAGCTCGGATTCTCACACATGGGGCCGAGCTCGGCCGGCTTCGGTGGTGGAGGTTGGAACGACATGGTGCTCGACTTCGATAGATTCCACATGCATATGCCAGAGATCAAGATCTGAACTTGGTTTCCTTTTTTTTTTTTTCTTCCCGCGCGCATTCCCCCAACTATTCTCTGCCGCGGGACGTCTATCCTCGGAAGGAGAGGGAACGCGACGTAGCGGCGGTAAGACGACGCCTAGAGAGACCGCAGTGCCAGGTGGCACAATGAGTGAGATAATAAGCCTTTACGTCCGTCTGGCCTCGACGCGGCGGACACGAGCAACAGTTTGCGAGCCCCGACGCCCAATCACGAGGAGGTTAGGGGCCGGGGGGCTTCCTTTTTTTTTTTTTGGTCTGTAAGATCAGGAAAACAAAGAGAGACATAAAGACACAGAGGGGAAGGGAAAGAAATGGGGGGGGGGGTCGGCTCAGGTATGCACAAATACGGGAATACGTGTGAGTCTCCCCCCCAAACTACTACTACTATACTAGAATACGGCGAGAGGGGACGTAAAAGAGAAGGGGAAGTATAGAGGGCTGGATAGACTCGGCTGTATACTACATAGGTACCCAAATCTTGACGGACACCTACCGTTTGCCCCGAGAAGGCCCCGGAAACGGATGATTTACGAATGAGGCCTTTTCTCTCTTGGCTTTTTTTGTGGTTTCAATTTTAGTTTTTTCACCTCCTGCCCTTTTCCGACATACCGTATGGCAGCGGGAAAGGGGGGGGGGGGGGGACGGGGTTTGTGGTAAGTACGTGTAACCGGTAGGACCTGCTGGAGCGCCCAGCGCCGCCGGCAATAAGCGAGCGGTAAACTCGGCCGCGGCAGTGCGCAGCAGAAGTGACGGTAACACGGGGGCCGGGGAGGAGAGCGAGATAAAAAAGGAAAGGGTGGGGGGTTTGTACGGGCGTAGCTTATAGGGGCCCCTTCGCGTAGGTTAGGTTGAGGCGAGGTAAGCTCGGCTACGTGGGTTAGGGGGGGGGAAGAGGGGGGAGAGGGACAGGGAGAAGGAAAGGAAAAGGGGAAGGAGAGGAAGAAGGAGAAGAGGGAAAGGAAGAGGGAGAAAGAGAAAGGAGAGGTACGGCTAAGAGGTAAGTATATCGCTCCAGGGGCGGGAATAGGGATAGGGGCTCGGGAAGACGGGTATGTAAGCAGGCAGGCAGGAGAGGAGACGGTTGGTTGGACGAGGGGACCAAGTCTAGTACTACACCTATATGTATTCGAAGGCATCGTCGTCCTGTATCGAGCGTGGCTAGAAGCAGGTGTATGGCTGCCTATTAAACCTACCTAATTGTAGCTCTCACGCAGTGTTCATAGGCCATTATTGTAACGTATAGGAGGCTAGGAACGGACAATTCATCATCTTCACGTAAATTTGGTCTATCCATTCATATTCTGTCTTGTCCTCGAGCTCCGCAGGTGCATCAAGACTCGCCAGCCAGCTTGTCGTCGACCATGATAGCCCCCCTTTCTCCATCCGCACGCCCCTCCTTCTTTCCTCCGCCCCAACGCCGAATAAAAAAGCCAAGGTAATGAGATAGCGACTAGGTTGATAGCCCACGCCCCATGCCGTCGTCGAGGGAATCCTATCACGTGGGTATACGGTAGCCGAAGAAGAAACAAACACGCATGCATAATATCCTCTTCTTCTTAACGATGGGACGTCTTTCCTAGCGTCCGCTTGCCCGCGAACTATATGCATATAACCGTGGTTAGTACGAGAAGCCGCACTGGCTCTTTTCAAGAAGGAGTGGGAGGACAAAAAAAAAAAAGACTCGGGAAACTCACCAAGTGCTTTGGCAGAGTGGCGCCGATGTGTCGGTCCGCTTCGCCCTGCCGGGCCATCCGGTTCATCTTCCGCTGGCTCAGCTTGGCCTGCCTCTCCGCCTTGGACCTCGTCACCTCGTCCTGGACGCCGTCCTCGCGCCGATTCGTCGCCGGCTGGCTCCTCGCCCGGCTCTTCGATCGCAGCCGCTCCCTCGGCGTCTGGTCCACGTCCATCGCACTCCCGTCCTCGGTGCCGACGCGGCTCCTGGTCAGGGAGCGCCCACGGGCCAACGACTGCGCCCTCGCCCTAAGGTGAAGGTCGTGTGTGTCGACACCCATCTCGTCGAGCGCATCCTCGAGCTGCGATAACGGTCGCCTGACGGCCTTGCGCGGCAGCACCGCGCGGTTCTTGACCCTGCGCATTCTTGACTCGTTGCGGATAAGCGCCTGCTTCTCTCGGATAAGCTCCGCCTTCATCCGGATGTCCGCTTCCTCCGCATCGTCGATTTCCTCGTCCGAGTCGTAGTAGCCCTCGGCCTCGAGGCGCTCCTCCTCCTCCTCCAGAGCCTGTAGTTTGGCGTCGATGTCGGGATCGATGTAATCGTACACATTCTTGCCGTCGAAGATCTCGGGTATCCTGTCGTGCTTCCATTCGGGGTTCGCGAGAATGTAATCGGCCTTCAGGTCGACGTTGTACACACCGGCACCGCCGTTCTCGGCCTCGATATCGCGGGCCAATTTGCGCCGCTCGGGGTCCTCCTTATCGTATTTCCTCAGGGTCTTCACGACTTCGGGAATAAACGCCTCTCGCACCACTCCGCCCATGGGCTGCGCAACGTGGATCCTGGTCATTACATCGGCTAACCTGCCTCCGATGCCGCCGCTGTTGGACGTGCCGGCCTTCAGTTTCTGGGCAACTCTGTCGGCGAGGAGCCGCTCGCAAGCCGCATTCTTCACTTCCTGCACGCCCTCCTGAGTATTGCAGGAGAGCTGGAGCAATTCTACCTCGCCCGAAGACACCAGCGCCTGAAGTTCGCCGCTCGTCTTCTCATCCAGCTCCTCGGGCCTAAGGATGTCTATCTTGTTTATGACGATGAACACTAGCTTGTTCGCGAACAGGGGCTTAATGCTCTTGAACAGTTGCATCTGCGCAGTAACCGAGTAGCCGCACTGTTCCGAGAGGTCCATAAAGTAGAGGATGGCAGATCTTAAATGGGCGATGGCGGTGATGGATTGCATCTCGATCGTGTTCATCTCTTCTAACGGATGATCCAGGATACCGGGGCTATTTTCTGTCAGAGCTGCCTGGGAAAAGGGCCTACCCACATACTGCGTCGACTCTCTCTCTCTCTCGGAGATGGGCCGGGGTGGAGAAGGAGGGGGTTCGGTGCAAACTCACGTATCAATTGCCTGAAAGCGTAGGTACTTGTAGTCGAAATGACCGACAAACAAGCTCTTGGTGGTGAAGGCATAGGGCTGGACGTCGACGTCGGCTCGCGTAATGCTGCGCAAGAAACTCGACTTCCCGACATTGGGATACCCGCAAATGAGCAGGGTCCGGGTGGTAGGATCGATGGAGGGAAGCCGACCGAGATGCTGGCGGACTTGGTCGAGGTAGAGCAGGGGGTCTTTTAATTTCTTGGTGATGGTGGCCATGCGACCAAGGGCGGCTCTCTTAAGCTGCTTGCATTGGAACAAGCTCTGGGCGTATTTGAGAAGACGCACGTAATCCCTGGATATGGTCTCGATGAGGTGCTTGGCGGTGGAGAGGTGGCCCAGGGCGATGCGAAAGTGGTCGGCATCGTAGAGAGTATTTAGGAGATCCTTGTGGAAAGGGTGGATGTCTTGGAGGCGAGGGAAGCTCTCGAGGATCAGCGCGAACTTCTCCGAGAAGGTCTCTTGCGTGTATTTGACTTTGCGTGTATAGAATCCTGTAGAGGCAGGTTAGTGGGCGGGGCTCCCATCGTCGCGGACGGAGACGGACCTCTGATTCGGCTTATCTTGAAGCCGGATCGGATCTGGGTTGGGAGTCGTCGCTGGGTTCTCGACAGGACGATGTCGAGAAACTCCTGCGACGTGGGCACAGGCGGGATATCCTTCCAAGTGGTCTTCATCGTGGGCGAGAGTTAGGGTGACGACGAACTCGACAGGACAGGATTGGAAACGCCAATGCAACGGCAGCTGTAGGGGTTGGACGTGTCGTTAGCGTTGTCAATCCCTTCGTCTTTTTTTTTCCTGCTTCCGAGGCTGAAGGGGTATTTTTGATGAAAAAGAGGTGGAGGAAGCGGAGGGAGGGCGTTGAGCGGGCGCACACTGCGAAATCTTGGCATATAAAAATTCTTATCGATAGGTACATTTCGCTCTTATCTTACCTATCGCTCTTGTAACTTGTGGCTTATCTTTTCATCACATATACCTGTCTTATCACTTACCGCTTATGTAATTATGATACCTTCCCGTCGAACTGAAGTCCGGCAAAAAATTAATTTTTGGGTGAGACGGACGCATCTATGAACACCACCGATCCCATCCGGAGGTAGCTACGGAAGATCTCGCTTTTACTCGGTGAGCGATATAGTGTAAGTCGATACTAGCACGACAGGATGGCACTCCCCGAGTACAAGAAGAACTTCCTCCGCGCGGCGGTGGAAGGCGGCGCTCTGCGGTTCGGGTCCTTCGAGTTGAAGTCGAAGCGGATATCACCCTACTTCTTCAATGCCGGCGATTTCTACACCGGCGCGCTCCACGAGCCTTTCATGGATGCCTACGCGCAGACCATCGCCACTAGCGAACTGGCCGACTGCTTCGACGTCATCTTCGGCCCCGCATATAAGGGCATCCCGCTGGCCGCCACTGTCTTCTACGCGCTGATTAAGATGGACCGCGCCAAGTACCGCAACGCCGCCTATAGCTTCGACCGCAAGGAGGCCAAGGACCACGGCGAGGGCGGCACCATCGTCGGGTCGCCGCTCCGTGGGAAGCGAGTTCTCATCATCGACGATGTCGTGTCCGCAGGCACGGCCAAGCGCCAGGCCATCGATATGATCCGCGCGGCCGGCGGCACCGTCGTGGGCATCGTCGTCGCCCTCGACCGTCAGGAGACGCTACCTGACGGTGACGGCAAGACGAGCGCCATCGGCCAGCTGCGGAAGGAGTACCAGATCCCAATCGTCTCCATCGTCAAACTCGACGACATTATCGACGGAATGGGGGGGATTATCTCGGATGGCGATATCAAGCATATCGAGGAATACCGCACCCAGTACGGGGCCAGCGATTGAGGCTGTGTGAGTGAAGACTTTGGTCCTGGATCGCTAATCACCGGAGTACAACTCGACAATCCGAGAGGATTGAGTGGGAACGGTGCGACTCCTGGGTCCCCTGATACGTCGACGCCGGAGCAACCAGCGAGAAGGAATTCGGCTAAACCCCCGGAGAGGGGAAAGGAAAATGGGAAACCATCGTTCGTTGTGCTTCCCGAAGGTCAGGGGTCGGTCGAGTAGGAGAAGGCGGACGGACGGATGTATGTATGAAAAAGACATGGTTTCGGCCCCCCCTGAGCCTCTCTAAGCCCCTTATTTATGCCTTAGGGCGAGTATACATACGGACTGCCAAGGCCCGTGGCAACACGGCTAAACGCATCAGTCATGTCTGGGTAGATGAATACCGAAATCAGGTCCGATGCGGCTTTGTACACAAGGAGCGGCGCTTGGCCATTCCGCCAGCTCCGCCTATTCCGACCCGCTAGATGAATAAATAGGCGGGACGAATAAAACGATTTTAAGTAGTGATAATTACTCGTCATTTTTGATGTAGCATACGAGACTGCGACGAAGACAGAGAGAAGAACGAGGCGAATGAAAAGACACCAAAGGTCGCATGACCATATCTTGTCAATCGATCAATCGATTTCTTTCCTGTCCGGTTCCCCATCTACGAGCAGTTCATCGCAATCACAATGACAGATAGCATGCTGTCAGACCTGCTCATCGAAGTCGAGTAACGGTAGCATCGAGCAATCAGTGACAAAGGCGGCGCTTCTCAGGCAGCGGTACCTATACGTAGGTGTATACCTAGCGATCTGATCGAGTTAACGATGAGGAAGAGGGGAAATAGCAATTTCTGGAATTGAAAGCGCAAAAGTCACAAAATAAAATAAAATAAAATAAATATACCTGTCACCTTTTTTAATATATATCGAAAAAAAAAAATTTTTTTTTGATCTCTCCGTCTGTCTCTCTCTCTCTTACATGCATCGACATACACAAGCTATATTATCGCTACCCAATACATAGCTGCATATGCACATATGTACAATTTCCCCCCTCACCGCCTTGCCCGCCGTCAGACCACACACACCGTCCACACACATACATACTTAGCTCGCTTACCTCATCGGAACCTCATCCTCTTCCCCCCTTGCTCACCTCTCACCTACAGACTTAGCTCGGCTCATTTCACCCACTCACGACATTATTCCCTCCCCAACCACCCCGACCAAGCGACGCAATCGTCGGTCACTTGACAGCCGAAGCGTGGTACATCATCATTATACCCGAGGGCAGACGGCATTAGAGCACATCTACCTGCGTACGAGGTCGCAGACGCGCACACGCACGGTGCTGGCGGTCGTTGTCGTCGTCGTAGGTATCGCTGTTAGTACCGGCACGTCGAACATTATACAGTGTCGAACATATCAACCAACACACACACGACACATACGCACATACATATGCTTACATACAGACGGCGTACCACGTACCTGCTACCCCGAAGACAGCGTATACGGCACCTACGGCATATACCGCGTGCTGCTACACATCCATCCATCCTACGCAGCACGCGGAAGCGAGACCTGAGGGAAGACAGAGGGAAAGACGAAAATGTCCTTGTTACAGTAAGTAAACCGGCTCGACTCCCACATATGTTACCCTGCCGCTTTACTCTCCGGACACCTCTGCCTACATACACACACACACATATTACCTATCTGCCCTGATACCACCCTTGCCGTAACTTTTAGACGAGCGTCTTAGACACCTACGCTACACACGTATACCCCTGACAGTCATGTTACATACATGTATATCTGCAGTTCATATCATATATCTCAATCATCTCTCATCGGGCACGGCTACATCCACGCTTCCCCCCTTCCGATGGCCATGTAATTACCAACCGATGGAATACATACCTATACTTCTGTTGCTAAAAATAAGTCCGTGGGAACTTTTTTTTCCCTTTTCTAAAGGGAAAAGAAGAATTTTTAGAGAAAAGTTTTGAAGTTTTCAATTCTTATCGGAGGATTCGAGCAAAAGAGGCCGTTGGCGAACACAGTACTAAAATAAAGCTGGACAAAAAAAAAAAGGTCGTTTCGCAATCTATCGCCACGCATGCGCCTGGGCGTCGGCCTAGGCCTACTGGCCTGGGGCGTCATCGGGCTGCAGCTATCTGACCGTGCCGAGGAGCGCTACGGACTCGCCCCTACCGAGGAAGACAAGGCAGCGCTCTCCAAGATCTTGCCGCGTATCACCACCGTCGAGAGGGACGGGGAGGATAATCAGCGGTGAGAACCAGAGAGATAGATATAGACGAGAGGAGGTAGGGAAGGGAACAGAGACAGAGAGAGAGAGAGAAAGAAAGAGAGGGAGAAAGGGAGAGAGAGAAGAGGGAGAATAGGAAGCCGGAGAGAGCGCCAACTGGCACTTGCTTGCTAGTGGGCCTGCCCTATCGGAAATCCAACCTGGCCGCCCGAACAGACAGGACCAGCTAGATAGGCAGGCGGGCGGAAAAGCAGTACGTACAGACATACGTACAGGCATACAGATGTCTACCTGTTTAGACGTCTGTATGTATGGACGGACTTACGCAGACGCAGACATAGACAGATAGACCCTGTCCAAGGTACCAACCATACTCCCACATACTGTACACGCTGCCAGCTAAGCGCCAGGGGGTGGTTTGTACCTGACGTGCTCGTGGAGACGGAAGATCTGAATAGGGATGAGTGGTGATGACTTGTCTCGAGCCGTGTCTACTCGATTCGGCACGTAGCCACGACGGTGCCAAGCCAAGTCGAGCGGCCTCGCAGGGCACATTCGTGGCAAAAAAAAAAAAAAACAGGGAGATCTCGCTTTCTCATCGTCACCATCACATGGACGAACGGGCAGGGGGGGGGGGGGGGGTGGCTAGGACGAGCTGCGACGAGGTGTCTCCACGTCTTCAAGCGTTGTCATCGTCCTGTCACACACGCTCTCTCGCGCCGGGAACCGAGAAAATTGAAACGAGCTGCCCGAATCTGATCGATCAGCACTAGAAGGGGGTCGGTATTCCCAAGCACGGATCACATGTAGGCAGGTAAGTCAGGTTATGTTAGGTAAAGCAGACGCAGGATCATGTCGACTAGCTAACTAATACGGCACAACGAGCATGAAGCAAGCATCGATGTTGTGCTGTGTTAGTAACGTGGCTCGAGTGTCGTCTCTTGCCAAACATGAAGGAACAGCAGTAGCATCAATAATAACAACAAACGACGTCGACAGCGGCAACGACAACAATGCTAGCTAGCTAGCTAGGCTAATCTGATCCGGTCTGGCCCAGGGTCCCCCCAGCCTCCCTGTCAGCCAGCCAGCCAGAGTAAACAGCCATCTACCGACATACACAACTTCTACACTACTAGGTGCAGTTGGCGTATGGCGAGCTCGGCAGCGAAGTACCGATACAAAATATGAAATACTCGAGGTCCAGAAGCCAGACGAAGAAAAGAAATATTGGAGAAAAAACGATCAATAAAAAAAGAATTAAGCTCGAGAAAATACGAGCAATAAAAATTCGGGAAGAAGACGAACAATAATAAACTATCCGGCGTTGACATAAAAATAATGAATAGCCGATAGCGAAAAAAAAAGGGTTACGTCTCCAAAATATGAGGCGAACGCAATGGCCCTCTCCCGTAGACCCTCCGGAAAAAAACAACGTCCCCTAACTTGTCGTCACATCATCGTACACATTCACACGCGCACACACAGACGACACACTTACACAGACGGACAGGCAGATACGTAAACGCAAACGCCTGCTTAGCATAGAGATTACGAGGTCGCTAGTACCTTCGCTTAATACGTCCTCGACACTGACGCGGGATACCTCTGCAGTATAGGACGACGTGTATGCAGTCCCCCTCCCCCCTCCCCCTTCTCCCCCCTTCCGGCCCGGGTGGGGAGAATCCACGCACACACAAGCCGACGCCCTCTTCGACTAGGCCGGACGTGAGGCGGAGCAAGACAGCTCGGTCCCGGCTTTGTTTCCTCGGCGTGGGTGGACCCTCGTTCTTCCTTTCCTTACATCTGCGTTGCCGTTGGGTTGTCCTCTCCCCCCTCTCCCAGCGAACCCGAACCCTCAGTCCTCTCTCCGCCCGCACCATTGGCCACTCTCCGGCACGCCCTACGCGTATCGCTCGCGCACGCGTGCAGGTGGTATACATATACACGTGTTACCCACGTATCGGTGCTGCTAGGAAGGTAGTCCGCCAAAAAAAAAAAACCTCCCCCAACCCACCGGTCACCGCTCCCTCCTTCTCTCGCGGTGTACGGGGATCGCGGTCCGGGAACAGCTACGCCGGTTTCGATAGCTAGACGGCTAGATAGATAGATAGGTGCCTAAGTGTAGCTGCTAGCCGGCTCACGAATACACTCGCACACATACATAACGTAGACAACCGGTCAACGTCCAGCCGCGCCATTCCGCGCTTCTTTTTTGCTTCTTCCCCAAAAGGGGCGGCGGCGACTCCACCCCAGCTCCGCCGACACGCGCGCGGCGCGGCGCCTTCTCTCTCTCTCTCTCCCCCCCCCCTCTTCTCTCTGCCACAAGGCGATAGATAATAAAAACACCAGGACAGCGCCGGCGATCCGACCTGTCATTTCCGGGTCCCGGGACGTGAAACTTGACACACCCCCTCTCGCCCCCCTGCCCCCCTAAAAAAAGGGTACGTAGATTCCGCAGGAGAGCGAGAGAGAGGCAGAGGGGGGCAGAGAGAGGGAGGGAGAAGATGGGCTAAATAACGACGACTACTACCGGGTAGCGCTGTTAGGAATCGAACTTATCCTCCATTAAGTGAACCTACTGATCTGGAGAGAGAGAGAGAAAGGGAGAGAGAAAGCACCTGCCAGACCGGCGGAGGAGCCGGACGCGACAAGATTCAACACCAACGTTACCTACTGCTGCCGTACCGCAGGACAGCAGAGCACATGCCGTGCCGCGCCGCGCCGCGCCGTGTGGAAGCATTGTGTAACCCTCTCGCTCCCACACACGCGCGCGCGCGCGCCCGCCGTAGCGGACATGTGAATGTGCTACAGGCCGAAACGATGAAGAGAGAGAAGAGACCCCGCGTCGAATCCCGAGTGGTCCGGCGTCTTTTCCCCAGCCAATGCGAGCGCGAACGCCGCGACGTCACGCGATGTTACGAATCCGAATGTCACGCCGTAGTATGGAAGGGAGGGGAGGGGGGGGGACGGCCGGGGGTAACAAACTCGGCCGGAATAGGAAATTCGGACATGTCGATATGCTGGCTCCATTCCAAGTACTCTATATGTACCCCCTTTTACTGATCTCCGGAGCTTCATCTACAGACTGAATTCACACACATACACACACACAAGTAGTGGGATCATATACTTTACTGGTCTGATTTATCTATCTCGTCCCTGTGACACGTTTCTCTCTCTCTCTCTCTCTCTCTCTCACATTCACTCTCGTCCCTGGAGTAGAAAAGGAAATAGAAACAAAGACAAAACGCGACAGGTGAGAGAAGTGAAAAGAGAAGAGGGAAAAAAAAAAAGTGGTGATGCAATGAGTCCGCCCCCGACCGCCACACCTTCTTTGCTCAATGCTCCTCCTCCTCTATGAAATAATGCGTGCCACGAGAGAGAAACGAGACCACCTCCATAACTTGTTTACCGGTCAGTGTAGACGTGAACATCATCATCACCTCCCAAGCGGAGTTTTGCAAAGCCTGCCTGCCTTTTGAATGCCGGCCGGAATCTAATCGTCGAGTCTAAATGCAGACGCCACAGCCAGTCTAGTTAAGTGTGTTGCGAGCCAACCCCGGAAAATGCACAGAATTGCCGCCATCATCCCGATCCGATGCAGAGGAAGAAGAATCGAAACTTTTTTTTTCGTGGGGAGGGATGCGAGAGAGACCGGGAGGGAGGGGACAAAAACAAGAGAACGCCGCATATGCCAGATTTTTTGGGTGGGGGGAGGGAGAAATATAAATGGGTCCTTTAGTCGATTAAGAAGTTGTCTTGTCGCCTTACTCAAATTTCCGTTTTGATGGCGCGCATGCCCGGGGATTCCGCCATTGATGGGAGACGTTTAAATAATTGAGACATGTCCACCGTGAGATTGCTAACACCATAGTCGTCGCCGATTTCGCTAACCGACCCGAGCTCCTCTCCTCGAGACACTCCGTCCGACATGACCCAGGCCTTGACGGACCTGAGCAGCTGAATGACCTGTCTGAACCGGTGATCCGGCGGCGTCTGCAGATCCGCAGGCTGCGTATTCTTCAGCATCCATTTCGCGAGCCAGAAAAAATGGATCCCATCTCGACAGAAACCGTACCGACGGGGATTCGAGACCGACGGCGGGAACTGAATAGCCATATCCATATCCCAGTACGACTTGAACTTGTCGAGGGCCGTGCACAGAGACTTGTACGTCTGGGCCGATAACCCGGCAACCGGCGTACCGTTAGCGCTGTTGCTGGCCGTTCCCGCGTCCGAGTTATTCGAGATGATCCAGTCATTCTGAGAGAGCGGCGTCGAGACTCCTTCGAGTGCAGCTAAGCGGCCGCCAATCTGCGCGCTCCGAATCTGCGCCAGGACGGCGTGGATAAGTATAAATTTACCGTACAAATTTGTGCTGCCCGGGTGTATTTGGTAGGACGCGTGGAATAATGCCGTCAAACTCAGGTTAAGCTCTGGTTGCTTGCTGCGCTGGGAGCCGTCCGGATTCTTGGCTCTCGCGGCTTCGGGTCCGTACAGATTCAGAGCCTGCGCGCAGTCGAACGAGGACTCCGCTTCCCAAGCGGCGTCGTCGGCGGGGAGAGGAACACGGATCTCGAAACCGTCAAATAGGGGGTCAGAATTAAAGTACAACGTGCGCGCGACGTCGACGAGATATACCATGTGCATGAGTCGGATGCGGATTTCCTGCTCGACCCACGCCGTCCAGTTGAATTGCCCGGGGTTCAGGTCCTCCAATGATATGGTAGGCTGGTGGAAGATGCTATACAGAGACGCGTCATTTCTGACCTGCAGTAAATCAAACCTTCTGGCGATATCCGCCACGATGGGAAATAGTCTCCTGGCGGTCTCGCGCTGGATGGGAGTGCCGTTCCAGGTAAACAGTATCGACATCAGGATGAGGGCTTGCAGCCTCTCGATGTCTCTCTTGTCCCTTCCGCTGCCCATCTTGGAGGCTGGAGGCTGTACGCCGCGCTTAGCAAACAGATTACAGTCGCGCTCGAGAGCTATCTTTAAGAAATTCATGGCTTCCCGAACGCTCGAAGGCGAGGCGCGGCTAGAATAGCAGGCGCCGACGCAGCACATGGAGGCGATGAGACCAGTGTAAGCTTCCATTATGCGAAAGGTGGGGATGTGCAGGAAGGGGAAATGAACGTGGAAATGGGTATACGACTCTAGGAAGTCGCGGATGTTGGCAGGGGAGAAGAAGTCGTTGACGAGGATTGTCTGAGGGGGGGACGCCGTGCCGGAGGGGTAAAAGAAGCTATAGATCTGGGAGAAGAGCTGCGGATAGGGGTCTTGCGGAGGGAGCTGGGGGTCCCGGTGGGAGAAGAAGAGCGATCGTTGGTTCAGGTCGTTCGGGGCCACGCCTGGCAGGCCGTCTGTTCTCTCGGAAGCGGTAAGGCTAGGCTCGGTTTTGACTGCGGTCTGATTCTGTCCAATATTAGGAGCGAACTGAGTGACGTAGGCATTGTGCGCACCGGACTGTGGAAACATCTGAGACCAGTCAAGGCCAGATTGTTGGTTCGAGCCCGAAGCTCCATACATCGGCATGCCGTTCTGGCTGGTAGGCATGTTGAAGTTGGCCAACTGGGGGTTGATGTTGGAGGACATCGAGTTGGACACGTCACCGTTGTAGCCGCCGGTCATGCTTCTCCGATCCCGGTTGCCGCCATCGTCCATCCGGCTCATGCTGCTGGATCTAGAAAGCTGGTTCTGATCGTTGGCCATGTTTCCCATACCATCTTGGATCTGGACCATACCGAAGGGGTGGACGACATTATCACCTGGCATGTTAGCCATGCCGTTCATATGACCCATGTCACCCTCGTTAGCCTTCTGAGCATTCTGCTGCTGCTTCTTAACGTGTGCTTGGGGATGAGACAGATGGCTCACCCCGGTGGGGTTTCCTCGTCGAATGGAGCATTTTTGAAAGTGACGCTTGAGGATGTCACTTCGCGAAAACGTATCGCGGCACAACACGCACATGTATGGACGGTCGCCCGTGTCTAGTTACCATCTGAGTTAGTGGGGGGAGGAGGAGTGCGGGGCCGCGGTGGATCCAGGGCACTTACGGCGGAGAAGGTGGCGTTTTAGGTGCTTCGCGTGGAGATAGGTCTTGGTGCAGTGGGGACAGGGGAATTTCCCGTCTGCATCCTTCTGCGGGATGACCGTGTTCTTCGATGCACCGCTGCCCGTGGGGGCCGCGGGCCTTCCCGGAGCGCTGGGAAGGATGCCGCGCCGTCCCTGGGACCCGACCACGTGGGTCGGCTGCTCGTTGTCCTGCAGAAGAGACTGCTGATGAGGCATCATCGGGCTCCCGCCGTACGGAGAGGGCAGGCCCGTCTGCGGCATGACGCCGCCGGCAGGCATCGGCCGCAGGACCGGAGGGCGCGCCACCGCGGGGGCCGGCGCGATCGGCTGGGGGTGCGAGGCCGCGACAGACGTCTGCGGCATCATCGAGGGAGAGGTGGGATAGCCCTGCTGGGTCGGCTGATACTGGTTGGGCATCATTCCGTACGAGGCGCGACCGGGGCCCGGATTCCGCGGCGGGTACTGGCTCATGTTGTTGGGAGGCTGGGGGGCGTTCGGAGTGCCTGGCGTCCTCGGCGTGTGGGGATGGCTCCCGTAGATGGATTGCATAGCAGAGGCGTTATGCTGCAGAGGCGGCAAAGTGTGCTGGATAGACGCGTGCTGCAACTGGTTGGGGGAGATTGCAGCCGGCGAGGGATACGACGCCCCGGATGTGCCTATGTTAGACGAATATGGGTTTTGGTTCGGATGGCCACTGTCCATGTCCAGTGGAAAGAATGACGAGGCGACAATGGCAGGTGAGGCCACGATTGCTAGAATCAAGCAATCTCGGCACACGCTCTGCTGCAATTGTCCCTTCTCTTGGCCTCCTCTGCTCTGCTTCTTTCTTCGGGTATCTGGACGAAGTCCGATATGCGCAACCCGGAAGGCGTGACGGTGATGTGGTTGAGCCGACGGGACGAACACGGGCGTTTGTGTGGGTAGATCTGGTGTTTTGGGGGGTTGCGTTGTCTGGGGATGGTGGGTGGTGGCGCGTGTAGAATTTTATTGTTTTTATCCTCTTTGCCCCTTTTATTGTTCTACTCCGCGGTGAATGGCGGAAGTGCGAACCCCGATACCCGACAATTCAATGGCTCTAACGATTCCTCCGCGCCCAGTACCCAACCCGAGAGATTCAATGTCGGCGCCAGTGCGGGTAGCAGGTCGAAGCAGGGTCTTGCAGGGTAGCGACGCGACGACGGGTCGTCGATTGTTGCTGGAGGTGAATTGCGCGGGAAAAGTAAAAGAAAGCGATAGTAGCGATACGACAATAAAAAAAAAATTTAAAAAGATAGCGAGGACGGTGATAAGGTGACGGTTTAATCGACGATGAGGGGAAGAGAGGTTGTTTTTGGGGTAGAATTGGGGATTGAATGGAGCAGGTGGACGGTAGTTCGTGAGGCTCTAAAAACCCAGCAGCAGCGAGATGGGACGGATGGGATCCAAATGTTGTAAAGTGGAGAATTCGGGTCCACGTTCCTCGAGGTCAGAGGAGGTGTGGTGGTGGCCTTCTTATTACTGCAACCAAACCCGATTCTCTTTTTTCCTCCTGTTCCGCCCCTTCTCGTCAACAGGGTCCCGTGCCAAATAAATTTCTGCTCGTTCCTGATGCTGGGCTCGCCTGCGACTAAGCTCAGTCGGGCCAAGTCCCGTCCACACCGTTGTACCTAGTCCCTTGTCAGAAAAAAAGAGAACCACCTTGTTGCTGGTGGTGCGTCGTGTTTTGTTTTGTCGAATCTGGTAGTTGTACCAGTTCCCGGTACCAGCAGGTACATGCGCGCCTCGAAGGGGAAACGGGTGGGTATGGAATGCCGAAAAGAACCGTGTAATCAGCGGTGGGTGGGTGTGGTGAATTGGCAGCGGGCGAGTGGATGTGCTGATGATGGGGGGATGACGGTAGCTCGTCGAGCCCGCTGCTGCAGGTAGAATGCAAGTCAAATGAAAGTGGGCGGGTGTGTATATGGGTGCATGCGCGCGCGTGCGTGTATGTGTGCGTATAGGCTGTGTGTACGGCTGCGTAGGAGAGGAGGAAGAGAATGTGGATGCGTGTGTGCGTGTGTGTGTGTTGTCTACATAGGTTATATGTATAAGGTGTATGGAGGATGGGCGGTGCGCGGGTGTATATGTTGGCAGGTTTAGATTCGGGGCCTGGTGCGGAAAAGAGAAAGAAAAAAAAAGAGGATATATATGGGAAACGGGGAAATATAGGATAAAATAGGTAAAATATAAAAAAGGGAAAAAAAAAGGCGTGGTTGAATGTAGCAGGGCAAGGTAAGACTTGATGGGACTTGGATGGAACACCTGGGTTCGGGAGGGGGGGGCAAGACAAGGGTACCTGAAGCTTACACCGTTTTTGTACGGTTCAAGGAAGTTGTCTCTGCTACCAGACAGTAATGTTTGCTGAGCCGTGGCAACTTCTGCAGGAATTTTCTTATGTGTTTTTATATGATGCATTCAGTTTTCTTCTTTTTTTTTCTCGGGAAGGGGGGGATGTGCTTGTCACCGTAAGGACGCGTCGAGGAAACTAAATCGAAAAAAAAAAAAAAAAAAACCAATGTAGCTGGAAAGGAGAGGGGGGGGGGAAGGGTACAAACACACACACGCACACATAACACGCATACATAACTCTCACTTACTCGCTCACGCGCCACTTAGACCGAGAGATAGACACCACAGAGAGAGAGAGAGAGGAGGAAGAGAGATACTCACGTTCGCGTTGAGAGATCCACCAGATAGTTTCCAAACCCAGAATCGTCTCGCCCCTCTCAGAGGTCCCGCACGTGGACACGAATCGCTCGACAGGTCTAGGGATTATTATTATTTTTGGTTTCCCCTTCTCGGCTCCCCAGCTTCCTTCTCGTAAGCGGTCAGCGGTCAACAGGATCAGCAGCCGCGGTGATTCCCGGGAATTCTCGTGCAACGGTGAAGCTACCGCTACCGGGCTAAAAAGAAAACTGCTCAACGAAGACTAGACTGGAAAACACAATGGCCGGGTAGAGGGATACGGAAAAGAGAGAGAGAGATAGAGAGAGAGGAACGGAGTGAGAGAGGGAAACGGGAGAGGGGGGTAATAAAGGAGAGGGAAAGGGGGGGGGGAGTAGATGGTCGAGTTTTCTTATGAAAGCGAGGTCGGAAAGTAGGTAAATACAAGTTCAGGAGAGCAGGAGGTAGAGAGAGGGGAGAAGAGAGACGAGAGTGAAAGTCGTCGACCAAATCATTTCATCAATATCGTTGAATCGCGAGTCGAGACCTCGACGCCAGGAGTCAGGGCAGGCAGGCGACGAGCAATGTACATGTACAATGGACAGCAATTGGGGTTATTCAGCAAAGGGGGCGGACCAGGGCCGTATGCAGATAGACCGCAATCGCTTAGGCCGAGCACGGCGGTATGGCCAGGGCGATACTGCCATATCGGGCTAGTCGGGCCGCCCGGCTGCGCAGCCACGGACCCTGCGAGCGAGCAGGCGAATCGAGGGCGGCGCTGCGCACCCATAACGCGGACGACGATGCCAATCACCGCGTGCTGCTGGCGGCAGCGGGCGCTGGCTGGCGTTGCTGGGCTGCACTTGGATAGGCAGGAACAGCAGGAACACACTTACACGATCCCCTGGCGGACGCAGCAGCAGATGTGAGGTTGCAGAGACTGGGTGGGTATGGCAGCATGTACATACATACCACATACACACTACATACACCCGGACAGGGCTCGTCCTGCAGCCATGCCTACCATGTACTATACTAGCAGTGGAGGTGGGTGTAGGCACGGCCGGCCGGTCCACCGTGGCTACGTAGGAGACGGGCCAGGTTTAGATACCTCGACGGTGTTGGCCTGCCTGGCCTGCACGGATACCTTACCTGACGTATTGTACGTACACGCGGAACCCCCTCCGCCCTGATAGGTCGGGTACCTCTCTCTCTGCTCTCCACCGCGCGCGTTGCGCTCTCTCCCTCTCCCTCTCCCTCTCTCGTTCTCTTTTCGATCTGCCTTCTACCTCCTACCTCCACTGCTTCTACACTTCTTCCACCGCCCGACTCCTCCTCTTCTTCCTCCACCTTTCCGGCTTGGGTATTATGCCATGTTCCAATTGCTCGACGTGTACGACCGGGAGGTACCCGGTAGAAGCATGTACATTGCTTCTGGAGGTAGCCTAACCCGACCTAACCTAACCTCCTTCCTACCTTGTATGTGTCTAGGAGGTACCCAGGTAGATGTCCTCCGTACCTAGGTACATGCAAAATGCTGGTGCAACGCGTTGCAGAGAGGCATCGCACGTACACGCATCCCCTACCTTAGGTACCTAACCTCTCCTAGGTACGGCTCCTACCTATGTGCATGTATACATACGTGTATGTGTGGCTACCTGTACCGTGTGTATATGTGTATGTGTGGCTACCTGTACTGTATGTGTAGGTGGTATGCGTGGCTACCTGTACCGTATGTGTATGTGTATGCGTGGCTACCTGTACTGTATGTATATGCACACCTTGCCTCTTCTACGGAATGGTCTTGTCTGGGTATGTAGATAGGTAGGTTAGGCAGGTAGAGGCAGGTAGGGAGGGCAGGGAGGTTGGGGTCTGTCTGTATGTCTGTCTGTATGTATGAATGTATGAATGTATGTAGGTCGACGTAGTAGAGTGCCCCGACGTATTGTCTGCAAGCAGGTAGGAGGAGGGGCGTGTGCTAGGGCACGCGCCCTTCGTCGGGTCGGCTCCCCTCGCTCGCGACCCAGCTCGCAGCCTGTATCGTCGACCCGTGACGGCGACGGCGGCGACGGTGACGGACGCTCCCTCGTGTCCTCGCCCATGCGATACGGATTTGCACACCCGGCCAATTAGCCCCCTTTCCCAGCCAGGACGCATATCGGCTCTCATAGGGCCCCCTTCTCATCGCCGCCCTAAGCCAACACCGCACCTAGCACGCGCTCCGATCGTCTCTGCCTACGAGCCGGACGAGGGGACGCAAAGGGGATGGGCTCTCTTCGTGTTGAGGACAGACTGTCGCACAACGCGATCGTCCTGTTTGCTACCTGTATACATGGATATATTGCCTTGGGTATAGAGACGTAGGTATGCATAGGTATATACATATACCTATATAGATAAACATATGTATGCGTATGCGAATGCGAATGCGTATGCGTATGCGAATGCTATCTGAATCTGTACAGGTAATTTATATAGGGATATACATGCATACATATGTAGTAGGTATATACCTGTATGGTGTAGGTTAGGAGGTAGTCGAGTGCTGTGTGGACGGGCGTATGTAGGCAGGGGGGTATCTAGCACTACTAGGTTGTCGGAGCAGAGAAAACGTGGCCGTCTCCCTTTAGTTGGATACCAGAGGAAAGGTAAAGTATCCAGGTATGTTAGGCGATGCAATGCCGTGTTCTAGCCCACGGTGACACGGGTAGAGCACCGGAACATGCCTAGCTACCTCCTCCTACCTTAGGTACCTACCTACCTACCTACCTACCTACCTACCTCTGTTAGGGGTAGGTAGGTGCCTAACGCAGAGGAAAGTAGGTACCTAAGGTAGGTACCTAGGTAGGTACCTCTGTATAAGGCATGTAAGTTAGGAGTGCACGTATGTATGTAGGTGTACCTAGGTATGGATGTATATGTATAGGTAGGTACCTATGTAAGAGGAGGCGTGTGTATGAATATGAGTATGAGTATAAGTATGAGTATGTGTATGAGTATGTGTAAGGTGTATGCGTAAGGTGTATGTGCAAGGTGTATGTATATGTAAGATCGAGGTTACGGGTTGGTGTAGACGTAGGCGGGTAGGTAGGCGGATAGGACAATGAGCGTGCTAGGTATTTCCACACCCACACACATGCGCACACACACCCACACATACGCACACACTCTCTCTCCCTCTCTAGGTTTTAAGATGCTTCCTGATGTAGGTATGTAGGGTAGGTATATGTAGGCAGGTAGCAGTTCGTCAGGTAGGTAAGGTTAGGTAGGCATGTCGACAGGCATCTTGATTTGCCCTCCGGCCAGTTTTCCCTGTCGTCCTCCGTCTGGCCTGAGAACCAGGGCCGGCCATTATCTCCTCGCTGCCACCGACCCGCGAACCCCGAACCATGGGAGCGCGAACCACCACTGATCTGCGTTACTACCGTAGCAGCAACAGCTTCCGTGATGGACAGGCAGAACACATCGCTTGGTTGTCAGTCCGTATGCCATCGTATACCTACACACCTACATCTGTACGAACGCACACGCGCCGCAGAGACAGAATCCCATGCATACATATCGAGACCTGAACAGGTGCTTTGATCGCAATCCCACCCGATGCGCGCAAGCCATGCAACCTCCGTGGGAAACAGGACGGTTGGTTCCGGCAGCTCCCTTCGCCCTCGCTCCCATCGCGTCTCTGGTCACTTGATGGTCGGCTGCAAGCCTGCGACAGCTTCCCTACCTGCTGCCGTTCTCGACAATCATACGATGATGTGAATTATCGCAATTCAAGTGCCTGCGCGCTATGTATATCAGATACCCCAATTGGCCGCCAACCTCAGCAGAGGCCGTCAATGCGTTTAGCTATGTAGCGATTTGTTGGCATCATGCACCTAGTTGTTGCTGGCTATTGGACGATCCGTCTCGCAGTCGTAGGCGGGAACAGCCAATCGCACGTACGACCGACTGACCTATCCCGTGATAACCCTACGTGAGCTTTTCCCCGTTGCTGCCGCACTTTCGCAGACGATCCTTGGCCTCCCGCCAAGGGGAATAATAGAGAGAGGGAGAAAAGGAAAAAAAAAAAAAAGAAAAGAGAGAGAGAAACAGAGAAACAGACAGACAGACAGAGAGGGACAGGGAGAGGGGACTCCCTCGTTCACGCATGAACACAATACGTATGCACACATGCCTACGTACATACATGCAGGGGCGAGACAGGCCAAAACTAAGTCGTGGCCCAGGAAACGCCTCTCCGATTTACCTACGTGTATCAATTCCTGCCTTCTTCATGCCTGCGTGCTGCTGCTGCTGCTGCTGCTGCTGCTGCGAGCGAGTCCGCTTCCCACGTAGGCCAAGCGGGTTACCATATCCGCGCTGCGCGACTCGGCCGGCTTGTGTGGAAGCGATGTAGGGAGCTATGTATGGCTGTGCGCACAGATGTGTATATTATGTAGGTATGTGTGAATCAAGCGGAGCTGCCCAGGGAGTTGGGCTTCAAAAGCTGTAATGCATGATTGCGTCGATACAGGACGATGCATGAGACGTGCAGTAACCACGATTTTACCTATAGCACGCCGACTTTCGCTCTGCTCGGTCCCTGCGGTGCGTGGCAGACGTCCGTACGGCGTCGTCTAGGGATGGGCTTCGTCGATGAGATCGAGGTGCTGGGAAACACGGCCCGGTCGTAGTCGTCGGTGTTGTCGTTTCTGCGCATCGTCGTGTCACGTACTGCAAAATTCCAACTGGTGGTTTCAACTTGTCGGTAAGATGTCTGTCTGTCTCTACCCGAAAGGAGGATCGTGCCGTGTACAGCGCAGCGGTATTATTATTATTATAACCTACCTCTTATTTGGTAAGCTTCCTACCCCTACTCTCGACTTTTGAGTGCGTCAAGAGCGCTAAAAGGAAATCGTCCTGGCTCGATTTCTCGTTAAAGAAGTACGCGAGAAATGTTCAGAATGGATTAAGAATTAGAAACACGATTCCTACGTAGGCCGTGTTGTTCTTCTATTACCGAACGCTAGGATAACCGATCGGTGGAGTCCTCTCTCCCGGTTTTTTCTCTCTCGGTGTCACTCACGCGGGACTGGGATCTCACGTGTATAAGTGTGAGAGCTAGCGTGGATCGATGGCGTGTTGCGACGAGCTTTGTTTACGACCACGGAGAGTGGCTAGAGCCATATATGACGGTCTATGGTCTAGGGGGGGGACGGATTATCACGGACAGCGCTGAGGAAACTGTTACGACGACCTCTGATACTTATTGACAAGGAATAATAGCCCTATCCTACCCCCTTATTGCGTACTTGTTGGTCAAGAGCTATATAAAAATCGTATCAGGTGGTACGTATGTACGTTACGATACCGACTCAAGAAACGAAAACACGTCCCCAACGCTAGTGGTAGCCATGGCAGACCTACGAGTCAGCAAAACGAGTCTAAGAATACTCGACCAACACACGGCTTTCCTCGTTTGCCCTAGAGTGAAGCCCCTAGCTTCGCCAAGGCAGCCGGCAATTCTTGCTCGTGCTCGATATTAAGAGGGATGACACCTTATGGGTGACACGCTGAGATCACGGCCGTATCAGATACTGGCTGGCCGTTGTTACAGGTGCTAGCTTCACTCGCAGCAACTACGTAAACCCCGAGGGAAATCTGGCCTAGTCGGGGTTAGGATGACTTACGAAAGGTCCTCATGTTTGTATGTAGGTACGTGGGCATTTTCCGACCCGGGTTCTAGGTTGCCTCCGGATCACTGTCTGACAATTAAAAAGGACGGAATGCAGTTTGACAATAGGCAGTGGGACAAACAACACGCTTCCACCGGACCGCCACCGAGCCATCAGTCGTTAGGAGGCTTTCTCCGCCCCTGGCTCGGTTTCGTTTAGGCTTACCACATTGGCATCTCACTCCCCAGTAGGAAAATTGCTCTTCTCTGAGGGCCACGTCGATGTCGAATTGCAGATTCGTGAATGAAATTTCCGTTAGGCTTGCTTGGCCCTTTTGGGGGAAAAAAAAAAGTATTTTTTAAAAAGGAGAGAGGGGGGAACCCCTGGATCGCACGGGGTTTTAGCGCTCTTCGTCGTCCACGCCGTCGTGTTCCGAGGGCCGCAACTCGGAAGATAGGCGATCGGCTAACACTGGTCCCAGAGTGGATGGTAAGGACTCGACGGCTGTATGTATGTACACGCCACATCCATACCGAAGCCTAGGGGAGTGGAGATTGTGGGATTCTGATGTCGTAGTTGGGGACCATGGAGTCGATCCTAAGAAGTAATCGCTAGGACTTGCCCCATAATCACATCCACCACATCCTCCGTTAACCGTTGCCGCGGGTTTTGTGCGACGCAGGGTGGACACCTTCAGCCTCAGCCTTCCAAGGTGGGCAGATCTGGATATGCGCGACATGGTCCGGAGTTCTTGCAAATAAGTACAGACGGCACACCTCCGCAGGCCCCAGCTTGTGTAACCGCCCTGCTCCAATTTAAATAGAACAAGAGTGTCTCCAGACCTTCCACGGACATCCTCGACAACGGGGGCTATGACCACGAGGGTTTGAAAATGCCCCAGGTAGAAGCCGGGGGAGACGACGGGGGGGGAGCGGGGAGAGGGGACACGGCTCAAGCACATACGCGTTGCCTACCATGTGCAAAAAAGAAAAAGAAAAAAAAGACCCGGGGGCCACGACCGGGACGACGTATCTTGCGAGAGATGCCTCCTCCACCAAGACAGCGGGAGTCCCACCCGCCGCGTGGCGTTCTGCCATCTGGCGTCGTTCGTCGGTAGGTAAGGTCCAGTAAGGTCAGACGTGGTCGGGAAAGGTCAGGTAAGCAAAAGATAACCTACCCATTGCGAGTTAGTTGCCAAGAACCAGAACGTACTGACGCGATGACAAGGAACGAACCGGTACCTGGTCCGGCGTAAGTACGTGTATATTCAACGTGCAATGGAGGTGGCGCTGGCAGCTACGACGGCAGGGAACATGTATCCGTGCGGACAAAATATAGCCTGGCGTCTGGTGTATACGGCGAGAGAACTCCGGTACTGCTTGGCAGTTTTTATTTGTGCCTCTCTCTCCCGCGGACCGGGTTTCTCTCTATCCATTCTAACTTCGTGAGGACACAGAGCAAAGCCCTTCTCGCCTTGGCAACCAAATTTGGAAAACCTGCCGTACAGTAGTGCAGGATCGTGGGGGAGTTTGACGATTTGCGGAACAGGGATGGGTGGCCGAGAGGAGATCCTACAAGTTCGCATCTCGTGGGAGGTCGGCCAGCCAGCAAGCGGGCTAACAAGCAAGTATGCAGAGCCCTATGTCTCTCTACCCGTCAGCCTGCGGTATCTACATACCTCCTACCTACACGACAGGTGTAATGTAACTATCGTGTATGTAGGTACGTACGTACGTTAGGTAGCCGACCTGCTAACCTGCTAATCAGTAGAACTGCCTGCGTCGCAGCCTCTCGTCGGTCCGACACTATTGCTGCATAATACTTGTCTACACCGCCTACCTGCGAGACAATCTGATGCTATAAATGGCTCTCTCTCTCGTGTCCGGTCCAGCGCTGATGCCGTCCCCACGCCCTCTGCGGCATGAACAGCACTCTAGTTCGCAGAGACTCCGGTTCGCGGACGGCGGGCACATTGAGCACGCGTGTAGTCTCGCACCTACATCTCGGTAGCCATTCATTCCTGTACTCGATGGATAAATACGAACCTCGTCGGCCGCGGACTGGCACCCGCGTTGGACCTGGAAGCGAATGCTATCGTAGCAAACGAGCCACGCCTTGAAACTGGCCGAAGCACCCGACGCTCCGCGTGCACCGGCACCATGCCGCGCCTGAGGGGAAATAAGAGTTGGGAAATGATTGTCTCGAGAGCGTAGCGTCCGAGTGCAGATCCGTACGGCAGATGGCCCTCGATGTCAGCCGATCATTCGTGGGTTTGGACATCACTGCATCCCGAACCTGGACAGGATGAGATGAATGGACCAGACTGGGCTAGGATGGGATTGGGTGGATGGAGGGATAGCACGGCATGGGACGGATGGGAGGGAGTCTACATACCTACCTACATATGTCTGCTACGGCGTTGGCCTCGGCCTCGAGCGAAGAGGAGGAGTAGAGGATGTAAAATAGGTATGTAGGTATGTATGTGTATGTGTGTGTGTGTGTGTGTGTGTGTGGTGTGTATGTGTGTATGTGTGTATGTATGTATGTATGTATGTATGTATGTATGTATGTATGTATGTATAGAGGCAGGTCAGGTTGGGGGGATCGGGTACACATCTATAGGTACATGGCATGCAAATAAGAGGTATTAGCATATAGGTACCTAGGTAGGTACCTAAGTAAGTCCCTATCGATGCATGCGAGCAGCAGGAGGTAGCTACCTGGGCAGGCACCTTTAACCTCTATTGCCCGCCTTAAGTAACCCTACCTCCTCTATATGTGTAGGTGGTATACCTAGGTACACATCGACCTGGGGGATATCTGATGTCTCTCACCAATAGGTACGTACGTACTTACGTAAGTACCTACACATGCCTCTTCCGACGAGACGATGCGCTACCGAACGTATGAGCGGTCTCGTTCAATTTCAGTCTGACTTTCGTCTCAACCTTCCACCGATCATGGGGTGGCGCCCAGCAACGATCCCTGTACAGATATACTAGCTAGGGTGGGCCCCTGCCGGCATCGGGTACATGTATCCACCGGGAGCGTCCTGCCGCAGGAGGGGGAACCTCCCGAAAATCTTGCGACGGGCCGTGAGAGCTTCAGCAACACCCGTCTTCTCTCGGTCCAGCCATCACGCGGTCCAACCCGAGGCAAAATCGACGAAAATGCCCGTTTGAAAATTTTCATGTGGCGTTCGAGACCTCCGCGCAGCCCGAACGGCTCCCAAGGCTGCAGAGACTCCAACTGTTGCATCGGATTAATTAGTCATCTCTTTCCGGCTGGCCTGCCGGCCACGACGCGCGACGAGCGAGCGAGGGGAGGCGCGCAGGTTGCCGAACGATATGTGCGGTTCGTGCGGTTCTCGCTTGAACCGTCGCCATCATGGGCACTGCCTGCCCGGCCACAACGCGCATTGCTCTCCGTGTGGATACGACGCTATGCCTCTCTCTCTACCTGTACTCATATGTACCTCCCTACCTCTATCTCCTAGGTACCTACCTGTATCTGTGTACATACCTACCTTGTCAGACACGTACTCAACAGGTACCTACTATGAGTAGGTAGGTGGTACGGTGGCTGGCATACCTACCTACCTAGGTACCTACCTCCTACCTACGTCTCCTACCTCATCGTACATAAGGGACTTACACGCAATGGGTCGAGAACCTGGCCCGGTGTCCACCTGCGAAGACTTAATGTACATCTGTACCCTTGGTGTATGCAGGTAGTAGTACACCCCAATATGAGAACCTCACGCTTGCTGGTTAATGTCTACTATTGTGTACCTCCTTAGAGGTAGGGAGGCAAGTAGGTACACATACCTCTAGGAGAGGTGGGTAGGAGATATGTGGATGCCTACCTAGGTACGTGCCTGGGTAGGTTTGTGCCTGGGCGCCTGCCTGGCGCGGTAGAACTGGGTGCGTACCTACCGCGGCTTCCCAGATGCGCATGAGACGCGGCATGTACCTAAATGTGGTCGGGGTGCTTAGGCTATAGGCTGTTCCCTTCCGCGGATTTTTTATTGCAGTTATCCGAGTTAAGCCAGTGCTAGATGTCGGAGTTGCCTCCTAATACATAGCCTACGTAAATACTGCCCGATCTGGTTTAGGCCGTCTATGGGCCGACTTTCTATTCTCGGCGGTCTTTTCCCTGTCGTCGATTTGGCGGTCAAGTGGCTACCTGGGTAGAGGTAAAGGCAGAGTACAATGTACGTACAATGTATACATACCTCCTGGTATATCAGCAACATGATTCTTGCATCATCGCCTGCTCGCCCTGGCCGAGCTTGGACCGAAGTGAACCACCCCTAGGCCTATCACATCCTCCCATATCCGGATCCTTTCCTCTCCCCACCAGTCTTGTTGTTTTCAACACCGCACCACTATGCATCGTCTCCCAATAAATCCCATACGCACATGCGGTAGGCAATCGTATTTAAAGGTTGAAAATATTTCAAATGCCGATTCCGTCGCTGTTGCGCCTGCAATTCCTCCCAGCTCGAACGGCGCATCCTATCCTGATCTCCAAACACAGAAAGACTAGGTAGATCCCAACCCCCTTGCCCCCCCCTCCCCAAGCTCCCCTTCGCGACAAGAACACGGCCGAACGCTCGAAACAGACACGGGTAGATATTTGGCAGATCGTCTCCCTACCTTTCTCCGCGCAGCCCGAGCGGCGCGGTTACAGAGTCTAGACACGGCCAAACCTCCCGGGTGACAGAGAGAGAGCACGGCTGGCACGAACCACGACGAATAACGTGTACAACCCCGTCGCCGTCTATGTACGTGCATATCCGCACTATGCCACCCAGCAGTGGTTTTCTCCCCCCACAGCTAGCTTCGACGATGATTCATATATAAAGTTGCGGGATCACGCGCTGGCCGAGGGGCGCACACGCTGGTTAGGTTTCGAGCCATGCCGGGCGGGAGTGACGTTGCTCATTATTATTCATAGGGCAGGATTCAGATGCTAGCTCGCCGTCCTCTCGCGGTCGAATATGCTGCGCAAGATCCCATCCTCCTGCCGCTTGGGCAAGAGTGCCCATTACCTAATATAACACGCAGGGAGAATAGACATCAGGCGCTGCACGCATGGCCCCCGTCGCTGACTGGCCCTTAACGTGGACGGTTACACCAGTTGCGACAGCAAGGCAGCATCGGCTGGTTTCGCCCTAAGGTCTCATGAGCTTGCTCGGGGATGGTTGTCTCGAACCCTGAAGAAAGAAAAAAACCGGGCGGATTTGCCGGTAATGGAAATCCGCAGGGGACGACAGGCGAAGATCTTGCGACCTGCGATTCTGATAGGCCTTGTATCAACCGAGTCCCAACCGGGATGGCTGCGGTAATACGGTAATATGCATTAAGTTATGCACACGCTGAACGCGGAGACAACCAACGACTTAGTGACAGCTCCAACCTATTCGTCGATGACGAAGTTCACGATATTTGCACCAGCCTAGTAGGACCTTTTTTTTTTTTTCTTTACCGCCCTTCCCTCCCCTTCCAAACATCGAGAACCTGTAAAAACTCCAAGCTGGAATTTGTCCGCACATTTTTAGGTCAATAGTTGCGTGTTAGAAAAAATGGATTACTTTAACACAGCATTTCCACGCTAAGCCGAGGCGTAGGTATATATAGATGGCCACACCTTGATAGGCTATATGCCTTAAAGAGGATTTCTAGTCGCGGCTATGTATCCTCCTCCTCTTACTCCTACCAACTGAGCCCCAGTTCCCGGAATCGCCCTTTGCCACAGCACACTTGGAGAATCATGCGAGACATAGGCATTCGTTGGTACACACTATAATCCGAAGTAGCTTGGGCGTCAGCGTAAGAGGAGGTAGGTAGGCTGACGCCCTGCCAGCGTGGCTGGGAGTCGATCCCGAATATCCCGGGGTTTGCTCGAGTCATGTTGCTCGAGACTATTGCACCGGCGGATTAGGCCCGTCCAGATCCGGCGACAATTACGAGCAGGCCGTTAAAGTAGTCTCTTCTGACAATATACGGAAACGGTATAAGTGATTCTCGGTATTCGAACGCAGTGGCTGGCCTTAAGTTTTATAGCAATTTTCGTGGTGTATAAGTGTGCACTCATCCTAATATCTCACTGATATCAAGAGAAGTGAAGCGGCTCTGGGAAACAGGCTCTTCTCCGCTTTACTGAACGAGGGGATTCATCGAACGGCCTTCCGGGGCAAGCTCGGTTCCACAAAATAGGAAAGCCGCACTCGCGAATTGCGCCGGAATCCATCCGACCGACGAGCTCTTGGGTCTTGTAGAAGTCGGTGGAGGATTACGTACCTAGCTTCTGTATAGGCCTCACGTACCTCCCATTGCGTACCGGTGGTTTGCAGCTTGCGAAGCCCTCGAAACCACCGTCTGGACGCCAAATAGAAGCCCGTAAACAAGTTTGCCGAACTAATCCGCCTCTAAGAAATTTCAATGGTCCTTTAGTTAGCTCCTCCTCCATTGTCTACTTAGTTAAATATGCTCGATATGCTTTGCCACCCTTCATCCTAGGGTGTGTCTCGTCGTAATCCCGCCGAGATCAACCGTCCCCAAGCCTCTGCGCGGGAGTGCTGCTCTCTCGTGTACGCACAGTACAGTGAGAGCCAAGGAGAGCGCCGCTGCGGCCTACCTCGGTGTCAAACTCGGCACCACGGCACCACGTGGAGGACAGGTTGTTGGCCGACCTAATCGCCGACAAGCAGCTTAAGCAGCTTGCCAATCCTCGCGGTGAACTGAGATATGCACAGCTTTGCCACAGTGTTGGTGGTATATATACCCCCAAAAGAAAAATATCGCTCTGCGTTCCGCCCGCATACGCCTCACCAATGGCTTGCCCAATTCCACGTCGAGAAGCATGATCTAGACGTTCTACCGGGGGGGGATGCCGGGGAGAGGGGTCTAGGCAACTCGGCTCTCCAATGCGATCCACGAGGAGACCAGTCAGACAGGAGATATGGGAGGGGAAAATAAAGCACGATAGGATGTACATAGGGTATGTGCTGTATGTGTGTATGTATATGTGTGTATATAGTATGTATTGTGTTGTATTGTATTGTACATGCCTACAAGCAATACATACCTCACACATCCTATCCCATATCCTTGCCCCTACTGCCATAATAGCGTCACTTATTTTGGCCCAATGCTCGGCATCAACCACTATGTCCTGCACCTCAGCGCTACTACATACGTAGTACGTAGTACTATTGGGGATCGAGGACTTGAGGCGTCCTTAACCAGGCCAAGTCCATGCTAACCGACATCGCTAGCTAGCTTAGGCCCTCTCCAGGCCTGTTATACGCATGTAATCGTGGGAGGCATATGGAGGGAGTGAGATGACAAAGATAGGGAGGGGGCTTGTAAGAGAAGCCCGTTAGCTCGTCCTAGCCCCGGCCTTTCTTGGGCATCGGGTGTCTATCGATACATACGTATCTGTATTTCCTCTCACGGAATTGCATGCGTATGTACATACATACATATCAGCGCCACCTACTGTGTAGTGTGTGCGTGAAGCGCTTGGAAGCATGGCCGAGAGCAAGTGTCTGGGTAGCATCGCCTCTTCCTATGCCACGACAAGCTTCTTGTGGTCGGGCTAGGCTAAGTAAGCTAGTCGCTTTAATCAGTGGCCGCGCTTCTTGCTGCCTTTATACCGAATCCGGCCAGAGCCCACGATGCTCGGTGTAGCTGGGAAGTAATTCGGGCAAATGACGGGCTATACTGCACCCCTTCGTACCGTAGCCGAGGCGAGGCTTGTAGAGAGGAAGTGCATGGACAGTCTACTTTGCAGGTGAAGCACCGGTTCAGGTTCTCAAGACGACGAACTGCGTCTGTAACAACGAGGCCCGTTCGCATTAGTTCTCATCTATTATAGCCTAGTATAAGTCTCTCGGTTTCTTTTTTTGTCTTTTTTTTATACAGAAAAGAAAGGGGAGACGGCGAGGAGTAGAGCTGGCTATGCCGTGAGGGTAATGTACATAGTATGTAGAACACCACATCGTCGGCACAGTTATACGTGGCTCTGGCGAGGATTTAATCTCTAAGATGTAACACCACCGAGGGAGCGCTATCCAGCTTTAGGAAGGCGTCCCGACAAAAGCACGTCCGCGGTACGTGTAAGCTCAAGGGTTGTCTCTTCTCACGAAAATGCATACTCGAAAATATCGCTATCGGGAAATAAGAGATAGTTTTACGGCAGAGATGATGTTAGCAATAAGGGCGGCGTGAGAGTTAGAAGGGGGTGGTAGTGACGGAATTAGCTAGGAATGCGATGGTAATGGCATTATCACTGTCGTTGTCGACCCCTTTCCTCCCCCTAACCCGGGGCAGGTCTTTAGCTGACCCTGGGCTGAGCCCCTCCCCACATGAAGCCTGGATGTATACGGAGTCAAGATTGGTTTCCTGTGTACTGCATAGAAGCTGAAGGCGGATGAGACCACATAGCATTCTAGCCTGTCTCCAGACACTCCATCTACCCGCCTGGTTTGAGCTTGATATTTGGAGAAAGCGGGATCTAGAGACAGGCTCCCCCAAGTCGTTCCCGCGTCCGGATCCACTGGATATGCAGGCTTATATTAACTATTTGAGCGGAGGTTTCCTTTCCTGCTGTGAACTCCTCCCGTTTCATCTCTTACCGGCCGAGCGACAACAACGCCAACCTCGATCTACCTTGCTTCGATTGCTCGCACCATCCTCTATAGACGCAGACTCAGTTCGATACGACATGCCGATGGCGGCGATGATGGCGACGGCGACGGCGACAGCGGATACCTACTAATTAGGACAGCGGTTGCGATTCATCTAAGCCTACCGACACGCATTCGCCCGAATACCTGCCCCGTCGATGAATACCAAAGCAATTTGCGTTGCAGATCTCAGTGGCTACAGACGTAAGGGGAGAGCATTCGCTCTCGTAACTCAACGAGAATAATCCTTATCGAATACTATAAACCATAACCGTTCGTAATGATCATCGGCCACGAAATTCGACGAGGCCGCCGAATTCGATGATCCTCCTCAGATTGATCCGACCTGAAAATACCCCTAGAAGTCGATACGAATACAACACGGGCAGATGTGATGCTATAGTAACGTCGAAATAACAGCCGGCTTACACCAAGACGTGGGTTACGCAAACCCCCGATTCTTCCATGACGATTTGGGGGTGAACAATAGGGAAAACAGCACTATACTTAAGAGCCTTTGCGGTAGGGCCAACATGAGGCTAATGGAAGAGATAAATATCACTTGCGAAAAGCCAACTACAGCCATCGCTCGACGGGTCCTCGATAACAACCCGAATCCGAAGATATTATCTGTAGTCGGGAGGAGTCGGAAGTATTGCCGTTAGTTCAACTACATAATATACACAGGCCCTGCCGACCTACGCCACCGCGCTCGATACCGCAACCGGCAAACTATCATGCGTATAGACAAAATTGGGGGGCACTTATCGCTTTCGAGCGCCATGCCAATTTGTCAAGCCATATGCGACATCTAGGAAGCCGCCTTGAGATGGTAAGTAACTGGTAGATATGAGAGTATTTTGTTGGTTATAGGTGGCTGTTCAGCTTGCTTTACCAAACGTCAACGCGACTTTACAGCAGTCTCAGTAGGTGCCTGCTGCTATTTAAGGCATAGGTGCTGCCGGAAGCTCAGGAAGGAAATTATCAGTTGAGAAGAAGAAGAAGAAGGAGGAGGAGGAGGAATTCTTCTCGCTCTAAACAGTTGACCACGACGATGCTCTCTCCTATCCTCTGCTATCCTCTGCCTCACTAACATCCAGACTGGCGCATGCCTATTACAGCTGCCAGGTGCCAAGCGGCCGTGAGGTCTTTCCACCTGCCTTTACGATTATGTAACACATAAACATTGTGGCTGATTCTCCGTTATGCGATAGTACGAGTATATGCAGTGACCGGTTCTTAGGGGCCACTGAGACGGCGGGTCATCTACGGTCGGATTAATGACAGGTCGGATCAACCCGAAAATTCAATCGCACCAGAGCTCCGGACCGACTTGCTCAGACACTACCGCCTCTCCATCGCCCATATCAGGTCTCTCGACACTCGGTCTATGATCTTCTGCATAGCGCGCCGGGTGTGGTTTTTCTATGGCGACAACCGCGGCCGTCCGGCCTTCGGTCGGCCGAGTACTACATGCCATTGCGAACCGGCATGCGGCGAACACGGCTGTCCTCGCGACCCTTTCGGTAGGACCAAGTCCTCAGAGCCGCTCGTTCTCCTCGACCTCAGAGCGATGCATGCGCAAGCCCCGCCGCGATAACAACCGATTGCGCGGGTTGAGTAGTATATACCGGTCCGGTCCGCGATTTCGAATGAATATCGGCCAGGACCAAATACCACAGCCGGTGGAGGGGTTCAAGCCCCAGGTCAAGGTCGACCCGAACCACGGGTTATGGGAATTCTTCTACTCGAAGAAGAAACTGCTGCTGACGCCCGAGGAGGACGCCAAGCACGGGCGCGCGTGGAGCGTCGAGGAGCTACGTCACAAGAGCTGGGAGGACCTCCATAAGCTGTGGTGGGTTTGCGTCAAGGAGCAGAACCGCATCGTGACCGCGCAGAAGGAGAAGACCCGTATGAGGCTGTGGGGTGGAAAAGAAGAGACTGCGGAGAGGCTACATGAGGTGAGAAACCCGCACCCCGTCTTTTCTCCTCTACTACGAGACTACGAGACGCATCGACACTTAACGCATGCACGGCACGGACAGGTTCGCAGGACCATGCAGTCGATCAAGCACGCGCTGACGGAACGATTCTACCTGTGGGAGGACGCCAGGAGGCTGGCGGAAACAGACCCGGAGATCGATCTCAATTCTACGGACCGCCCCTACAACCCTAGCACCTACGTCGACGAAGTCGCGGCGACGACCGAAGGATCGGAAGCGGCACAGGACGGGCGAGAGAGCTTGCCTGGACCGGAGGAGGGACCGGAGGAGGGACCGGAGGGGGGATCCAAGGCGTCGGCGGCTGCTGAGGAAGTCGACCCGTCGACGCTTCCGCCGCCGAGCTCAAACACCCAACAGCCATCTACGCGGCCATGAGCCGAGAGTGGCGGCGTGTACATAGAATGCGCGTATGCATATGGATACGGGATAAGAAGCTCTGGGCGCGGGAGGAAGCCTGTAAATACACGCGGCAAGCGATACAATCAACAGTTAATGACATCCGACGAGGACGGCATTTCGAGATGATGCCAACCATGCAGCTCGGACCCCGTAACCGAGCCGAGTTGGTGGCCAGTACCCGGACCGAACAATACTTGGTCTATTGGTCTCATTTATTGACTCAGGAAGAATGGTAGGCGACAGCAATACGACAAAATCCAATCAAACAAGACCCGATGAGGCTCCATAAAGTAAGTGACACTGACAGGGTCGAATGCCAAATGAGTCTAATATGACGATAATTATCGAAGTCGAGGAAAAGGGGGGTTAGTTCGAAGAGGGAGGAAAAGGAGAGAAGGGAGGGGGGGGGTGGTTTTGGCGCGTACCTGGCTGGGTAAAATACTACCTTAGGTACCTAGGCCAGACACCTGATGATGTACTTTGGGGGGCATATGAGTAGAGGTAGGTACCTATGTCTGGTTTGTTTTGGACACCTTAGGCACCAACTATACCTTCATTATCTTCGATAAGATTACCTCATTCTGCAAGATGATGGTGGATCGGCATAGGTACCTCATAGGTAGGTAGGTAGCCTGTCGGCCTGTGTGTGTCCGCCTCGAAGGCATGGTAGACGTCTAGATACCAGGCCCTGCCCACGGTATGTATTTGCACCTAAGCTGAGGTTAGATTAGTTGATAAGAGAGGATGGAGAGGAGACCAGAGAGAGAGAGAGAGATGGACAGCCAGCGGGACGGCTGGCGCAGGGGAGAGGGAAAAAGGGTACGTAGCCCAAGCGCGGGGTCGGGGGGTGGCCTGCCCGCGTTGATTGGCGGTACTCGGGCAGCTTTGTCGTCTTTTTCAGTGGGCGTTGACCTCGAGAGCTTCCAGGCGAGAACCAGAGAAACACCATCATCCCAAACGGTATCCACCACATCAACCTCTCTCACCGATACTTTTCTCTTCTTCCCTTCCACTTCTCCTTCTTTTCCTTAACCAGGCCATCCAAAGCAGTCCCCAAACCATCCTCGCCATCCAACCTACCTCTTTCCTTCAACTTCGAGGTCGACTCTCCATCTCCATCCTCCATTTGCACCCATCGCTGCGAGACTCCCGACACAACTCGGCCCCTCCTCCAAAAGCCCCCCCTTTCGCTCTCTACACGACACATCGCCGCAGGCCGCCGAGAGCCCAATCGCCCAATCGCCCATCATGGATGAGATCTCCCCCGAGTACGATGTCATCGTCTTGGGCACTGGTGAGTCCCCCCCTCCTCCTCCTTGGGCTCTATCCCTCCCCAAGACACACGCACCCCCCAGCCCTCGCCCTCCCTCGGCCTCCTTGGCGGGGTCCAGAACTCGCGCGGGAGGCAACGGGGAAGGGGAGTTTGGGAGAGACGGGAGCTGGAGAGATACAGAGAGATCTAACCTTCCCGTCTAGGCCTGACCGAGTGCATTCTTTCCGGGTATGCATAGCTGATAACGTCCGGAGCCTCGACGGCATTGGCTGCAGAACTAACCAGTTCCCGATTAGTGTGCTAAGCGTCAAGGGCAAGAAGGTGCTTCACATCGACCGCAACGATCACTACGGAGGGTACGTATGGCTCGCCGGTGTGGGTGACGTGTCTACTAACGGACATCCTCAACGCAGAGACGCAGCTTCAGTAAATCTCGAGACGGTAAACCTGCCTAACCGCCCCCGCCATCGTCCTTTTGTGACCACATCTCCTTGTCACTATTAACTAACCCATTGTGTGCTCCCCGATAGCTATTCAAGAAGTACGGCAATTACGCCGCGGGCGAGGAGCCGTGGAAGAAATACGGCCGGCTCAACGACTGGAATATCGATCTGGTCCCCAAGTTCCTCATGTCGTGTGGCGAGCTGACCAACATCCTCGTCTCCACTGACGTCACCCGCTATCTCGAGTTCAAGCAGGTTGCCGGCAGCTATGTCCAGCAGGGCACTGGGCCCAAGGCCACCGTGGCTAAGGTCCCCTCCGACGCCGCCGAGGCTCTTCGTTCCCCCCTGATGGGCATCTTCGAGAAGCGCCGGATGAGGAGCTTCATCGAGTGGGTGGGCACCTTCGATATAAACGACTCCACCACGCACAAGGGTGAGTGATGATGACGGCGGGTGCGCGAGGCGCGGCGCGGTCGATCGAGGCAACAGACTGGAGACTAACAGAATTCGTGCCTTCCAGGTCTAGACATAGCCACGTGCACGACGAATGACATCTACGAGAAGTTTGGCCTTGAGCCCGGCACTCGCGACTTCGTCGGCCACGCCATGGCCCTCTACCTTACCGATAGCTACGCCGACGAGGTCGGCAAGGCTCCCGAAGCCATCGAGCGTATTAGGATGTACGGTAACTCGGTGGCCAGGTACGGCAAGTCGCCCTACATCTACCCCCTGTACGGCCTCGGCGAGCTGCCTCAGGGCTTTGCACGCCTGTCTGCCATCTACGGCGGTACATACATGCTTAACGCGCGGGTGAACGAGATTCTGTATGAAGGTGGCAAGGCCAGCGGCATCAAGGCCACCATGACGGGTGTCGATCCAGAGATGAATTTCGAGACGAAAGCAAAGTTCATCCTCGGTGATCCCTCGTACTTCCCTGACAAGGTCAAGGTTGTCGGCCACGTGCTCAAGGCTATCTGCGTCCTGAACCATCCGCTGGCCGGTACTAGCGACTGCGATTCCTGCCAACTGATCATCCCGCAGTCCCAGGTTGGCCGCCGGAACGGTAAGATTCCCACCCAGACGGTTTGATGAGCTTTGGCTGAACCGATCCAGATATCTATATTGCCTGCGTCTCATCGGCACACAACGTGTGCCCCAAGGGCTATTACATTGCCATCGTGTCGACGATCGCCGAGACGTCTTCCAACCACCACCTAGAGCTGCAGCCCGGTCTGGACCGCCTCGGTCACATCGAAGAGCAATTCATGGTAAGTCTAGGCTCGCCATCCCACTTAATTCGCCTAGACACTGACCATGCATGAAGGGCCCGCCCATCCCGCTCTACGAGCCACTCGAGGACGGCACCAAGGATAACATCTTCATATCTAAGAGTTACGATGCCACGTCACACTTCGAAACTACCACCGACGATGTCAAGGATATCTACGCACGCGCCGCTGGTGAGGAGCTCAAGGTAGAGGGTCTCCGAGAGGGCCTTCAAGTCGCCGAGGAGTAGAGAAGAAAAAAAGAAATAAAGCAAGTCTTTGTTTCGAGTGTCTAAACGACGAGAGGATGGGCATTTTGTCTTATTTTCAATAGCACAAGTAGTGTGAAACAATCCCAAAGAGAAGCCGCATCACCTAATAAATACGCATCGAAGGGTTTAGTAACAATCGCGGCTCGACTAAGAGGGGGGATTGACTGCGTACGGATAGGGAGCATTGGGGGGGGGTCTTCGAGTGGACATATACAACCTCATTTTTTTTTATGATAACCTCGTTTGAAGGAGAGTAGCAGAGAGTGAAAAGGGGAGCGGGGGTGAGAAATAGGAGGGAGATACAGTGTCGATAGAACAAAGTAACCCTACGGCCCTTTTCACACATGAACCCCACAACCCTTACCCTCTGCTAAATCTTTTTCTTCAACAGGCCCGGTGTCTTGCCTCCCTCTCATAATATAATTATGCTTCGGATAGGACTATATACTATTACTGCCACCGTATACGCCGCTCGTGCATTGATCCCCCTAGGGACTACTGTTGCTCCTAATTCTGCTCATGACTACTTCTTGGCGCTGCCATCACCGTTGTTTTTCTGGGCTATATAGGGGTGACGGCGAATGAGGGCTGTAGAGGACGGTGGCCACGCGGGATACGTTGCTGTCGTTAGAGAAGTGTTAAAATAATGGATTGACGCGGACACGAGGCCCGGATGGAGGGAGGTGTGTACCCTGCGCGCTGGTGGCTACTTTCCTGTCCGGGTGTGTTGGAGGTAGAGGAGGGCGACGGGGAGATTAGGACAGGAGGGGAGTGCTGGGCTGGTAATAAATATAGTGTGTGAGTGTGTGTGGTTGAATGAAGAGAGGAGACGAGGGGCGTGATTAACTAATAGGTATAGGGTTGAGTGAGGGTGACGACCGATGGATCCTTACGCTCTCGCTCCCTAAGCGCTGGGACTTGGACCCCCCGTTTTTGCTTAGGTAGGACTGAATGGCGTGCGCGCTTTTATACAGGGTCGAGTGGACGCGCGGAATCAAAGCAATGCGGCGGTCAACTGATTGAGAGTTGGTCCTTTTCTTTTTCCTAAAAAAAAAAAAAAAAGGAGAGGGGGCGACGATATGTTCTTTACGTGGGTGGGATATGCCAAGTCACCGAGTTGCGAGAACGTGTACCGGCCGCCCATCGCCGTACACGGGGCTTTCTTCCGTCTCCCCGGTTCCCGGGCGTGGCCGTGATGGGTGAAGGGCCGGCCCGGCTGTAGTGTCGCCGGCCGAGTTGAGCGTCGCATAGGTATTCGCGGGAGTATGCCGCTTACCGACCTCCCCCCCCCCCTCTCTCCCTGCGGGCAAGATAGCTCTTCAGCTGTAGGGAGGTAGATTAAATTCCGGATATAAAGGCTCATAGAAGAGTAAGTGGATGGCTTTGAATGGGATAGGAGGTAGTCCGTTCTTACCGAGAGGCCAGGGGTTAATTGCCCCTTTACGAGCCTACTTACCTACATGCTGGATGGATGGGTGGAGGGTCGGTTGTTGGTCATCGAACAATAAACGCTAGAGCAGTTACCTACCCTTAGAAATGTTCTTTTTCTTGTTCATGCAAGCTCGATGATTTGTTTTGCCTTCCTCTTTTATCATACCTAGCCGTATCGTGTTGCTCCAGAGATGGTCGGGAGTAGACGGAGAGCTTTGGCTGGGGGTTGGCGTCTGACGCTCGGTTAATATCTGAGAGCTGCCGCTCTTCTTCTCTCTCCACATCTAATCCCTAATACGAACACAACTGGTCGAGGGTTTCTAAGGATTGTGAATGAAAGCAGCAAGCCTAATAATGTGATAGTTGAGACCTGTCGAGTGCTGATGCTCAAGGGCGGCCATGGTGTTCAAGGAGACGAAGTCGAGAGCCAGCAAGCCTCCGGCATTCTAGCAGTATACTCCTACATATATCTATGCCTTGCTCACTCTTTGTGTACCATCCGCCCGGGACCCTAGCCGGATCTAGGTATATATTTACCCCAATAACCTAAGGGTATAGTCGCTCCAGGGGAGGGCGGGGACACGGAAGAAACGCCGGGGAGGGACACGTTTTTAAGCCTTTTCGCCCCATTATTTGAAAATTCAGTACAGGCATCTTTCGGATTTGGCATTATGTGGCTGATCATTTATTGGAAAGTCTCATACGCCACTATCCGTGATGGCCCTTCTCCCCTAGGCATTAGGAATAGGGGAGCGCCCCCGGTTCCCGCTCCCTCCCGCTCCCCTCTCCCCGCCCCTCCCAACCAAGATCTAGCTATAACCAATGGCATTCACCACTCTCCAGCTTATTTCTATAACCTATAACGAGTTCGTATCGTAATAAAGCCATAGCCCCCCAAAACTGGCCATGCAACGGTGTTCGCCTTGCCTTCCAACTCGCTTGCCAATGCGTCCATAGTCCACGTCGCCTGCGCAGCCCGGGCATTCAGGGAGGGCGTATCGAAATACTCCTAGAAGTAATAGGATGAGCTATATATCCTGATAGGCAAAGGGTTGGCAAGCAACGACTGTCTCCTGCTAACTATGGCGGACTAACGGCACCACCGTTGACTCGCTGTTACGGTACCGCCGATGGCACTGGTCCCTGAGCATGCCAGCACAACGCTGTCAGCCCTCTTCGCGAGGGACCAGACAGACGTGTGTGATATTTTGCCCAGTGCTCGCCTCAATTCATTGTCTTTCTCCGTTCCTCATGGGATTCGAGAGATCGAAGGATCGGGTTCCCTTCCTAAAACCCTTTTCTTTACCCGGTCCGCATCCCAGTCAAGTCGAGCCCAATTTCGCCCAACCTCGTCACCTCCACATAACTTACTACGCCGCCACGAGGTAGACGAAAAATCTCCAAGGAAAGAAGTCAAGATAGACTACTGGGGCTCATTATATCCCTCAGTGGAGCTTCCCGTCCCCTTGATATCCCATAGAAACCCCTAACCGACATTACCTTCATCGGAGAATGTGACACGTCACACTTGGCAATGCTAGTGTCGCCGGGCCTCGAGTCACAGTCTAGTGCCTGCGAATCCAGAAAGAGGACGTCTCTAGTGGGCGGCGTTCTACGTCGTAGAATCTTCGTGGGTACTGTGGAAACCCCTTCGGCGCGACTGGGGGCATGTGGGTATCGACACCGGGAACCTGCCAGCCATACGTCGGGGAGCCGTAGTCGAGCTCCGGGTCCGTTAACGCAAATCCGCATGCTTGGGATGCGACGTCGGCCGCCGTCGAAGGATTTCGGCGCCGTGTTGGACCGGCCATTACGGCGATAGGCCGGCCACTGTAATATGAGAATGGGGACGCGGTGACGGCCATGGCTATCCGTTTAGAGTTGGTGCGAGGGGTCAACCGTCTCATTCTTACTCGTCGATCTCAAAATGGAACCCAAGAGCTCACATCTGCGTACGCGCGCAGTGAAGCCTCGTCATCGAGCGCGAACTAGATACCTAGACTCGTATGTCTCCCTGCCCGTCTACGTGTATCAGCCTCTGGCACCGGTTGCGGAATGCTGGCAGTCGCGTCGCATGAATAGTTTGCGTGTTTTTCTCCAATTATAAATAATCCTTGGCTTCGAATCTACTATTACAGCAAGATTCGACCCCTCCTCCTGTTTATGGTCGGCATTAACACCGAAGGTGGGCCAAAACGATACGCATGCCGATGGTATCGTCACCATGCTTTCGCGGAACTCACGTCAGAATGCTTGTACCTGCGCGAAGAATATGAGGAGACCCCATCCAGTCATTGATACGAGTACTGAGTCGAATAGTCGACCGCCACTACTGTGGTTATTGAAGCCCTCCCTATTTCTCTAGAATGGCTAACCCTCCTGTCCCCCAAGAGACCGGCGGGAGGTTCTCGCGTGTGTTGAATTGGCTAGATATCGTATATAGTACCGATATGAGGGCTCTTGAGAGCAGGACATGTTTACTTCCGTTGCGGTGATTTCACCCCTCAATCAAACTCCATCCTCGGCACCATCACGCTGGGACGGGTATCTTGAATCAGATTACACGATAGGGCGGTTAGTTATCCAAACCTGAAATTTCGACTCAAATGCAGCTTACACTGCTGAGCACTAGCTTATTCGAGGTGCTCGGCTTAGCCCCAGGCCGCGTAGGAAGCGCACCAAGTGAGATCCCATAGTCGCGGTCCGTTATCACGGTTTGGTCGCATCATGAAAGTAAAGCCCGTAGTCTTATTAGAGGTTACCTGCTACCTACACAAAATGCCAGCCGATGTTCTATATATGCCTACTTCGATCTAGTTGCGGATGACCGATTTACCTCCTTCAATGCTTCCCTTACCCCTTTTCCAGCTTCATCAATGCCAGCACGCAAGACCGGTGACCGAGGATAACCTTTAGCTACCGGGTTTCTGACCCAATGGAAATCGTTTATATATGGATGGTCTTATTACTTCTTCAGCGAGAGGGGTCCGCGCACCAACGCGTTAGACGACGACTTTTGGCCCGGCCTCCCACGCTTATCACGGTCATGGCTAGTCATCCAGAAGCTCTTTAGTGGCCTATAGGCCATTTGTAACATACACAATGCATTCACTCGTATATCTAGTTTCGTATATTAACTTTCTAACATTTAACGCAACTTGTGAGTAACGAATCCCAGAGAGGGTAAGAAGTGACAATAAGAATTGTAGGGTGTAGGTCTCATAAGTAGTCCCGACCCCTTAGAGGCGGACGAAGGCGATGATGTCGATTGAGGAAATAGCATACGGGTTTCCCCTAAGCTCTTAGAAACCTTGATGCAGCTCATGAAATCCATATCAGACGGCTGCGATATTGTACAGTCCTCAAGGACATATCTGCGTGCTTCTGTTAGCCAAGGAGGTGGAGCCCAACACGCCGGTTTCTATCATGATGGTTAGACCCCACTGTTGATTCTTCTCCTAGCACACACACACACACACACACACACACACACACATTCTCTCCCTCTCTCTCCCTCTCTACGGTAGAATTGAGGACAGCCTTGTTGATTTCACACGAGTCAGCCTCTAACTTTATGTCAACTTGCCTACTCGAAAAACTTCACGCATAGCGTTCATACTCCTATTCTACCGTTAGGGACAGCAATCGATTGCGTGGTAGGCGCACTTCGGCGATGTCGACACGGGATTTCAAACTTCATCTAACCGTAGCATGGCTTGAGGGGTCATCATTCTTTTCGAAATCGTCTGTTGTCTTTGGTGACTGTACAGCTACTCCTTTTTACTCCCTACTTGCATGGCAAGCGATATCCGTTGTAACTAGGATAACACTGTCGTGGTTAACGTAATGAAACTCTCAGATGGAATAATACATGCAGTCTCAATCGGTATCGTTGAACAGGCAGATACGAATTTGAAGCAGTCGTGCCTTCACCGATACCAGACGACTGAAAGACCGAGATTCTGGATTTAGATATACTGTACGGATGTGCCCAGATCGAGGAAGAATATTCTAAATGATACGCGGGACTGCGTCTTCTTGTCAGAAGAATTGCATCCTCATGTGAGACCTACGAAGATGTATTTGTCATACGCGGTTTATGCCGGTAAGACGACCGATTGATAACCGCGTCTGTCCTTCCCCTTAACGCTTCCCCTGATATAATATCATATATTGGCAATCTCTACAATATGGTATAGAAGCCACTCGAGAGGAATTGAGAGTCAGCAGGAGAGGATGTTATCGTCGTCGTGCCTCAGGGACAGAATTTTCCACTGCTGCGAATAATCTTCCTGTAATGACGGCTGAGTCGCACACGGCGTCGCCTCTACCGCGAGCGAGCGGCCCATACACCACATCGCCCTCTGATGCTAAGAACATGGGAGACGTGCCGCTCAGCGCCATCATATCGTGCTTTACTTAGGACTACAAGCGGCAAGGGCCATCACCTACACAGAAATGGGCAATAAGGGGCGCATATAAAGATGAGGTCAGAGCCCAAACCCAGATCACCGCCACCGAACTTCATCACAACATGACACACCTCTCTCGACTCGCCGCCCGCAGCGGCAATCGTCTCCCCATCCCACAAAGACGCTGTCCTACCCATCTGAGCGAGAGAGAGAAAGGCCGCTAACGTGGGACGCTGCCTTTCTAACGATCGCCCGCCTGTCGGAACGCGCGGAGGCTCAGCATACGTAGACGTGTGCGCCTCCGATAGCCACCCCCAAGGCGCGGGAGAAAGACCAAAAAGGGGGGAACTCAAAACAAAATAACAAAACAAGAAAAGAAAAGAAAAACTCTCCCAGAAGGCTAGGCCTCCTTTCCCTTCCCTCCCCTCATTCTTCCACTTTGGCGTGTCTGCCCCCTCGCTCCTACGTATGTACATGGCCTCACAAGGAGGCAAGTTGGCAGGTAGGCAAAAGGCTGGCAGTAGTAAGCGCGCGGGCGGCCCTCCCCCTCGCGCTCCCCGCGAAGGGCGGTCCGGATGGCCAACACGACACGACGCGACACGACGGCGACGACGGCGAAGACGAAGCAGAATACCGGGGCCGAGGACGCCTGCTTAGCGCTCGGCCGCGCCAGTAAGCAGTAGATAGCAAAAACCGGGCCTCATCCTAGCCTGCTGTGTTGTTGTGGTTATTATTACGATTCTTACTGTTGTCTATTGCTGTGGGTGCGGTGGTTGCTACTAATGTTGTTATATTAAGCAACTAGGCGTCACTCTAATATCGCGATCCCACACCCTCCCTCGCCTCCGTCTCGATCGCCCGACGACGCCTCCGTCGTACATGACGGCCGGGGCCCTGCAGGCTATGGGCGCTCTCGTAGCACCGCCACCCCTTTTCGTCATGTAATTTTCTTCCCCGTCTGTTTCCTGCGTCGGTCTGGCCTGGATGCAATTCCGTCTGACGCGCGGGACCGACGCCGTGCTCCTACGGCTCGCCACTCGTCCCATCTACGAGTGGAGGGGGAGAAGGGAGCGAGGGCAGGGAAGCATTTGCGGCGGAGGCTCTGGCAGCGCTACCTGAGGCACAGACGGGCGTATGCGTGTGCGGATGGGTATGGCTGGCAGGTGATGCACACAGGCGCGGGCTTGGTCTATATTACGAATCACACACACACTCGCACACGCGCCTCTCGTCCTGGCTATTATCCATGTAGGCATACCTACGTCAATGGAGCATCCCGGGACAAGAGACGCGAGGGACTTTGCGATTCTCACCTTCCACACCCCGCAAAACCACCGATTATAGACTCTGCGATCCTTAGCGCACCTATTTCCTGACCTTGCTCTGCCGACCTACTGGCTACCGGGCGACGGGCGGGTGAGTATTACGTGAGGCCCACGTGGCGCGGAGGAGACGCAGTTGCGTAGGTGTGTGGGCGCGCGTGTCGACGTACTTAGAAGTCATATTACATTTCGTAGGAGATCGTGTGGGTGGGAAGACTGGTAGGGCTGCTTTTTGCCGTTGACGGTCTCTCCAGCTGGGTCTTGGCTAAGACCAGCCCCATCGCCAGCCCAGCCCGTGGGCTCCGAGAATCGAACCGAGAGCCCCGAAGCATCCTGCATGCACACACATGCATTCGTACCTCCATATATTAGGTACTTAGCGCGAGTCGGTGTTTGGGGTATTTTGGTCACGGTATCGCCTCCTGGTGTCTCCCTGTACTCGCTCGCTCGCTCGCGTAGCCGATACGCGGATGTAGACACGCCTGCGTAGGTACGTGCGACGGCCAGCCAAGGCGCTGCCGGATAGAGACAAAATGTCACCGCCACAGACGGGCAGCGAACGTGGTCTCGTCGTTCCAGGCACCCAGATTTGAGGGCGTCGTGATTGGGCCGGGGATACTGGGCGGAGGAGGAGGAGGAGGGCTTTGTTACATACAAACGTATGTACTATAATACACCAGCGATCTTGGCCTGGCTTGATAACCTGAACCTGGCTGCTATAATGGCTGGCTGGGCTGGCTGGGATGGATCCGGATTACACACACCCTTTGGTCCGCACTGGGCCGTCCCCGCGATGCCACGTCCGTGCCCATGTCTCCTTGTCCATGTCGTCGTTCGGATTCGCATAGAGAGAGATTTTTTTTTCCTTGGAAGAAAAAAGGGGGGCCGGTATTAGACGACAAAGGGTTCGAATAGATACGTTCAGACTGCGTACTAAGCACGGCTCGCCCTATCTCGCCCTGTCGGGGCATGGAGCCTGTAGGTTATTACACATAGTAAGGTGAATGGCCTCGCCAAGATTAGCAGCGTAGGAATGGAAATTTCGACGCATGCAGGTACGTGGGCGTGGGATGCATACGCTCTCTTGCTTGTCTGTCTGTCTCTCTGTAGCTCTGGCTCTGGCGTCTCTCCTGGCACGTGGAGATGCGCATGCGCATGCACGCGTGTGTTTACGTATATATCTTCTGATATGGGCACATCGTCGGCATCGTCCGAGCGGCATGGAGGTTTAGGAAGACCGAGATGAAGTTGGAGACAATGGCGATTTCTCATCTCTCGCCTCCTCTCGCCCGTCCCCCCTCTCGCTCGCACTCGCTCCACACAAGCCCACCCGCGTACGTATGTACGGTAAGCAGCACCTTCTAGGCAGTGTGTGTACTTGTTTGTAGAGCAGTGGACAAGGATCGACGGCGACAACGGGTAGGATACGCAGGTATCCACCTACATTGTGAATGGGGCTCTGCTTCGATGGAGTCTAAGACGCCATCTGAGCCGAAGGCTTCGACGGGACACCAGCGCGCCCGTGGCGGGGGAATAATTTCCGGTCAAACCCTCCGACGGAGTCAACTTCTCATCGCGTGTTAGACAGTCGGAGTGCCCAGCCGTAGGTGGAACGAGAGGCGGGAAAAAAAAAACGGGATAGAAATCGTAGACTAGCGGCGATCGAACCAGGGGCCGAAAGCCGAGAACGAGGAGAAGGTATCAGAATGAGAGAGGAAGAGAGAGAGAAAGGGAAAGGTCGCACGCAAGCAAGCAAGAAGACATGGATAGTCGGGTGGATTCTTGGGCCAGGGGTTCTCTCTCTCATCTCCATCTCTCCTCTATCTGCCCCTGTGCCCGTTGGACAGGGGGGATTACATAATGCCTCTCTCGCGATTTGTTTACCTTTGTCGATTTTTCGGGGGGTTTTCTACGACGATAATTAAAACCGTGCCGCTTTCTCCCTTTCTCTCTCTCTCGCAAAGTCTCGTCTGCCGATTCCTACTAGATGCAGGCAGGGCGGGCGGAGAGAAGTTCCAAATATAGCAACAGAGAGAGCTGTAGACGAGAGGCACATACCGCCGGCCCTGGTGGCGACGTTGAGGCAGTGTTAGCTAACCACCCCCTCCTCCCCTCTCCACGCTCCCCTGGTCTTCCATGGGCTCTTGAGAAGGGTGGGAAAGAAAAAAAAAGCGGCCGGGGCAGCAGCGTGTGAGGGGGATCGTCGACCGGGCTGTCTACACACCTATGAGCACACACAGACGCTACGTGCCGGCCTACTTACCTACGTACACACACCCACACCCACACTCACATACGTGCCCTGTCTCTTGCCTGTGTCTATCGACTAGGCCTGTCTACACACACGCACACATATCGAAGTACCTGTTAGTTAGTAATATGGCTGTCCCGTTCCATGCGGCAGGGGGGGTCAGGATCGAAACAAGTCTATTATCGTCGCTCGACGGTCTAAAAATGTACCCCCCCTTTTTGGTTCCCACCTTCGCGCTTCGCGGGGGAGCACGATAACAAGGCGATTTATCATCTACATACGCATGTGTGTGTGTACGTAGGCGTGTATGTATGCACTTACCTGTCACACCCTCCCTCGTGGTCGAGCGACTATCCCCGTGCATCCGACCTACCTAGGTATACACGGCACCGTATCCGTCGGGTTTGTATCGATGTACGGTAGGCCTGCGGGGATCTCGAGGACGAGGAGACGGTCCCCGAATACCCGCCTACATACCTACTTACCCCTCTCAGGCCGTAAGGCCTGCTTTCCCCTGCGTATCGCTGGCGGATTCAGGGCGGGCGCTGGGTAGCAGAGGCAGGATGGCCCGCGTCGTATGTACGTCTGTATGCACGTATATGTACAGGTTGGTATGCGGTGCATCATACTAGGTAGGAATACAGGTCTGTCTGCACCTCGCTATCTACTGCGAGCGTGTGTGGCTCGCTTACACGCTCTCCGCCGTTTCTCGTAGATTGAAACAAGCGGCACGGCTACGTACCGTACCGACCTCGAGCCCTTCTCTCGCATCGCAGTTTCAGGTTCGATCTCGATGGGATGGAGAGAGAGGAGAGGGCTGCAGCGCCTGGGCCGCCGCCCGCTCTGACAGGTCGACGGGATATGTAAGCTCTCGGCCACGAGGCGAGATCAACTCGACGAATTGGCATGTTCTTCTAGATCGGACGTCGACGAACGCCAGGCTTGCCCGTGGAGCATGAAAATCTCGCCAGACCTGGCGTAACGGCGCGTTGTTTTACGTCTGTTTGCGGCATCATTATGCGCCGTTTACGGGTACGGCAGGTGGTTTCCTATGATATGACCTCTCCTATATATAGACACCCCTTGATTTACACTATGCGTACGGCAGCCGCTCGGCGGCATGCCATCCAGGGGTGATGTTCGAACGGCTGGTACCGACCCTTTCGCGAGCATAGGACATGTGTCAGCATATGGACAAAGTTCATGATCGAGCTGATCAGTATGCGGGCAGTGTAGCACCTCCCTCCTCTGACTCGGGTAGCCCTCTGTTAACCAGCATCGTCGCAGTTACAGGACCTCGAGCTGAGACCGTGGCAGTTCGACCGAGTCCCACGGAGGCACGCCAATATCAGGAGTACCTGCCTGGTAGTTACTTATCCTCGCCTGAGGCATACGGACGGCCTACAGGCTGACGCAGGCCCGAAGAGCGGCACAGCATCCAGGGTTACGACCTGGTTGATGAACCTGACTCCAAGCAAGGCGAACTGACGCACGCCCGATGAGTCCTAGTCTCTCGCTGGTAGTGTGTTTATCTTCTGCCCACAGAGATTTGTCACGACTTGCAACGGGCCCGACGACCAACCATAACGTGCTCCCCCTCTAGAGCGAGTGAATGGTTACGCCTACATCGTTCTCGCCAACTCGCAGTCATCTGATGGGCTCAATATAGATGCGGACTGCCCCTGGCCCGGCGGTCATCATGGGACACCCGAGTGATTGCCTGTCGTCTCCACGGCTTTTACTTGAAATCTTGGTGTGGCTATTATCTATCCGCTGCTTCACTTTTCAAGTAGGCTGCGGCCCTATTCTAAGTATTTCCATTCTAAAATCCCTCCGTTAGTGTCTTTGTCCGGGCCCTAAGTCTCGAAGCTAACAGCAGCAGCAGGGCGTTCTCGAGGTTCATGCCGGAGACTACCCTCCAACACCCCATTGTCCTCGTATTGATGGGCTTCTTGACGTTCATACGACGGGTAACTGATACCCCTCTCTTTATCAGTCCATGGATTGGACGGCAGTGTAAAGGGGGGTGGCGTTACCTTCTACATGTAGGCCAGAGGCCCCCGATCTGCCTGGAGGGTGAACTGAAGGTGCCGTCCACCCTTTTGATAGGATGTAGCTACATAGGTTATGCTTCTGTGAGCTATAGCAACCCCCTGGTACCGCCGGCCACTTATTAGGGTAGGACGTTTTATTGCCATCCATCCATACTCACATCGCCACAGTCATCTATTGGCTACGCAGGGACGATGGATCCATGGCCTAGGTGCATGTGCGAGAGAGAGATATGATCCTAGGCAGATGGCGAAGAGCTTGGTGGTGGGTTAAGCTTAAGTATGGTTGGCAGCCTCTCAAGGGGCTATCTTAGAAGGGGGGTTGGCAGGACTCGAGTCTCGTAGATTCTGTTCAGGGAGGAGAAGGGGGACTTCTTTGTAGGCAAAGATACGAGAGATGGCCATGAGGTACAAACATGGTGGTTTGACGGGGTCTCCGTCGGGTTTCTTCTATCACTTCGACGCCGAGGCTGATTCGTGAATGCAATCTAACACGGCTTCGCTACCGCCGGGTATCCCGATAGAAACGGTTCTGCGTAGAAAGACTTTCCCTCTACGAAAACAACGGGAAAGCCCAACAGCCCCCCCCCCCCCCCCTTTTGATCGCCGTGTCAGAACGAGGCCCTCCTTGGCAAGCGGTTCCTCCTGACTAACGTTTTTCGACTACAACTAGTAGACTGATTCGAGTCTAACCAGTTGATTTCGTGGATTCCACAAGATATATTTGGAAAACTGACATGTTAGGAGTCATTGTGCAGTTACGGTTGGTCTACCTACGCCCAGCCGCCTCTACGGGAGCCGGATAGGACGACAGCTGTGCCTCTAGGATCTCTGTGCCTTACTTACCGTAGGCTCTCGAACCCCGTATCCCGTCATCCCATCTCGATAAACTAAGCAGGCGTAGTTCTGTTGCCTGGACGGCAAGGTAGGCCGGTTGTTGGACGATCTACGGCGACACTAGCAGGACTCTCGACGATCTAGCTTTCTGCTGATATTGACTAGTCCGACATCCCCGCCGCTCTGCCCCTGGAACCTTGCTGCTAGCCATCCTCTATCTGTAAGTCATCAAAGCAATTTTTAACAGCAGCTCATGTGGGCCAGGGGGCCCTCTGCGAAGGCTCGAGGGCACGGCCACGAGCACGGCTATGGGGACCGTCATTTGCCGTGCAATTTAATGCGTATATATGTAGGTAGGCAATGATGGGACATGGCGTCTTCTTGCCGTACCATGGTCTCAGCGGGTAGGCCTAGCGGATTTATGTGCGCATGTATGTACATCTTCTGGTCGTGGGCACATTTGTGCCTCTGCGCATACATTACATACCTACCTACATCCATAGCACCTATCTGATAACCTTCTCTCATCGCCCCCGGCCCGCAGGGACCGACCAGGGCACGCCTCCATCAAGGGGTATCTCTCTCCTACCCGTCTGACCTGATCAACGAACGGCCCACGAGGCCTGGGGTAGGCAGCAGGTGCCGGCAAATCCAGAGCCATCTCAACTCGCACATCAGATGTGTACCCCCCCCCCCCCCCCTTCGCAACGCGAAGGCGGAGCGACGAAGTGGATCTCGGGTGGTTAAATAGGCCAAGGTTAGCCTTTACTTGCCTAGCTCTTCATGGTAGGTAGGCGGCGCAGACGACGGAGCCAAGCGCTGTGATAATCGGATTGCCGCCTGTTTCCTGACAGAGATGATGAGCAGCGGAGCCTGTGGAGCAGCGGCCGCCTGCGACTACTACATACGTGCACTCGAGCTCCGGAGTGCGCACATACCTACGCGTAGTCGAGCATCGTTTACTGGGGGCAATCTGCTGGGGGTATTGTTCATAGCCGGGGTTTGAAAGCGCATGATAGCGGAAAAGGTGACAGCTCTGCCGCAGTCTCGCACACTCTCCCCGTCGAGAGAGCGAAGAGAGAGGAGAGCTACATACAAGGCCCTTGCAAGCTTTCGCTCTCTGCTTTAGTGTTTTTGCCGATGTGGGTAGATGTAACCGCATTCAACTCAAGCTGGTTATGTATTGTACTCGGTTGGGCTCGATCAGGCCCAACGAGCGAACAGCTTCACCCCTCCCCTGAATCACTCTACTCCTATCCTTCTCTCCCGTGTGAAGCTCGCGCTCGCAGAGTACCAATCACCAAGTCTGCAGAGAACTTCTAGGAGTATGATTATTACGGGGCGAGAGCTATGTTTAGCAGTACGGTCTTTAGCCTGTCCTAGCTGTGGAATGGAGATATGTAGGCACTCCTTGCCGGGCGTGTGCTCTAGTCGCAGGGCTGAGTTGAGACAAGGTCCGCTCGCTGCTGATCCCAAGCTCGAGGCGTGTTTTGCCCATTCTGTAAGCAGCTTTGCGGCTGCCTGACTGGCCCTCCCGTCCGCCCAGCGAGAGCGAAGCACGGGACCGAAAAAGCGACCTGTCACACGAGCCAGGATACAATTTGCCCCGGCGGGTTTGTGGAAAACATTCCGAAACGGAGAAGGTACATGAGAAAGCCGGCCGGGGGGGAGAGGAAGACGAGGAGGAGGAGGAAAGCCCCCTTGACCACCTACGGCGCGGGCATGAGTGTTAAGCACCACGGCGACAGCGATTAGCACTCATGTAAGAACTTAGAATATGAAGCTTGGCCGCCGTATCGCGGTCAGTATCCTTGCTAGCTGCGTTGTGCCAAAATATGGAACTCCGCTCGACAATCCTTTGCGGATACAGTTTCCAAGTAGGTACGTAGCATGGCGACTCTGGGTGGCCTGTCCCGTCGTTTCCAAAATCCGACGTTCCGGAGGGCGACATGATGAACATGATAACGACAATCGGACCTGGCGTCGGAAACATGTAGGACGCTTCAAGAACTGCAGGAGGAGACATCATTTGGACACGCAGCGTCGCAACTGTCATTTGCTAGGGGTAGGCCCCTTTGCAGAAGAGAGAGCTGCTCTCGTTCCCCCGACGAGACGCCATTGGCCTCGCATCCGTCTCCATCTGGAAATCACCGCAGAGCATTCTGCACGGCGGTGCTTCTCACGGTGAAACTCTGTCATTCGTACCAGGCGAGCGGACAAGAGCTCCCCCGCCGGTTTCTTGTGAGGAGTCCGGGTTGGCAGCATCAACATGGCGGCCATGGGTATGTTACGTTGAGAGGTCGAGGTCGGCGAGTGCCAGAGTCGATGAGTGTGAAGGGTACTCCGACAGTTTAAGAGGGCAATGCCTCTGTATAGCAAATAGAAAGTCGGTGTGCATATGATTTTTCGAACCTGGGACTGCCAGGGGGGAGGGGGGTCCGATGTGACACTGGGGTGTCGACGAAAAAAAAAAGAGTGGTCTCGCGTTGTTCGATACGGCGTCTAACGGACCACTCAGCACGGAAACGCCAAGCCAGCCCCGAGCCTGTCTCTATTGGCGGAATAATGGGATAGACAGTCGCCAGCCAGCTAGGTATTGTACGTAGCCAGTTCTAGCTAGCTGTAGACAGTTAGCTATATAATAGACAGCCAGCTAGCTAGCTAGCTACCTGGGGAGGAAAGTCGGATTAGTGGGCGAAGGCGTGAGTCGAGCTATGAGCATAGTAGACACTCTGCGGTCCCTACGTTGGCACGCCTAGCTAGCCGGTCAGGTACCGAGCGTGGGCTGGATAGCTCTCGCGTACAGACATAGCATCATCGCAGACCGTCGCGGCCACGGTGGATCCGGCCCATTCATTCACTCGCCCGTTCCTATCTGTCGGCCGGTGTCGTCTCCTCACGCTCATACGCAGGCACGGATTTCGCTCCAGACTGGGCTGAACGGAGGTGTCGACATGTCATGCTCTCCGGCGGTGGTAGGCATACCCCTCGTCTGCCACCCTCCTCGTGTCTCCACGGGCGTCTACCCTACGTGTATACTCTAGACAGACGTGTGCGTGTGTATGCAGGCTTGCATGCAGGTAGCACATGCTGCGCGCAACCTCAAGGCATGGGTGGCCCGAAGGTTACCATGGTACGCATGCACATTGGAGATAGGGTGCTATCGAGTCGCAGGTCTAACGTGTCGGAGGGGCAGATCATGGACGCTGATTAGATTTGCTCGCTGCGTCGTCGCGTAATGTGCCGCCTGCGATTTTTCGCCTGGCTTGGCCCGCTCTCCGTCTGCTGCTCGTCGGCCAGCGACTCCAGCCCTATCAGCTGGTCGTCAAGAAGCTGAAACCCACAGCGCCGCATTCGACTCTATGCAGGTTAGATTGAGCTGGAGGGATGCTCAGATCATGTCTACCGACCATGACTAAGGAGATGCCGGATGCGTCTCCAATCAGGCTACTCCCGTGCGCATATCCCCCCCCCCTTCTGCTATTCGTTTCTTACGTGTGTACGAGCGTTGTACGTCGTATTCGACTCGGATATGAATCATCCAAAGTGACCTCATGTCTTAGCCCGCATCTGATCAGACAGACGCGTATGCGAAGAAGCCATCCGAGGGAGAAAAGGGAAAGCAGGAGAGTAGACGGGGTATGACGAGGCTAGGGATGGATGTGGGACGGGGAAGAGACAGCGACGCCGCGATGGCAAAAGGCGTCACCGCCAGATACTCACAGGGCCACTCTAGGGGGCCGCTCGACGGACCCTACCTTCTAAGCCTTCTTGCCTTAGGGGCAGACCTAGGCGGACGCTATGAGGTACCAGGTAGTCATGTGTGTGCCTGAGTCCAGCAGGCCGCCACCTAGGTACCTCTAGTCACGCATGCATAGGATAGGTACCTCTCGATACTTTTCAATGCGGCGGAGATGCCTCTGCGGGTGCACTTTGGGAGAGACTACCCTAAGGCACAATACCTCGGGCAGGAGGTACCTACCTAGGTATCTATGACGTTAGAAGGGGGGTATTTGGAACATACTTTAGGTACTTGTGTACATTACTTACCTGTAGGCAGGTACCTCCAGCCTCCATCCCTCTCTCGCGATGCAGGTTAGGCTATAGGTACCCCTATCGCACATGCATCAGGGACACACATACTAGGTACGTACCTACGGTATGTAGGCGCTTATGCAAACTGGCGGGATGCACAACCACATGGAATCGTGGCGGCCTAGACGATCAATGATAAGTATACTGATGGCAGGTGAGATTGTTTCAGAAGAAGTCCGGGGGAAGACACGCCTGTATTAGATAGGCAGGTAGACGGCCGCGAGGTACGCGAGGAGCGCGCGGTACATGCGCCGACGTATAATAATAGGACCAACCTAACCAGACGAGGTCGGAATGGTGCCCAGACTGGGTACATAATGTAGGTGCCTGCCCACGCTAGGCATTGTACCTCGTGGTAGGCGACCCCGACAACGCTGGGCAGTGGGCTTACGTAAGGAGATTCCCGGAACCCTCGTGGCTTTGAGTGTCCGGGATTGGTTCGTGCCGTCGAGAAAAATCCCGAGCCCAATCGGGAGGAATTTCGAGGACATCAACTCCAACATGGGGCGCCCAAACAGCGTCTCCCCCAATCATTCGGGTCACCACAGCAGCGGTCACTATTTCCATACCATCATTCTGGAACACCAAACCCCTATTTAGGTACCTTACGCATGTATGCCATCCCAATCACTCGGGATCGAGGTCTGCGAGCCCGAACCAGCCTCATATCCCCTCATCCCCTCCGCCCGGCCATCGTCGACGGCCCAGGCGGCCCCAGGCGCCTTTTCTCCCACCGGGTGGGTATTTATGCACTTGTGCCTTTTTTTCCTTCGCCTCCTGGGCGCAGTGGAGGCGAACTTGGATTTTTAACGCGTTCGGGGCTGTATCTCGACCTTGTATCGCATGCTCTCCCATCCTAGTTGGCCGAACTAGCGTGGGCGATGCATGGCCGGGGAGGGCCAGCCAATGTCGGAGCACGTGTAGGCGCGCCTCAACCCCCAACATTACATTATGTTAGCCCTGAGCCTCATCAGCTGGGTGAGCTCTACGGTCCCGACTGGATTGAATTAAATGTCTGCCTATTTTTTTCTACCAGGTCACAGCCGTATTGCCGCCGTCAACGCCTAACACGTTTTGACCTCGGTCTAACGAGTGAGAAACTAAACGAGAGAGGGAGAGAGAGAGCAGTGAGCGTTGGGTATACCCTGCCCATCGAACCATGCCGGGCGCTCACAATTACTGACTTGCACGGGCATTTACATGGAGAGGTGCCCATGAGTCTACGTTCTCTCTTCTCATTAGCTGGAACAGCCAGAGCGTGTTTCGACGTTGAGCCGGGGGGGCAACAAGGTAGCGGGTTAGCTTCGTTCGTCCCTAGCTGCTCGAGCACCCACTAAAGAAGCATAATAGCTATAGAGCGGTCGCGGTACTGGGAGTGCGGGCGTGATCGAGATCGCTTCACTTCTAGAGCTCCGAAGAAGACTAGCTTCTACATGGTCGTGAATACCACAAGGTAGTCGGTGGGATACTTAGGCATCCGCATGTTACTAAAATAAGGAACGAGCCACAGATCCCGGCTCATTCTGTGTACATCCCACCATCGTGTGCAAGCGAGGCACGCCTTGCCCCTCCAAGGGATAAGCCTCCATAGCGCCACCTGAGATGGCCCGCGGTCTCCTATTTTCTGCCATACAAGCATTAGTGTCGCGCCGTCGAGCGTTAGGTCGGTAGGGGGAGGGGGGAGGCAAGTAGCGGCCTAATGGGCCTCTCGTTATAGATCGAGTGTGCGGTGTATGATGTGTATGCTACCTATGTATGTACACGTCCCTCTGCTAGTACCTAGCTATAACCTACTGGCAACGCCGTCGCTGGGAGCGGGCCGTCGTAAACGGACGGGGCAGACGGCACCACAGCGCACTGACTTGCCGCACAGACAGGTCGAGTGCCGAAAGCTGGACCAGGTCCATCGTCGAAAGCACCTCGCCGGCCGTCCTTCCTCTTGTGCTCCTGCGAAAGTAAACAAAACAAGAGAGAGAGAGAGAGAGAAAAAGCGAGGGTCGGAGCGGGCGTATTCGTACGCACATGGCGAAACACTTACTTCGTGCTGGCAATGCGGATCACCCAGCAACCGTCGAAGCTATCCAACGTCACCATCCTAATCCGTTAGCTCGAGGTACCTGCGGCTTGCAGTAGCGTTGGTCACCAATTTCTGGAATGCCGAATCAGGAACTTCTCCAGAGACAGGGAGCAAGGAAGTGTTGCGATCACAACAGCTCTTGTCCGACCAGGCGTGAGGCCGGGACTATGAGACTCTGCCGCGAGCAGGATCGACTTCCTTGGGGACGGTGTCGCTGCACACGGCAACCTGGCTGCCCACGTGTGGATACAAAAATAGAAGACGAGATGCTCAGTTTCGCTCTAGCTAGCCCCTCTTCCCCCCCCTCTTTTTTTGTTTGGACCAACTGGCCACGGCTGCGCAAGTGGGGTGCGGGCGACGAGGTTGTCAGCCACGGCTGGGCTTATTTAGAATGCGTGTTTCGGACGAGATGGGGTGGCCGAGATTGGTGATCTTGGTGGAGAGTACCCAGACGCAGGAGGCGTCTTAGAGTCGCATCAGGCCAGACGCACTTCTACACTACGGGCAGTTACTGTATTATTATTAGGTCTAACCTGACCTCACCAATAATACACAGGCCAAATCGCGGGCAGAGGCGACGGAGATAGCGCGCCCCTAAGTTCTCTCATCAGCTCCCAGCGGCATGGATGGATACGCATAACTTGAGGCAAGGGTCCCTTCAGGCGGGCAGATAAGCATAACTGGATGCGGCGGGACTCGGAACACGGACCACGCGTTAATCCCGTACTCCGTACTCCGGCTTCCTAACCTCTAGGTACTCACATGAGTAGGTAGACCTACACCGTACCTAGACGAATACCCCTGGGCGAGCACCCAAGACCATTGATAACAAAATATGGGTAATTGATGACTAGAGCTTTCGTCGGGGACATTCTACCTATGCCCACATGTACCTGAGGCGAAGAGAGTGTAAAGAAGTGAATATACCCCGGGTACCCTCTCGGGAGGGCGCTACGAGCCATACGACCGACGGTCGGCGTTGGCTCCAGCGGCAGCATGCAGCAAATACGGGGAGGGAAGAAGAAGGCCTGGATGGATACGGGGAGTCTGGTGTGGTGTGTACGTTGCCACGAGTCGAGCGGGAGTCGAGCTCCTCCCAGGCCCCCATACCTACCTACCTACCTTACGTACCTAACCTCCTATATTACCTGGTCCGACGCAGACCAAGTACCTCGGCAGGCAAAAGTATCTGGGTAGGTACCTACCTGAGGCACCCCCAGCCAACCCTGCTATATCGTTTCTCACCCACCGGGGGCGAGCCAAGCACGATTGTAAATAGCTACCTGGACGTGTATGCGCGACGATGAAACATAACAGCCACAAACAGAATGACGGCTCGGCGATGCGTATCTGAAGCGAGCTCGACTCCTTCCTCTCTGATAAGCCGAGCATCTCCGAACCCTTGACTGACGCTTTTTCGAAACTGGGTTAGGTGTTACTATGGATATACTCAGTAGATGGCATGCCTATTTACAGCACCATGGGGAAGTCGATTCGTGCCCAAGAACGGGCTATGTACCTACTGTTATGTACAGGGTCGGGTCGATCGAACCCCATCCCTCGAACATGGGACCTTTAGAGACGGCGGCCGACCCTACGACTTGACAGCACCTTAGGTAGGTTAGGTACTTGGCCTATGTACCTTCGCGGGGGTACTCGGGTACATGAAGCAGTGGAACTCGACTCCAGGTCTGCGGGGGGGAAGGGAGAGGGGGGGGGGGGGTGCCTCTATGTAGGAACAGACAGCTGGCTATGAATTAGACGCCAGCGCTTGCAACGCTGTCTGCTGAAGTTACATTATGTACCTACATTTACGTGGGCGCCTGGTCGCAGCGCTATGTAGCGTAGCTTCACTTAGGTGCTCTCAGGGTATGGCGGACCCGAACTTCGATGATACCTCAGATAGGCACATGGGCAGCCTGCGTATACCTACACACACATTCAAGCGCACACATATTGCAACCCGATACCTGCCAAATTGCTCCGGGGGGCGTTCGTCGTGCTCTGCTCCCCGAATCAGGCCAAGTGGCGATCAGGGTTAGCAGGTGCTAAGTTTACATAGGAGGTAGACAGGCTCTATCACACACACATACGCACGAGGTACCTAGCAAAAGGGCAGGTATCTAGCCTCCTGCGTGCTAGCTGCTCATCGCTGCCCCTGCAGCCGGGATCCCGATCCTTTGTACCTCGTTGAGTAATCACCGCGCCGGTTTCCTATCGCCGCCGTACTACGGAGTACAATGCACCTACGTACGTCGCTACCTCTAGTCGCTGCGAGCCTGTGGGCCAATACGACCTCCCCTCCCACCACCCATCGAACATTTCTTCTGTTCTTCTTCTCTGTCAGCTCCGCCGTCACACCCAGCCAACCCTCTCTTGCGGCGTGATGTTTCATTTTCCATTCCTACGGCTACCTAATAACAGTTGACGCGCTGCGGATCTTGATCCAGTTAGATTCGGGGCCCTGAAGCAGAGCTGCTGCTGCTGCTGCTGCCATGCTCTGCCATGCGACCGCGCTGCATCTCGTGGTCGCGGCAGTGGTCGGGGTTGGGGTTTCGAGCGCCTCGTCGCAACTAGCTATGAGACGGCGACGGTCCCCTCCCCCGCCCCGAATTAGAAGGTGACGAGGCTAGGAGCAACAGAGCGAGAGAGAGAGAGAAAGAGGCAGTAGACGCCATGCTCCCTCGACGTCGGCCCCGAATGGGTGCTCGATCGTTATAGCCCGCTGAGCTCGGCAATTCTATTCGAGTCTCTAGTCTAACCAGATCCTGCGCCGATGATGAAGACGGCTTACACGTCATTTCTTCTAGTCCCGTAACCGTTGCGATGTGGTCTTTTTTTACCTGAACGATCACGCCGATCCCTCGATGACGGAATCGCGCGGTTTCTAATTACCGACTGGTCAATCTCGAGCCAGGACTCGTCTTCCGCACCAGACCCCTAGCGGAGAGAGGATATCTGCTATGGATGCGCAGGGGAGACCGTACGCCAATACGCGATATGGTAGCTACATACTTACTACATACAAGCCACGCGGTATATGTGGATGGATAAGGCAGGTCGGCTTGAGAGGGGAAGAGAGTCGAGTCGCAGGTGTCGACACTGCCTGCTCACCACCCTCTTTGCCTTGTTGCGCTTGACTTAATCTTAGCTAGCCACCCCCCCTCCCCCCATCGCCTGGACAGGACCCCCCCCCAGTCGTGAGTCTATCGCGGACCCGAGCTGTTGCTCTATGAGTACATCTAGGACACGCCTTTGGCGCAACGCATCGCCAGCACGCGCACGCCGCCGGTCACTCCAGCCACCCCCTTCCGCTAACGCTACTTACGTTATACGCAGAAGCCAGGAACCAAGTAATCATGTAGGTACATGTGTGTGGGCAGAGACTAAGCCGTCTCTCCCCTGTCGTCGACCCAGGACATAATTCTGGCGCTGACAGGGTTTCTAGGGTTCAATTTCTGGATGCCTTGTCGAACCGAACATGATCAAGCAATCGATCGCTGGGGTATACCAGGAAACCCCTACACTCGAGATTGCTGTAGCCTACGCCAAACCCACACTGCTATCGTACGGGGCGGATGGGCATGGCTATGTACGTGTATGAGTATGTACATACATACAGTACATGCCCTATGGTACAATACCTCCGAGACGCCCCATACACACACACCTTCTGACCCCCGCCCTTCTCACCACCACCTTGTCTGCCCTGCTCTCCCCCCGTCTCCCGCCCATCGTGGACATGTTCTCTGCACGTACCCTGTCTATACCCCCCCGGTCGGTTCAGTACACGATGAAGAATGTCCGCCGGACAGGGGGGGGGGGCGTCTTGTACAGACGTACATACATACCTCATATGTGGTGAGGTTGTCTTGGTCCCACTCACGTCCACTTCTTCCTCACCCTAGACAACCATGCTCTCTACCTACATATGTAGTACCCGCCTTTTCAGACGTCTATCCTTGTACTGGGTACTGGCAAGCTCCTCTCCACGACCACGACACCGAGATGTACTCTATGGTACAGCATCGTAACTGACAGGGGCGCCGTTTTTTTCTCTCACCCAGCGCAATACGTAAGGTCCAAGTTGGCTGGTGCTCCACCGTACTGCCTCTCATAAATTTATAAGCCCTTGGGTTTCCTACCTCTTCTGCCATCACGACCACCACCAAGGCTGAAGTTCTTTAATACCAAACGCTTGCCCGACCTAGTTCTTCCAGATCTTCCCTCGCAAGCTCTCAGACTTATATCTATCAGACACCTCCGCCTCGGAGTCGTTCTTATAAGTCTCGGATCGCCATCTCACTCTACCGCCCACGGCCCCTCAGTTATACCAACCCATACATACCGGCAACGACTTGGACGTCGAGACATTGTATGTTGGCTTCTTTATATCCTCAGCAGCATTCCCCATCAGCCATACATATAGCTCCTTCCCCAAGATGAACCACCACTCGGGATTTGAGCACGGCTATGAAGACTCTTACTCACACCTACCTAGGTCAAGCACTAGCATCGCGATCTCGACGGTAGAGAGGATATTCCGCACCTCGCACCCCATCGACTCCCCGTACAGGTTGTCTTTTAAGCAGAATCAACTGGCCGCCTCGCAAGAGATCCGACCATCGTCTTATACCAGCTACAGCCCTCACCGGTCTACGCCCTTAACCGCCCGCACGTCTTATCACCCCTCTCTATCCTCCCGGAGGACTTTGGATGCTGAGTGGAGCGCGAAGCGGTCACAATTCCTAGCCACGCCCTCGACACAGCTCGGCCCAGCACGGGGTTCTTCACCTTCACCTTCACCAAATCAAAATCCAGCGACTGCAACCATGAGGTATGCTCCCACACATCTTGAGCAGCTGGCTCGGAGCTCACCAAAAAATAGCACCGTAGCAGTAGCGTTCGATCCCAGGATGGAGATGGGCATTCCCCGCTCCTCCTTTACCTGGCCAGGCCTGGACTCGAGTCCCGATCTCCTAGGCCACGACATGAGTTCCGTCGGGCATAGCTCCACAGCCAGCATGACCCCCCCGAGCGGCTCGCGGTCGTTGACTTCTAGCCCGCCCCGATTCACGCTGACGCCCGAGCAACGCGAACTCAAGAGACAGCGAGACCAAGCTCGACGGGACTCGAAAACATCAGCCCGAGCTCGTCGCGCCATGAGCACCTACTCGTCTGCTTCCCAGTCGCCGCCGGTCTCGATGCACGAGTTTTCTTCGGCATCCCCCGTGCCAGTCTACACGACCGCGCCGGCGCAGATCTCGCTTCTCGCCGAACCCGCCACGACAATGGCCGGCTCCTACATGTCCTCTTACTCTACCTCGCCTCTCCCCGACCACAGCCACTCGCCCATGTTCACACCCCAATTCTCGCCCATGTGAGTCGCCTGGCGTTGCTACTCCCCGACAGACGAGAGATGCTAACGATTTACGCGAAAAGGCCACACGGTGACTATATGGGGTTGAATTACTCTCCTGGCTACCCTCCGCCGCCCTCGGCTCACAGCCTCTCCTCGCAGTACAGGTTCGTATATAGATGCTAACGACCCGAAAGGAGGACTATGAACTGACCATGATTCTAATAGCCGGCCGTCTCCCCCGATGCACGACTCGGGTATGATGTACCCGGTACAGGCCCCGCCCGTCCTGTCCTCGGGCAGCGCCGTATCGCAGGAGGCCGGGCACGTCCGCGTCGTCCAGAGCCGACCCAAGCCCCAGTGCTGGGACCACGGTTGCAACGGGCGACAGTTTTCGACCTTCAGCAATCTCCTGAGACACCAACGTGAGAAGTCGGGACAGGCAGCCAAGGCCACCTGCCCCAACTGCGGTGCCGAGTTCACTAGGACTACTGTACGTTGGATATCTGATTCGTTCTACCAACCCTAATCGGACGCATAACTAACTTGTCCAGGCTCGGAATGGCCACCTGCTCCACGACAAGTGCAAGCAACGACGAAACTCGTAAAAAGAAAAAAAAAGAAGAAAAAAATGCACCAAAACCCCCCCAGCAACAAATTGTACAAATAAAACGGATACTTTTCTATGATTCATTGTAACGGATGGACGAATGCTTGGATGCCACGGCCGAAGACGATCTGTGGATACCGGCACTTTTTCTTCTTCTTCTTCTCTCTTTTGCAAGCAGGACATTGGGTTAGACAACGTTCAAAATATTCGGGCATAATTGTACTCGGAGTATATATGGGACTGGATTTTGGAGAGCGACGACGAGCTTCGGTCACGGCGTGGAAGATTTAGCATATACCCCCTTATTCTTTTTTTTTTTTTCCTTTCCCTTCGAAACTTCGCTGTTCTACCTCTTACATATGTACATTTTTTGGAAAAAAACTTAGGGTATTTAAGGAAGTGGTCGTTCGCTCTCACAAAGTACAATCCGAAGATTTCAAGCTACATTTTTAGTGACCCGTCTCCTTTTTTTTTTTTTTTTTTTGCGTGCGTGTTGGTTCTTGCTGCTGCGAACTTGGACAAAGATTCACCCCGGCGAATTACCGTGTCCGCAGATAATTAGCGACGGGAAGATAGGCTGGGGGGTAGGTAAGTAGGCTTTTTGCGGCCAATAATACTACGACGGGCTCGCACGGCCGCCTCCGGCTTCGCGAGGGTAGGTAGCAATCTCGAACTTATCCCGACTCCGCGGACATTTCAGCGCTCGGGACCGGGGGCTCGGAGCCTACCTAGGCTGGGGGCCTGCGCTGGGCTGCGCGATGCTACCGTAGTCCGAGAGGCGACAAGATCGCAGGCGACCCTGAAAGGAGAGGGGGGGAGGAGGGAGGTAGGATGGGGAGAAGGGGAACAGAGCAAGTTAGCATGTCAGTAGGTTTGTTTGACTAGGGAGGGGGAGTGGTGGGAGAGGGACGGGCGACCCCTACGGTTCCCCCACCCTTTCCCCTCCTTGGTCTACCCCCTCCTCTCGCCCCCCCCCCCCCCCCGGTCGCTGTCTGCGCGCGCGTCTCTTGGCTACGTAGGTAGTCTGGCTGCCAGTGGGGAATTTACACAGCACGTACATGGAGAGAATGCAGAGAAACGAAGAAGAAGGAAAAAGAGAGAAGGGGAAGGGCGGGGGAGGAGGGAGCGAGAGCGAGAGCGAGAGACGAGGACCAGGAGACCAAGAGACGGGAGAAGCGTGCTGGGGCCATTGGCGCGGCGGGCAGGGGTCGCGACGTTACAGTACATGCGTGAGGACCGACCTGGCTCTCGCCAACCTACATACATATGTAGGTAGGCAGGTAGGTACATACAATAACAACTCGAGGGGTAAGACATTCGAGCTTCCGGATTGGGACCGACGGGGTCGGCGGCCTTGGGATTTCACATGGAACGAACCTCTCCTCGACGCTGGGGGGCGCGCGCAACGGGATAAGTGCGCTGCGCGTCGTCTGGCTGCACCAAGAGAAGTGCCTGCGAGCAGGTCCCGTTCTCCTTCTCTTCTCTCTGCCCCTACCCTCTTTGTTTTCCTCCCAGAGACCATCCGTCTGGGAACCTCTACGTCGCAGCGCGCGGAGGCCGTCAGACGGGTTAGGCGAAAAGGCGCTAAGCCGGGAGGGGGGTTTTGCGCCATGCCATGGAAATGGAAGCGATGGAACGCTTCTGCCCTGCTTTGGGTTCTATCAAATGGATGGATGGATGTACGTAGGGTACGTATATGTGAAGCGTTGGTTGGTGGGATGCTCGTTCTGACTTGATCTGCTCAAGTTTTCCCCTTCTTCTTCTCTTTTTTCTCTCTCAATTTTGCTTTTGGCCATTTTCGTCCTCTGACGATGATCGGTCTGGGGAAGAGAGGGTATGGAGACGGGATAACGCAGAGGGGGAGAGACAGGGAGAAGGGAGAGAGGGAGGTCTGGAAGCGAGCTGTGTGTAAGTGAGCGTTTAAGCGAGTGGGAGAGACGGCCAGACGAGACGGGATAAGGTAGCAGTTGTCTGGCCGAAAATGGGGATTCCACGTGAGGGGACCTCCCCCCCCTCATTTCTCCCCTCCCCTCCCCTCCGCTCTCCCGTCCCGTCCCCTCCCCTAGTCGCTTGGCTGGGTTCCTCTCTCCAGGTTGATTTTGTGCATATCGAACTTGTCATATCTTATCGCCACTGGAAATGGCCCGAAGCGAGGTTCCCCCTTCGACCCACGCAGCTGACCCGGCACGATAAACCGTGCATAACACGCACAGCGAGAGAGAGGCTATACGTGCGTATATGCATATGCCGACCTGCCCTAGGTGCCTACCTACCTAACACAGATATGGCTATACCTGGGTAGGCAGGCATACGATAGGGCGCTCCGTGTGCGCAGGCTAACCGGGCCCTAAGGTGTCATTCGCTCTCGTCCGTCCGTACACGGGGCGAATGACAGGTCGAGCCGGCAAGCGTCGGACTCGAAGAGACCCGGAAGAGAGACCCAGGGCAGCAGAAGCCGGGCTGTCGAGAAACAGGGAATAAAACGTGTGTGTGTGGGTGGGTAGGTGGGAGGAGACGACGACGACGACGACGACGACGACGAGAGGGAAGACAAGAAGAGACGAGCTTGGGGGGCTGCGCACGTTTTCCCCTCCCCCCTCCTCCCCTTACCCCCTTCCCCCTTCCCCCCCCCCCCCAATCTCGAAGCCGGTCCATGCAGTGCCAGGGCAAAAGGGCAGTAAAGGTAGGTCCTACCTGTGCAGAGGAGGTACCTACCTAAGTACTCGCGTGTATGCTGTATGCATGCGCATATATGTACCTAATCTAACAAGCCAACCCGGGTCCCGACTGCAAATGTATGTTATGTATGGTATGCGTGCACTTGTGTCCTGTATGTATATGCAGGCATAATATACGTCTCATCGGAAGGGGAAAAAATCCCCCCAACCCCAATTCCAAAGACGAGAGAGGCACCCTTTAGCCTGCTGCGTGCAACCGAGCTCCCCACGGTCTAAGGCGACCACTGCTAGCTGCCAACTAAGTAACGAAGCAAAGCAGCAACCGAGCCGTCATTTTCCCTACTTACCTCCTACCATTATCAATGCGACCGATGCCACCATGACCACTGGAGAGGGGGGCAGGCAGGCAGGCAGGCACACCGGGGTCCTAGATCTTGACGTGTGGCTTTGCCGATGACGACGGTAAAGCTGAGGATGATGGTGGTGATCGCGGTGGCAACGGGTGTGGTTCGTTAGTGAGATCGGCCAAATCGTTATGCCGCACCCTATGCGTATTACAGATGTTTCCACTCATCCCTACACGAACATGCACGCATACGCACGTAGGCGGTAGGCCTTCGACGCCTTACCGAGGTCGATTGTTCGCCGACGAATTGGATGGCGGCTACTAGCTAACGACATCACCTCTCTCTCTCTCTCTCTCTCGCGCGCGCGCGGCCTCTTCCTTGCTTGACCTCGGAGACGCCTCGCTTTTTTGCTCCGACCTGCCACCTATGGCACCCCAGCCCGCCTGGATCTTCTCCCGCTATGACGATTTTATTTTATTTAACGATCGCTACCCCGTCGCTCCGCCGCCGCCCGGGTTGACTCGGTTGGGGAAAGACTGCGCGAGGCACAGTCCTTGAGAGAGGGAAACCCGGGTAGCCGACAGAATAATATCGCTCCCGGGTTAGGTATATAGGCAATTTCCAACTCAGGAGAGATTATGGGGAGGGGTGGATAGGGTAGGGGAGGGTTTCGCAGGACAGTGTAACAATAGCAGGGGGGCGGAATGGGGTGTAGATACAGAGACCTGCGAGCGAGCGGCGGAAGGAGATAAGACGCGCAGAGAGCGGATGGGGGGGAAGGGCGAGAGGCGCGCGCGCGTCACGGAGAGAGGACAGAAGCCATGTGCCAGATGGCCCGCCTGTAGGTTCTCTCTACGGCGCTGCCGGAAATAGCAGCAAGCTGGTCCCGACGCGCGACGGCATTGGCCTCCAGGTTGATTAAGCCGCGACGATCCAACCACGTTTCGGAATCGGCATAACCGATTGTGCGGCATCCGCGAGCAAGCGAGCAGCAGCAGAGGCAGGGCGTGACAAGGTGCGACAGGTTGGGTTGATTTCCATACCGATACGGCGGCGAATAGACAGATGGGCGCGGAACCCGCACTCATGTCGTATCGAAGACACGACGACATATTACATCCATACCGCTCGGTCTTCCGTCATGTGCGAGAGGTTACATACAAATTCCCCAAGGTGGCAGCAGCACGGGTCTAGCAGGGCAACCGTGTGTTACAGCCTACATCGTAGTTGGTCCAATGCCCAATCTTCATGCAATCTACTATCGAAAAACGGACGGGACTGTATCAATAGTATACACACCTAGGTAGGTAGGTAGGTAGGCAGGTAAGACAGGCAGGCAGGCTAGGCTAAGCGCTTAGATGCCATACGCACACCTATACAAGTTTAGAGTCTGTAAGAAAATATATGGACCCACGAGTTGACAGTGGCAGGTGATGTTCCGATGTCCGCCGGGACGACATACCTACAGACAGATATATACAGGCGGGTCTGCCGGAGGGCCTCACTACGTAAGGTGACACGACGACGGCACGGGTCAGATCGAAGGAAGAAATTGTCTGGGCTTTTACTAGGTATTAAAAACAAATTGTAGGCTTAATTTACGTAGGTAGGTAGGTAGGTGTACCAAAGTGAAGGGCATCTAGATTAAAAGGCAGATTGCCTCGTACACAGGTGGCACATAGTAATACGTAGACGTAGTAATACATAGACGTTAGTGGACAGCATGCGCACCCCCATCCCGCATCGGGTGCAGCTCGGGCTATGAGTACACGCTGCGTCGAGGAGGCATGGACTGCCTCAGATAGGCAAGGCCGGTGGTCCCCTCTGTGCGTCGACGGTGGAATTGAGTACCTACCTAAGAATCGAGAACGGGTCCCTTAATTCCACCCCATCTGCGGGGATGAGAAGAGATGCGTCCAGAGATCCCCCCCATCAAAAGTAAATAAGAAAGCGAGAGAGGAAAAGAGTAAAGCCTAGGGTGGAGTCTGGCATGACAAATCTACTCTTCGCCGTAGAATACCGTGCCAGATAGCGACGCGTACTTTTACCCTACCCGGCAACGCTAGGCAGGACGTCTCGGGTAGGCCATGGTACCTACGGGCCTGGGATCCATTGATGAGGATGGGGACAAGTACCTAACTCGACTACAGGTAACTAATACTACGTTAGCACGTAGCAGGTGTCAACTGGTGGACGGATAGCTTGGGTCAACTATGGGTTAGGAGGGGAGGCGGTTTAGTAGGTGCCTAGCGGCGAACCGAAAGAGCTGGATGCGAGGAACAGCCCATCCTTACACAGCCTAAGTCAGCATGCAGGGCTTAGCGTGGAGACTAAACTTAAAGGCTCCTTCCGCGAGACACAGAAAAATGACATCCATGCCCGTAGCGGATCGGCGTGATAAAGTTCAAGCTTGAATCCATCGCGGATAAATTAGCCAAGGTACCAGGTAAGGTACAACCTTCCCTCACGACCCGGTGCTAAGGTAGGTTGGGTACCTAGGTACAGATGACATATGTGCGTACCTTTAAGATACATGGGTACCTACGATACCAACCTAAGGTATACACCTATGACCTTAGGTACCTATAGTATATGTATGTATGTACGTATGCACATACACATACCTACACACATGTACGCGTGCATATGTAGGTATAAATAACCTGGGGCACGAGGCCCGCTTCTTCTTCTTGCGCACCACACACCACACAGGCCACAGGGACAAGGGACGGTTGCTGGCGGGGGCTAGCGATCTTACGTAAGGCAAGCATAAGAAATCGAAGCCCTTAACTTACCAACCTACCGAGCCATTTGCCAGCGCGGCGCTGCGAGGTCCGATAACGACGGGCTACCGAATTTGCGTAGTCGATAAGTAGCGTCTCCTGCTTCTCTCGTCGCCTTACGCCCATCCTCGTTTTCCCCACACCGTCACCGTAGACCTTCCTAAACGAACCGGGCCCAGCGCTGAAGCAGTATCGAAGCTGATGATGGCCCCACGCACGACTGCCGCATGTATACAGGCACATACCTACCGACCTACTCTACATACATTAGGTACCTACACGCACACACGCACACCCGTCAGGCCGTGCTGGCGTTATGCGGTTCGTGTGCGGATGGGCGCCATGCAGCGTGCTGGCGCTGTTCTCTCAACCGAATTTCGTCGTCCCCTCCTCTCCCTCCGGGGCGCGGCGCGACAACCCACGGACGGTCGGATGTTTGCACCATCGGACCCCACGCCGCAAGTACTACGTTGGGTAGGTATATGTGGTGCGCGACGAGGTGCCTGCCGACGGACAGACGATTCGCTTGCTCGGTATCCGTAACCGAACAACTGCATCGCGCAGAGCCCACGGAGCATGGATTCGCACATACGCATACAACATATGCCCCCCGTGGAGCGCGAACCCCGTGACCTGCGAGAGCCAATGCCCGCCCCGCGAGTTGTCTGCTTGGCGCGAGGCCGGGGCACGTGTTTTGCTCCCACACCCTAACATTGTGTGGTTGTGTGTGTATGTGCGTATCGTATACCTATCTCCCCACACCTGCCTGCCTAGGTACCTACCGTAGGTACCTACCTATCCAGTAGACATCATACCTTAGGTACCTAGGTACCTCTTACCCGATATACCTATCTAGGTACCCACCTCCTATAGATCTACTTGGGCAGGCAGAGCGTACTCCGTGGTATACTGATAAAACGTGAGGTATCGCCTACCACCAGCCGGCACGTTTCGTCCTGAGAGGGCTTAACCCCGTCGGCAGGTTTGGTTTGCGGGTCGCGTTCTTGCACGGGAGCAGCGGTACCCCGTGGTCCTTGCCCTAGGCCGAGAGGTCTCTAACTCGGGCGCCTAACCCAAGGCGCACAGCACATGGCATGACCTGTATCTACGCCAATTTCCGAAGGTACCTAGGAACCTAACCTATGTGCGTATTGTACTTGCTCATATAGCCGCTGCAGTGGTCGCTAGCAGCAAGCGAGAGCGAGCAGGTTAGGATGTGCCTCTTAATAGATGCATCCTTAGATACCTACCTAGGTAGACCTCGTTATGGACATCGGGTAAAGTAGGTATACTCTGGAAGTTGAATAGCCGAACCACCTACCTCTGTCCTCTATCCCAAGTAGGGCGGGCAGGTACATCCCCGTAGAGCGGATTCTTATTCTTATTCTTATTACCTGCGAGGAACCGGGTTTTCCTGTCAAGTCCACTCGGATATCTGGCTCGCTCCCAACTTCGGCCTCTCCTCGACTACTGGCTGCCTGGCTGCCTGTCTACCTAACCCGACCTATATATCCCATCCGATATCCGTGGGTTGTTGGGTACGACTTGTTCTTCTTAGGGTCGTCGCGGAACGCCCGTGCGCTAGTAAGTGACGTCGGCACGAAGGCCCGAAACTTCCTCTCAGTGGTGGAAACGCGCGAACGGAGCAGATTTTTAATGACGGGCTGGGGAAAGGCCCGCACGCTATCTTCTCCCAAAACTGTTGGGTAGGGCAGATGTGGGCAACATGGCGATTCGGGAGCGGTTTCGCCCGGCCAAAAGAAAAAAGAAAGAAAAAAGCGACAGAGGCGAGTTAAGCGAGCGGCCTGGGGTTAGAGTGTGGCCGTCAAATAGTCTGTATTTTCCGAAGGAAAAAAAACAAACTGCCGTCGCGGTGCAGAGATGACGATAGTCGAGTCCGGTGACGAGAAGGCGAATATTCGTGATTCGCTCACGGCGTATCGTCTATTCTCCTAAACTCCGGCAATGGAAGAGAGGCCTATCGGTCGAATCGCGTCACCTGATTACGTACAGCACCTCGTATCACTCTCCACGCTGTCGGCGCGGGTGGGTACGGCAGTCTGTGCCGCGGACCTCGCCGTAAAATGCCCAAACAGAACGAGGAGAAAAAAAGCCCCGTTTACTCACAGCTATTGCCATGCCTTATCTGCTATATGGGGTACAGGCTCCAGAGGTCACTCTGTCAAAAGTACATGCGCGTTGCTCGGAGGCGTGATGAAAAGGTCAGGGAACATCCCAGATAGCCGCGGCGGGGAGACGGCTTGTGGCGGGTGTTAAAGTAGAGGCGGCAGAGACAGAGAGACAAGCCGGTCCGTGAGGGCCAGGGCGAGGTCGGTCGCCCCAGTTGCTAGTTTAGAGGACTGTGCGACCCTTGCGCAGCGCGCTGGCCAGCTCCGTAACGCCGGCTTGGGCTCGGACGACGTGGTCATGGTCGCAGTCGCGAGCTTCGACGACAACCGCCGCGCGTCCCGTGGGACAGGGACTCATCGAACGATGAGCTCACTTGCCGACATGGACAATTAGTCCCTGACGATAAGGGGAGCCCATTGCGACAGCGGCGATCAACTGGTGTCCCCATCGCGTCTACGACGTACCCCTAAGTGCGAAAGATCCTAGGCCTGGGTCAGAACCGGGAGACTTGCTCGATTTCTAATTTTGCATCTTTACTTACACGGCCAGCGTCCGCAAATGTTTCAACTGCAGCCCCCTGCGCCTCTCCGGGAAACCATCCGCAGGAAGAGAGAGACATCAAGAATGGCCTCGATCGGTCCCGAAGCCACCACACCAAGGACACGAGCTAGGAGACCGTAGAAGGCGGCTAGCCAAGGCGACTAGAATGACACTATCGGTATGCGCATCGAACGCAATCTCGAGCCTGTGCCGATCTCACTCGATACGTCGCGCGCGCCGTGTTGACAATGACCGCTGTGCCGTAGGCGCACGGCGCAGCTCGTGGTGCCACACGCCTACTGGTTCGAGGAATCCGATGTGACCGCGGATGGCGATTTCGGGAAGCTGATGCACATAACCCCATTTCTGGCACTATTGTTCGACCGACCCTACTTACGGCAATGTTGACCCCCTCTCCGTCACTCTCGAGAAGAATGACGACGAGTTTCCTACCACCGCCGACTCCCCGTAGCTCCACTTCGACCGACCGGTTGCTTGGGGGGGGAGGGGGAGAGGATAGGCGAGGCGAGGGTGGTGGGATGCGCCAGCGGCCAGGACGTGGCCGAGACAACACACCAACCAAGTCCCAGACTCACGGAGTGGCCGTCAGCCGGCCAACCACGCTCGTCCGCCACCGACGGCACCACACCCAGTACGAGGTCCCGTCGCAATGCAGCAGATGAAACAACTCTTTATGGGTGGTGATTACTACACTGCAAGGACCTGTCAGGTTTAGAGCGCGCAGGCGACCCCGGTCCAGTCCTCCCCAAACCACCTGACCTACACGTGTGAGAGCTGCAGGCTCAACGTGGGAGACGATGGTTACGTTGACCCCGAATGTAACCAAAAGAGAAGCGTTCCTCTCCTCGAAAACGTGCGCCTCCTGCGCTTACTATACCGCTACCCTGTTTACGACCCAGCGATACTTCGAGTAGCTGCTGATCAGGGTCGGACAGCTGTCGGATAGTTCGCGACGTCCGATTTTTGGCTGCCTTGGACCCCTCTTCCCCTTCCTGTACCTGCGGGGCGAAAGGGGAAGGGAGAGAGGAGAGATACAGCGACCCGTATCTGCCTGTATAGCACGATAAGGATGAAGGGGAAGCGCACCTCTGTGGCAAGAGACGGCACAGTACGGAGGCTACCGTCTACGCACTCATAACCACATAATATGCATATCGTGACCGTCAGGGCCGGGGGGGGGGGGGGGGGGGGCGGCTTATCTAGCTGACCAAAATAGCCAGATCAGACCAGGGGCAAGTCTGATCCGGCATCGTAGAAGAAGAAGAAGAAGCAATGGAATAAGAGACAGAAGCCGATGGTGAGCAGTAGCAGCAGTCTTGGCTTTGCGTCAGCCCTAAATCGTCTCACAGTTCAGCTCTCCCTTCACCTCCGCGAACTTCGGGGCAGACGGCTCACGTCTGACAGATCTGCGCCGTCGTCGCATCGAGGACGGTGACGCGTGCGCACGCAGGCGGGGGGGGAGGGGGAGGGAAGGGGTAGGTACAACCTAGGTATGCGGGTACGAAGGTGGGTGGACGAGACAGATAGGCGGATGGCGGGTGACGCGATGTAGCAGAATACTCGTCGAGTACATGGAGCGGCGGGACGGGTAATGCTACCTACTTTAGGTACCTACCTACCTGTCCACCTCTTACCTGCAGCGAGCGAGAGACGGCAGCGAGAGAGGGCGCCGAGAAAGGGGAGCGAAGACGTGGGCCCAGGCTGAGTTGGACCGGCCGGCCGGCCGTCAGTGCGTGGGTTCTATTCGTGTTGCGTCCGCTGCACGTTACCCTCCCACATGTCACCTGCATGCAGGAGGTGGGCGAAGGTTGGTGATTCGCCGGCGGCGGGGATGGGGACGAGATAGCAGATTACCTCGGCCGCCGCGTCGTCCCGGAAGGTTCTATAGAAGGAGAGGGGAAGAAGGAGGAGAGAAGGCAAGGCAAGGCAAGAGAAAGGTAAGGGGGGGAAAGGGGTGTGGTTGTGTGGTTGTGTGGTTGTGTGGTTGGGTGGGTGGGCGAAGACAGATGCCAGATGCCCTCCTCTTTCTCGCCCTCCCCCTCCTCTCCTCCCCCTCCCTCCCTCCTGTATCCTCCCCCCCCCCCCCTCCCTTCGGAAGTTTGGTTGACTCAAGTCGGACATTTTCATCTGGTCGGGTTCAACTGCGCTCCTAGTTGTCCGCTGTCGCTCCCTACGGACCCAGACACGCAGATGCGGAGGTGTGTATTCGGTCCGTGGTTCGCGGTAGCAGTGCGTGTAAGTGGTGTGCCTGGAGGGTAGGAACCGACAGGGTCGGTTAGGTGATGGCAGGAGAAGATGGCGACGGCGCTGATTCGCTCCGGTATTCTAAGCACCGTTTGTTCTTCTCCTTTTCCTTTTTTCGATTAGGACGAACGAAGTGATGAGACTGCTGGTACCGACGTGCCTGGGTATGGGTGGGATGGATGGGCGACGGGCTTGCAAGCTTCTGTAGGAGGTATATATCACGTAGGCGATAGCATAAGTGAGCCTTTTCCAAGATGACTTGATGTCAGGCGGTTCGTGCTGGTCCAACGTCCTGCATACGAATGCGACATGCGGTATCAGCGGAGGAAATTGCGCTAAGACTGGGTACGCGGGTACTTGAGACCGCCAGCGAGCCGTGTGGGATGTACCTTGTGGATGTACCTAGGTACTATGTGGATGTACCGTGAGCCCACGGCCGGGGCGTGGGCGTAGCGGAAGGATGTTGCGATAAACGCCCGAAGCCACGAGGCAGACTTGCCCTCGGCCTCGTGCCCGGGGTGGTACCTGTAGTCGATGCCAGGCTCAGGGATCGAGGGTATACCGAGCGCGTCGGGGGGCGAGAGCCCTGGAGGTCCTAGAAGGTACGTGGGTACTTACCTACCTCTACCCACCTCTATATGTACCTTCTCTTGCCCTCTACTTGGAGGTACGTACCTACCCATGTAGCAGGTAGCCGCCGCGCTAGCATAAGTACCTGCCTAGGTACCTAGGTACCTAACGCATCTACGGGGTACGGTGGGTATGCCTTCACCGCCTGCCTGAAAGAGGCCCGACCGTCCAACCGCCAACAACCCTCCAGCCGCAGCCAAATCTGGCCTAACCAAAACCTCTGCGACGCCAACCTGGTCCCTCTCCGCCATACCGCATCGAGGTCGAGTACGTCGAGCCAATTTCCGCTGCTTTCACAGCTTCCTAATAAAACACCGCCAGCAGCGATCGAAAGCCATTCCCCTGCGAGGCTTTACGGCAGCCTCCTAAAAATAATCCTCCGCCGTTCCCCTGAGACCAGCAGCAAATTGCCCTCTGCAGCCAAGGAAGGGGAAAAGGGGCCTGTGCATGTGCGGCGTGCGTGCTCTCGAACGTCTGGCGCCATTGGATGACACAGGCGTCAGCACCAGCACCAGCAGATACCCGCCATAACACGGGAAAAGATGACCGCAGACGCCAAGTGGAACGCGCGCAAGCGACGCGCCCTCCAGTCCGTCTTCCACGCCGAGACCGCCGCCTCCCCCTATTCTTTCTCGGGTCCGTCCTTCCGGTCTCCCCCGGCCCGGCCGCCCAGAAAAGGGGGCGTCACGCTTGTTGCTACGACTACGACTACGACTACGACTACGATCACGACTCCTACGGGCGCCGACATGGCGGCCACGACGTCGCGGTCGCCGCTCTTCTTGCCGACGGCGGCCGAGAGCAACTCCCACGCGGGGCAGCAGGCGCGCTTCGACCGGGCGTGGCAGGTGGTGACGGCGCGGATCGCGCTGCCGTCGTCGGCGACGGTCGAGGACTCGTTCGGGTCCCTGCCGTCGCAGGAGACCGGCCTCGACGCCGACGTCGACGAGGCTGAGTTCCGCGACGCGCTGCGCGACGTGCTCGAGCCGGCCACGCGGCTCCCGCTCGCCGCGCGCACGGCGGACCTGCTGGGGTGGCACGCGCGGCAGGCGCGGGCGCACTTCACGGCCCACGTGCTGCCGCTGCTGGCCGCGTGCGAGGGCCAGCCCGACCGCGCCCAGGTCCTGCTCGGCAGCGTGCGCACCCTCGAGGCCGCCCACCGCCAGTACCTGTTCGGGCTCGCCCTCGTGCTGCGCGCCATGCGCGAGGCCGACGCCGAGCGCGCGCTCGCCCGCTTCTGGCGCGACCTCCACGCCCTCGTCGGCAACTCCATGTCCGCCGCGCTGGCGGCCGCGCTGCGCTCCGTCCTCGGGCAGCTGATGCGGACCGTGCTCGGCGTGCGCGCCAGCGGCAGCGGTCGCGGCGGGGGCAAAGATAAAGAAGAGGGGGCGGACGCCGACGAGGTGCAGAGGGCGAGGAGCGAGCTGCTGCAGCTCGTCGAGTCGCTGCGCGACGTGGGGCTCGCCGGCGAGAGGTTCCAGATCCTATTCGCGGAGCTGCTCGACGGCATCACGGTCGACTACATCCGGCAGACGTACGCGGGCGTGTGGGAGCCCAACGAGGATGACGCGTGGTCGCGGATACGTACTTCAGCGCGCGTCAGGATCCAGCCGAGGTGCGTGAGGGAGCTCTCGGTGTGGGTCGAGGACCACTGCGCGAGGCTGGCCGTCGAGGTTACCGGCCGCCTCGGCGGCGGCCTGCAGGTGTCCTGGACGGACCTGGAGAAGTGGAAGGAGATCGCCACGGGGCGCCTCGCCGCGCTCCGCATCGACGAGCTGTTCGACATCGTCGTCAGCTGGCCGAGCAGCGAGGGCGGGGTCGACGACCTCCGCTACGCCATCACGACGCCGCAGCGACGTCTCCAGCTTACCGACGCCTTCTCGAACACCCTGCAGAAGCGCCTGCTCCACCCCGGGCGCTCGACGCTGGACATACTACGCACCTACATCGCCATGATCCGGACGTTTCACAAGCTGGACCACTCCAGGGTGCTGCTCGACAGGGTAGCTTACTCCCTCCAGATGTACCTATGTACCCGCGAGGACACAGTTCGTATCATAGTCACGGGACTGCTGGCCAATCGGGATGAGGTCGACTCCGAGGCGCGTAAGACGAAGCTCGTCGAGCTCGTCGAGCTGCTATTTCAAGACCCCGGCCGCAACGGCTTCGCGCGGCCGGATGAGGAATGGGAAGACCTGGATTGGGTCCCGCCCCCGGTAGACGCGGGCTCGAACTACAAGCGGCGAAAATCCGAGGACGTGATCGGGACGCTCATCGGCGCCTTGGGCTCTCCGGAAGTCTTTATTAAGGAATTTCAGGGCATCATAGGCGAGCGGCTGCTATCCGAGAAGAAGACTTTCGAGCAGGAGGTGGACGTGCTCGACCTGCTGAAGAAGCGCTTCGGCGAGTCTTCACTGCAGGCCTGCGACGTGATGATCAAGGACATCCAGGACTCGGCGCGGCTCGACGGCGTCATCCACCGCGGGGCTGTCAACCACCCGGACAAGGTGGACCGGGTCTGGACGATCCACGCGAGGATCCTGTCGCGGCTGTACTGGCCCGAGGTCGGCGAGGAGCGGTTCGCGCTGCCGGCGGAGGTGGAAGAAATGCAGAAGATGTACGAGACCATCTTTGAGCGCCTCAAGCCATCGCGCAAGATGAAGTGGCTCAACCACCTCGGCCAGGCTACGGTGGAGCTCGAGCTCGAGGACCGGACGGTGATCGAGCGGGTGCACACTTACGAGGCGGCGGTCATCGACGCCTTCGGCGAGGGGGGCGCGCCGAGCTGGTCGTTCGACGACCTGTGGATGAAGCTCGAGATGGACGAGGACCTCCTCACCGCGGCGCTCGGCTTCTGGGTCCAGAAGCGGGTGCTCCGCCGGCTGGCTAACAATACTTACGCTGTGATCGAGCGGCTCTCGGACGTCGAGCAGCAGCAGCCGCCGCCGTCATCCCTGGTAGGATCCGCGGAGGCGGGGGCGTCGGGAGGCGAGGGCGCCGGCACGGTGACGGCGACGACTCCGCTCCGGGCCAAGCCGCCGGGGATGAGCGAAAAGGAGCGGGAGAAGCGGCAGGTGTACTGGCAGTTCATCGTGGGGATGCTGACGAACTCGAGCCCGACGATGCCGCTGAGCCAGATCGCGATGATGATGAAGATGCTGATGGCGGACGGGTTCCCGTGGAGCAGCGAGGAGCTCCAGGAGTTCCTGGGCGAGAAGGTGGCGGACGGCGAGCTCGAGATCGTCGGCGGGAAGTACAAGCTCGTGAAGAAGTGAAGGGGGGGGGGGGGGGGTTGGGGAGGGTGAGACAGACAGAGAAAAAAAGAAGATTTTCCGGTATCCGGATCGCGGCACACAGGCGCCATCTATCTGAAAGCGATGACCAAGGCATTGTCATTGGGGGCGGAACGAGCTTGTTCGCCGGGTGGTGGTGGTGCCGGCACGTGTTTCTTCGAAACGTTCGACGTACTATAGCAGGCAGGCTGGGCAATCGCTACGACCCAATACCAACCAACAAGACGTACCTGCGGACGTATATGGGTGTACGGGTGTATGCGGGTGTGGGTGTGGTGGGTGTGTGATGGTGATGTACGCCCAGAAAGAAGCGTGCCGTAAGCCGGCGTGATGTTTCCGCTTCGGGTGCTTTTTTTTTTCTTTTTTGCCTTGCCTTGCCCCGTCGTGTCTTGTGTCTTACCTGCGATCGCGGGGCCGACACACATACACCACCACGTATGGGGGGCACACACACACACACACGTATGCGGACGGTGGATTTGTACACAAGCTCTCGCGCGAAGATAAGCTAATAAGCCACGCGAACTACCTCAGCTCGAAGGGGGGGGGGCCACCAGAACAAAGAAACGAAAAGGGGAGTGGGGAAGTGATAGGAGGGAGGAGAGGCGGGCAGGGGGGCAGGGAGAGAGGGAAAGACTCCCTGCCATACCCTACCCTGCCCTGCCCTACCCTACTTCTCAGCTTTCCCCTTCATTTCTGCTTCTTTGCTTTTCTCTCCGCCCTTCGAGCACACCGTTCGCCTTCCCCCCTTCCCCCCTCCCCTCTCCACCCTCAGCGTACTCTGCGTGTCCACCTACCTACCTACCTACCTACCTAGGTAAAGAGGGGGGGGGGGGTGAAGGGTGAAGGGGGAGGAGGAGGTAAGTACATAAGCAACGGCGCACTGCGACGCGCACGTCCAAAGCGCCCAACGACGCCACCGCGCGCTGCCCTTCTGCTTCTCCTGCTTGTTCTTCTCCTTGCTCTGCTGCGCGCCCGCCGGCTTCCGGCTCCGGGGCCCCCTGGCCCTGGCCGCTACGCCTGGCGCGGTGCCAGTTTGGGGCTGGCTCTGGCTCTGGCTCTCTCGCCAGGAAGATAGTCCGGGCCAGGCCAGCCAGGAGAGGGGGGGGGAGAGGGGGGGGGGGGGGATGAAAGGTCAGTCTAACCCGGTAAGCGCGCGCGGTGTGTGTGTGTGTGTGTGTGTGTGTGTGTGATGCACGTAGGCGTGTGTGGGCGCGGGCGTGTGGCTCGATTCGTACACATCTAGCGAACGGGGCAGGCAGGCAGACCAGACCAGACCGCTGCCCGACTGGAGGGAAGACAGCGCTTTCGTCTGTTCACCGGGCGGAGGTGGTTTCTTTTTTTCTTTTTTTCTTATGGGCTTTTTTTCCCTTTTCTCAAGCTATCCCTGCCCACCCCCCCCTTCTTCCCTCCCCTTTTCCCTTCTACCACGAAGGCTTCGAGGGGGGACAGAGGGGGAGAGTAAAAAAGGGCAGGATACGCAGACGGTTGCGACCTGACGCCGGCGCGCGGCGCGGGAGCGAGGAGGGAAGGCGGGGCGAGACGGGCGAGGATGAGGTGAGGTGAGGTGAGGTGTGGTGAGGTGAGGGAAAAGGAGGGGGGGGGGGAGGGGGGGGCACGGCGCTCGGCCGGGCCGCGCGAAGAGCCGGGCGAAAGGGGCGTGGAGAGGAGGTGCGGTGTACGGGCCAAGAGGATAGATAGATGGAGTAGATAGATAGACGGCGGATACGCGCTGCCAGCGGCCAGCTATCTTCACTCTCGCTCCCCCCCCCCCTCTCTCTCTGTGTGTGTGTGTGTGTGTGTGTGTCTCGTCCAGCCTGCTGGGAGGAGCCCGTACGGGCGAGGTTCCCCTGTGCAAATCGCCCATGTGCATTGCGTGTTTTTAAACTCCCGGTGACTGCCGCCGCCGCCGCCGCTAATATGGCTTCTACCGCTCGCTCGTCTATCTAGCCGAGTTGGCCCGGTCTAAAGGGAGAAAGGGGGGGAGGCGGGGGAGGCGGGCAGATAAATGTGTGTGTGTGTGTGTGTGTGTGTGTGTGTGTGGCCGACCGAGCGACTCCCTGGCTGGGCGCCGAACCGAGGTCTCGGCTACCTACGCCTGCGAGGCAGGCCCCGTCGCCTTCTCGCGGGGGAAACGTGGTGCCCTCGCCCCTCTGGCGGCTACCGCGTCTCTCTCTCTATCGATCTATCTCTGCCCCTCTATCGCGTGGTCCGTCCGGCTTACGAGAGAGAGAGAGAGAGAAAGAGAGAAGGGGACGGCTCCCCAACCTGCCGAGGTATCGGCGGGGGGGGGGGAGGGCAGCGCAGCTAAGCTGCCCGGTGTAGGTAAGCTACGAAGCTGACGTGCGTGCGTGCGTAGATACCTACCTACCTCCCGACCTACGTGATAGCAACCTGCCGGATAGGGGTGGGCGAGGACGTGTGTAGGTAGGCAGGCAGGTTGGCACGCGTGGGCGTGTATGCCCCCCTATGCGACGCCGAAGCCGACGTGGCGTGGAGGCATGTAGTCCATCGTGCAAGAGACGGATGGGGGACGACAGTCCAAGCTCGCCGGCTAACTACCTAGTTAGGAGACCCTCCCCCCCCCCCCCCCTGCCATGTCCGTATAGCTTCATAGTGCCACTAGGTACGTCTACGGCACCCACGTACGTTATGGGGACGGGGGCGCGATGTCGCACGAAGCGGTAAGTAGGTAAGGTGTTGTTGGGTGTAAGTAAGCTAGAGCGAGAGCGCGCGCGAGAGAGAGAGAGAGGCAAGGGCCTTTTGCCTCCTCTCCCCTCCTCTCCTCAACCTGCTCTCTCTCTTGCTCTCTCCGCATTGGCCGCACCACGCACGCGTTTCCCCCCTACGGAAGCCCTCGGTTTCCGGAACGGGCAAGCAGGTAGTCGGGCGGCGAGCGAATACGTACGTTTTGATACACAGGCACATACCTACGTACATACATGCAGGCGGGCACGGGTGGTGGTGCCGCGGAGGCAGATGGAGTGGTTGGAGAGCCAGGTCTGAGGTGCGCGGTTGGTTACCAGCGCGCGGCCGCGCTGCGTCCGTTTGCAGAGCCGACGAGGGCCGACCCCCCCCCCCCCCCCCCCCTCCCCTCCCCTCCCCTCTGTTCCCCCAGACCGCCCGCCTGGGCCCCGGCGGAGGGTGCGTTGGTGTCGAGGGGCCGCGTCTGCGTCGCGGAGCAGACCTGTCTACCCTGCCTACCTACCTGCCTGTGCGCAGCCGACGTGTGTGTATTATGCATATGTGATATGTGCATGTACTGTTGACAGAGAGCAACGCCCCCCCCCCCCCCCGTCGGGTCACCTACCTAGTAGCCAGGTTGGCCGCACACGCCTGTGCCCGCGAGACGAGGTGGCGCGGCCCCGGTGACCTCCTGGGCTGCGCGCGCGCCACGCGCCCCTGCCTACCTACCGGTCTGCTTGTTTCCACCTTCCCCCTTCCCCGCCGCTGCTCGCTCTGTCGGGACGCCCTGGGGCAGGGCAAAGGGCGAGCGGAGGCAAGGCAAGACAGAGAGAGAGAGAGAGAGACGCCCACGCGGTGCCTCGCCTCGTTGCTTCTGGCCACCTCGACGGGGCGGAGCGAGGGCGCGTCACTCGCTCGCTCGGCGTCCATCTGCCCACCCCCCTACCCTCCACGGCGAAGGCAGTCCCGCGGCGCGGTGAGCGGCCAGCGGCCAATGGCCGGCCGCGGATGGCCGTCGACTTACCTGTACTTTCCGGGCGATGGGCACGGATAGGCGTACACCTGCCGCGGCGGGCGTATACGTGCGGACGAGGAACCCGTACCTATAGGTAGGTATACGTCGACGTCTATATGTCGTGTGTGGGCACGTACCTGCTGCTGACGCTTATGTGGGTAGGTAGTACCTACGTAGGCACGTCCCCTGCGGTGTAATGGGTGCGAACGTGGGGATGGAGAGGGGGACCGTCCGGTGGGCTGACGGTGTGCGGTTAGTTTGGATGTCGTCAGCGAGCGTGGACGTGGACGTGGGTCCGAGGGGGGGGGGGGAGAGGGGGTGGGCGTGTGAGCGAAGGGCGACGATGGCGCGGTATGTACGTGCCGTATACTAGTATGCACGTAGGTGCGCACCAGGCGTAGGCCCGCCTCCAACCACGGCTCCCATGCCTCCTCTCTCTCTCTCTCTCTCTCTCTCTCTCTCTCTCTCCACGGCTCGCGTGTCCCTTGGCCCGGCTGCGGGTTTATTACCTAGGTACACGTACCTCCCTGCCTGGACGGCAAGTACATGCCTCTACACAGTAGCCAGGGCCGCCGGTGTGAGAGTGCTCCCCCCCCCCTTCCCCTCTACGCCGGGTGCTGGCTACGCGGGTGCGGTCTGCCGATGCATGTTAGGGGCGGGTGACAGGGTGAGAGAGAGAGCTCGGACTCGGACCAATGACGGCTGTGGGCACGAGGTTGGGAAATTAGGCGGCTGAGGGAGGATATCTGTCCGACTAGGTATAGCAGGGAGAGTGGATGCTTGTGTAAGCGCGTAATACATTTGTGCAGGCGTGTCTTTGCGAGTGTACCACGTAAGAGAGAGAGAGACCATGTGTGTGTGTGATACAGGACAAGAGAGGCACGTAGAGCACACCTAGTCGTTCCTCGTCTCGACAGCGAATGCCCCGTCATACCAACATTTTTGTTTTGCTCACGTACGTACACGTATACCTACATCGTGCCGACATCGTGCCTCATGTAAGTCTCCCCCGTTTGGGCGGAACGTCTGTACGCATACGGCGTGTAAGGAGGGCGAGAGAGGTAAGGGGTAGCAGGCGATGTGAATACGATCAGGTAATGGACAGGGGTCATCGATGCGGCGGTAAGACAGCTAAGTACATATGTGTGTTGGAAAAGATGCGGGTGAGCAAGCTTGCTCCCCTGGCCCTCATCCGGCGGTCGAAACCGCGGGCGTATAACCTGTATTACGTTGGGCCATGATGGCCTGGGCGGGGCCGGGTTTGGGGGCCCCCCCAAGTGAGCGCCCGCTTACATATCATCTGTGACGAGCCATGCTTACTTGCTTACTTCTTTTCCGGTCTGGCTTCTTTCTGCTTACCTGCGCTCATGCCAAATCTCTGTCGCTCGCCGGCTGCCTTGTCTCGACTTGCCAGGTCCTCGGAACCGACCGCCCCAGAGCCCTCCTCACCCCCGGCGGCACCGGAGCTGGTAGTTGGCAGCGGTGGTGGATTTAGGGTTGGTGACCCGGGCTTGCCGGAGCTCTTCCCGCCTGTCCGACCTCGGGCTCGGGTCCTTCCCGCTCGCCCAACTTTGCACTACTGCACCCCCATCGCATGTCTATTATACATACATACATACATACATACATACATACATACACATGTGTGCCGGCGCGAGCAGGTCCCGTGAGCCGGACAGCGCGTCCCTGCGCCTGGGCTGGACTAGATTGGGCTAGGCTCGGCCGGTCGTGACAGTCTCGGTTGGGTTAGGGTACGTACGTAGGTGACAGGCCAGCCCGAGGCGGGCAGGGAGTGTGTGATAGGTGTAATGTGTCACTGGCGAGGGCGGAGAGCCGGGTTTCTCGGTAGGGAAAGCAGATCGGGGTTGGTACAGGAGCCGCAGATCGAGAAGACCGGGGGATCCAGCATTGTTTACTTACTTGCTTCTTCTAGCATCCCTGGCGCCGCCCGACGCCAGCTCCCAGGTAGTGACGAGCCAGAGACGATATGACTGGTCACGTTGCTTATGTGTTATGCGGGCTGCCTACACACGTAAAAGCAAAAGATACCGTGCAAGCGAGGATCGTATGAGGATAATAATAGGGGACGAGCACCCACGTTACACGGGGGATACGTGGTTGATTCATACCTACCACACCCTTACACGCCCGCTACCTGGGCCAGCGGGTATGTATACCCGGAGCATCGTCCGCTCCCGCCCCCTGGGCAGGGTTCAGTGAACCTTTGTTGCCCTACAGGGCAGAGAAGGGGGGCTGGCTGGTTTACATCGCATGTCTGTGGGCCGTGGGGATAGCGTCGGGATTCATATAGGGTCTATGCAGACGCATGTGGGCGAGTAGCCGAGTCGTACTGATAGATGTACACCTGCCTGTGCCATGTCACCCTGTCGCTCTTCACTCTCTAGATTCACGAAACTCGCCAGGCTAGTGCGTCCATGAAGGTACTCGTACGATGGGTGTAGCAACTCTTCTTGGTAGTATATACCTTTATGCTCTGGGAGGGAATACCGGGTGGCTTGCCGGTGATGGCATATGAATATGCAGCCTCGAGTATTCAACACTCGCGTTGGCCTATATTCTTAACCTGATGTAGTTGATCTCTCCATGGACTACTCTCAAATTCAGCGCTGGACTTCGTAGGTGCTTTGAACTCGACAGCTAGAGTAACAATACAAAACCTATCCCGGCTCGCATATGTGAACTTCGTCTACAGTGGAAATTTGAGCGAGGAGGTCTTGCCTCATCGCAATACTTCCAGTTCGGCCTTCTCACTCAACTTGCCTGCTCCCGTGGGGGGAGTATAAGACATTGAAAAAGTCCCTGCATTGGTGTATGAAGGTATAAGCTAGTTTCCCCGTACCATATCAAGGATATGTACATCTTAATACCGTGCAATTCTGCGTCAAGAGTCGGTCGTGACTTTTTACACCTAGTATCTCGATTCTACCGAGATCCCATCTGAGCCCTGAAGGCTCCAGGCTGAGGTTCTATGGACGACTGGTAACCTACGAGATAGTAAAGCAACCCTAATATGTCTTGTATAAACACTGTAATAGCGTCCTTCATACCAGTTGCGTTCGTCTAGCTACGCGTCTCGATCTAAGGGGCTCTGATAGAAAGCTGTAAGGGGCAGGGTAACTGTCGTTATAATCTAGTCAAGAAATATCATATGAAGTAGACTGTATTGAGGATGGATATAATAGTTCTCTAGCCACCGCTGCGTCGTGCTATAGTCAGCACCCATAAATACATTTCCGACCTTAACTCTAGGCCACCCCCTATTGTGATGATACCGCTGAGTATAGATACTTAACGGGACGGGAAGGAGGGAGGTAAGACGTACTGATTGTCTATTCCATATCCACGTCGATGATAGGGGCTCTGCTATCTTCACCCCATTACATGGTTTCTTGACACTGTTCCAGAGCAATAACCTCAACACAGACACCTCCAAGTGACACGGAATCATAAAAAGGGCTATTCTACGGTTTCAACTGCTAGGCGAAGTCACTAGAGAAATGATGTTGCCGTGGAGGCAAGGCACACTATTGAAGGCTTTCGCATTGGATTGATTGCCGATATATGAGGCTATCTAGCTATGGACAAGGCCGCTTTAACAGGTGAATACCGTAACCTGTCAGTAGACATGGCAACCCGGTTTGCCCCGGTCGCGCAATAGATGATTTACGCTTTATCCAGGATTCACTTAACCTGTAGCCCGACTCTGGGGTCAGAGGAGGGAGGATGGGGGGGATCAGCCACGAAGAGCCTTGAACCTACGTTAACTATGATAGACAGCCTCATTCCTAGGTGGCTGATACGGCCCTAACGCTCTTTATTATTAAGTCGATAATACCGGAGCAACGGACAACCCCTTCACTTCATATGCTTTCCTTCGGGGCCCAACCGCGCATACTACGCCAGGCGCGACGGCCACTTTTGCGCTACGTAACATCTGCCCCGGTTATAAAGGCCGGGCATCACTTTCAAGTTACTGAGATCAGTTGGCGGCTAGAGAATGCTGATCCAGCCTAGTGGAGAGCAATTAGAGAATACCAGTACCAAGGGCGTGTGAGTGGCAAGCCTCTATGCGACAGCGCTGCTGATGGACGGCTGCCTCCTCTCCATCCTTTAGCCATGTACCCTCAATGATGTATAAGGGGGTAGGACTGCCCTTAGCTCGCACGACAAACGCGTCTGTCCCAGGTATAGGCGTTCTTCCCGACTATAAGAGAAGGGAGATGTCTAAATAGACATATCTGCGGCTTGCCTCCAACGACAGGGCGGTATGCGGCCGAAGTCTTGTCGTTGAGCACCCTCCTTGCGCGCTCTCTATTCCCCTGCTCTTTGGTTAGTCTATCAGATCTTTCATTAAGGAAGAAAAAAAAGAGTGAAGCACGAATGTTGATATGCCCAACTCGAGCCGCCTACGCTTCAAGCCGAGCTCGTCTGGAATAGTAAAACTAATAGCTGTGGGCCGACTACGCCATACCGCAGAAATTGCCTCTCAGAGGTAGGTTGCTTGGGGGGAACATCGCGCTCTGGCGTGTCCGGCGACCGCTGCTATGGTTGCACCATGCTGAGAAGGTTTCTAGCCAGTCCCAGCCACGACTGGTCGACCTCGTCTCCTATGATATATAACCCCTCTTCGCTCCCCCGGGTGCTAAATCACATAGCCTGCTTAGGTAGATACTAGCAGCCCTCCCCCCGTCTTCCCAACTAGGGGAGAAATCGCCCTCCACTCCGATCCTATACCTTAGGTGGCCTCCCCGAGCTAAGCGGTCCTCGTCCCGAGGATGAGGGAGCGGGGGCGGGGAGCGGCGTCGAGGTCTTCACAAGGGAACAGGCGCGGGCCTGAAACCATAGCTTGCCCGCCCTGCCCACGTACATGACCGGACTGCATCGAGACTCGAGTCTGGGGGTGATACCGGCACAGGTCAGGCCGATTCCGGAACCTGTCGGCAGTCCAGGTGCGCATCTCCCTCTGGTTGCCCACCCTGATCCGTATCCATTCGGGCGCCACCCGCAATCACCAACATGAACAATGTCTGCAACGTCGACCAAGACACCACTCTTCCAGTTCCTGGCGGTGGAGAACAGAGTGTAGCCGGAATGAGTGCGCCAAAAGAAATCAGCGGCTTCCTCAAATAGCCTTCGCATCGCTCACGCCCTTGTAAATGGTAGCAGCGTATTGCTCGTCGACCGAGATTTCTACGCGTGGTGTCACCGATATGAACAACAAACTATAGACGGGCATCGGTAGACTAGCTCGGGATCACTAACTCGGGATCACGCCCCCGTCGACCTCCAGCCAGCCGTAGCCCTTCATAATACGCAGGACCGACGACACGATCTTGGCTCTGGGCCCTCCGCCAGGTAGCTCGCCTTAGCGGCGCTCGTAAGAAAAGGCGAGACTGCTATTCAGAGTCGTTGTTCCTAGTCCTTGGGTTAGCGTTCACCGGAATCGGAGACATCAACCCCGTTGCGGCCTCCTCTGCCGTGGCCTCCACTACTTGAAGCAGGGTGGCATTACGACATTCTCGCTGGACAGCCTGAGCCTTTTACCAGCCTTTTGCAGGTAAACTGATGCTGTGCAAGACAAGTCCTGCCTACGAGATTTTTCAAGAGGTAAATATGTGCTCTTATTCGCATTTCACCGGTTACTCGATCGCTAGGACGTAAACAGAGAAAACTGTACACGTAGTCCAGACATAGGCTAGTAATCTACTAGCTTCGTGCCTTCGCGGACCTCCCTGGAAGCCCAACGCCGACCTCCTCCACCTTGTAGCCTTGTTGACAGGACGCGAAGAGAGGGTTGTGCTCGGCATATATAACCCAAGTTAGGGCACTGTTCTGTCACATACGACCACAGGATCCGGAAAGCTCGGGATCCCGTCCGCTCTCCCTTAGATAAACCGGATACCGCCGGACTAGTAGTTGGGTCGGTGACGACCAGCGAATCCCCGGTGTTGTATGTCTTCTCTTTTTTAGGCCCCTATCTTTTTTTTTCCCCTCGAGCCGCCCAGGTTCGTGGGAAATAGTCGAGGTTAGGGCGTTCTTCTATCACATACGACCATAGGATCTGGAGAACTCGGGATCCCGTCCGCTCTCCCTTAGATAAACCAGATACCGCTAGATTAGTAGTTGGGTCGGTGACGACCAGCGAATCCCTAGTGTTGTATGTTCTCTTTTTTGGCCCTTTTTTCCCTTCGCACTGGTGTTGCTCAGGTCGTTAGAGAATCCGCCTTGGAACGACAACACACGTACGGAGCCGCCGAATCGCAGGTGGGCACGTGATGAGATGCGTGAGTTGCTGGCGCCGCGCCCGGGCTCTCTCCCTCCCTTTCCTCTTCGTACTTGCAGCAGCTTTGCTACGATCATTGCCGCCTTATGAACCCGTGACGCGGTCCATAGCCTTCGCGGCTCTTCGTCATCATCTCGCCCCTCACGACCCACTTTCGAGGAGTAGGGAGGCTGTGTTCGGCTGTAAGTTGCTAGCAATTAACTAGACTAGAGACAATATAAGGGGGAGGGGGGTATCTAGGTATATACAGAGTGGTGGAATTTCTTACCGCAGGGCACGTCGGCGGCGGTAGACTCGGGATCCCGGGATAGGGCCCTGGGTGGTAAATTAGGTGCCTCTCCGGCTGAGTGTTGGCACAGGTCGCAACCCAACCTTAGTGGGAGACGTCGTGTCGTCACAGCCGGCGGGCGACGGCTCCTTGCTACGTTCCTTGTGGCGCGCTCCTCACTTCCCCTCGAGCAAAGCTTTCGTGAAACTGCCTTTGCCAGCGCCTTGACTCGGCCCCCCTCCTTCGCGGTCGTTTTCTACTCGTTTCCCCCTGCCGTCGCCCCCTACGCCCGATTTCCTACACCTGGTTCACCCCTCCGCCTGCTTGCCCACCATTCTTCCCGTAGCCCACGCCCCGGTCCCATCGTGGCCCCCTTTCCAGAGCATAGGTCCGAGGCAGCGCGGGGAGGGTGTTGTTGATAGCAGCTGGTAAGTGGGAGTTGTTCCAAAAAGGGTGTCATCTGTCGGCTGGGTCCAACCGAGTACCGACGAATCTAGCAAGCAAAGCTCGCCGGAAGCGGGAGCATCGGTGCGTCACATATCTCCTGGCAAGCCCACCACCCGCTTCAACTACCGGTTATGCCATGTACATACACTGTGTAGCCCGCAAGCTCGTAACGTCGTAGCAGCCGAGCGGCAGGTTGATAGCGTTTCCGGTACCTCCCCACAACCACGCCCGGTTCTCAACCAGACCGTTTGCCCATGAGCGGATACCGTTAAGAGCCTGGCCCGCATATTGGACGAACGATGGTGTCAGGTAGGAAATCCTACCTTACCAACCTACGTAGCCCACGACGGAATTTCCCTGGGAAATCTCTGTCGTTGAGTTCGGCCCATCGACGATCAACAGCAGCAGCTATGCGGGCAATCAAATCACAGTACTAAGACGAGTTCTATCGCGCCTTAACGTGCTTGCTCGGAAACAGTGTCGGCATAGCGAGTGAGTGGTCACAGCTAGGATGGACGAGTTGATTTTTAGGACCTCGGGTCCTAAATGGGGCATCGAGCCTCTCCGGGACGGCACCGAGAATACGCTCGAGGAACATGATAAACGGTCCCGGCGCGGCGACAAGTACTACAGATGGATTTTGGACAGCTTGGTAATGTCTGGCTGATCATTGACTGTGGGCATTCAATGCCAGTAGGATATCCTAAGTCTGCTTCACTCCCGCAGCTTTACGCTATGCCTACCGCTAATTGTGTTAGGTGCCACCCGGACCCAATGTGTCGCATGCTGTGTTCGCAGAAGGCTATTCAACGCTCTGCATTTTGGGTTAGGATAACTGTCCAGTCGTATCTAAAACTGATTTGGTGGGTTGGCCGTGTAGTTGAGGACGCGCTGCGTGAGTACTAGATAAGAGTTCATGGAGGCTGGACTCAATTTGTGAAATGGAGAAGGTCGGTGATGTATCGGGATGAATTATGGAAAAAGAGTTGTTGTGACTCTTAGCATGGTTGCGGAACAACTCAGCGCCTCAGAGAACTAGTGCTAAATGTCGATAATCGATCAATCCGTTAAGTGTGAGAAAGGGGCGAAGGGCGAGGGCTCTCGAGGCAATCTAGCCATTCCGATGCATCCGAAGCCTGGCGATCGAAGCCGGCATGATAGCACAGCGCCGACACGCGCCCTTCCTGCTCGACAGGACCAAGACATGGCAGGGGACCGGCCGGTCAGAATGCGCTGGGCACGTGGCTCCGCAGACCCGACGTGACTCGGCTCGCGAAAGCTAATATTGCGATGATGTCCTAGGCTCGCGCTGCCGTTGGAGATTCTGGCATGGTTTGGGCTCGGATGTTTTGCTTGGGGGATGCCGGGTCGAGGTATCCAGGCCTATGCCACAGCCTCGCGTGTCCTATAAACCGGTAACGACCGCGGCATTGAACGTTGATATAGCATGAGAGTTATTCCCTGTTTGCAGAGCTTTTGCTCTCCGAGCCGTCGGATGTGGTTGCCCAGGGCAGCTTAGGTCAGACCTAGAGTGCGAGGCATACCGCCTCGTGTAAGAAAAAGGAGCGAGCGAGTGCGCGCTCCTCTGTGGACGTGGTATTATGGGCATGCATCCGCGATGGGTGCTACAAGGCTGTATACGTGCGTCCTGGCGACGAGAGGGGCGTATAGGACTTGGAGGGTGAGGAGAGGGGAAAGGCATTCGGGTATGTGCAGGGGAATAGGGACGGCGCGCATTCTCATGCCCCTGGAGCTGCACTCGGTAGCGTCAGAGCCAATAGTAGCTCTGGTGACTGTCATGGAGTGGTGACGGCGATGGCTAGTAAATTAACGACGGATCGAGAGGCGGCGGTGTAGCTGAGCACTTTGAGCATGGCTTGCGGTTGAGCCCGAGCGACGATCTTGCGAGAAGGAACACTTCGCCCCCGAGTAGGGGGGGGGGGGGGGCAAAAAGAGAGCAGGGGAGAGAGGAAAAGGTCACAATTGTAGCATATGACTTGTCACGGGAGTCGATGGTACCAAGCAGCTGACTTGCTTGAGACAGCATTAGGAGCTCGCAGTGGCCATGTTCCAGTTAGGCTCGGTTCGATCTTGGGGTACGAGGCAAAAGGAAAAAAAGGCAAGGGAAAAAAAGGATTCGGTTTTTGAAAGTATTGGTTAGCAAAAACGCCCAGATCCGTTTCTTTCTGTCTCTTTCTCTTTTTGGCATTTCTGGGGTTTCCTTTCTAATTCTTTTCTCTGCCCCCTGCTATCTCGCTTTTCTTTCTCTTGTCTATTTCTTTCGACTAGCGTTTCGTCGTCCAGGGACACGGCAGAGGAAGAGAGGCTGTGAGGATGCCCCGGCCCAGGCGGCCCAGGCCACAGAAAGGGAGGGAAAGAAGATACCTGTTGTTGTGTGCGTCTGACCGGATTACCGGGAGGGTCGGAATTTCTTTTCGAGATACGGTCAGACGGCGCTGTGAGATGTGACGAAGCAAGCCGATATCACATGACTGAGGCTACTTGTCAAAGGGACCTCGAACCCGGTAATGGCGAGTAGGTCGAATCGACAATCCCTTTTCTGACAGGAAACGTTGGCGCTGGTCGTAGCGGAGCCTAGTAATAAAAATATCTGTCCACTTTGACACGATTTGGAATTCGACTCCGGCTAGCTAAGCGGCAGCATGGGGGGAGACAGGCCAAAGAGCTCCTCGATATCACGAGTGCAAGAAATATAGGCTGAGTGCCGTGGTACGAACCAAAGTGGTAGGGTTTCCCGGCCGTCGACTAATAAATCGCTAGCAGACCTCATCGCTCCATTTGCATGGGCAGGGTTTGGCGACAAGGCCTGAAAAGCTAATGGCACCGTAATCGACGGGGATGGATTGGCCGAAGCATCTCTTTGACAAAGGACTGGCCTAGAGACGAGACCAGAGGACACACAGTCTGCGAGAGCTCGCCACGCACCCTCTAATCCACACCGCGTCTAGCCACGTACCTATGGGACACACGAACAGAGGCGATTATTAGTACGCTGGCAGAGTAGTAGGAGGAGGGCATCTAAAACGCTGACATACCTAGGGAGGCGAGGTAAACGACGCCAAAAGGTTCTTCTCCCTTGTTCAAAAATGGAAAAAAGGCAGGAGAGAAAGAAAGGGAAAGAGGAAGAAAAAAAAGGCCCTGTTCCTCCGCATTCTTCCTTGTCGACATGCACACGTCTTCTGCAAACTGTAGGTGCGGTGGTTATGTAGTAGAACAAGCCAGGAGACCGGACGAGCATACGAATCCCATCGAGGGAGATATGCAAACCCCCCTGGGACGATCCCTTTTCTGAATCGGCCAATGAGAGCCGTGGGAATCTGCATCCGCTTACCTAGAATGACAAAGGGACTTTTGCGTGGCGGAGACCCGACGCGAAGTTACGATGCCGGATGCGTATCGGGGCTGGATGGGATTTACTCATATTGAGATGTTCGGAATGCGAGCCATATTCGAGTAAGTAGGACATGGACACGACAACCACCGACGACCGGAGCTAACCAGCTGGTGCACATACGAAGGCCATATAATATTAAAATGTTCGTTCTGCGCTCGGGGACAACCCAGAGACTGTTGCCCATGAAACCGTTCGAGTCTGGGGCCCGGTATTTGGCGTCTTTCGGCGCTCCCAACGCCGCTAGAATCCCCTGTTGCGCCTCGACGGCTTCTTAAACAACCGGCGCCAGCCTGTCATGCACTCGATATTCCCGTACGGGGCGAGCGGGAAAGAGTTTGCGTTTCGTGCGCGTCGAACAGAATCCCATGTCTCAAGCGCCTGTCCCGGCGGAGAGAATATGGAGGGGGAAATGGCTAATATGGAGTAGCACGGCAAGGAAAAGCCCGCCCAAATGTCCGTGGTAGGGAAGTACCTGTAAATAGCCCTGCCAGCCCCAGCTGCTGATCTAGTGGGATGCGTGCTGGGTGAGTTAACCCGACAATATCCTGTCTAACGAGAGATAACTCGCCGCGGTATTTTCAACCAACTCGGCAGGTTAGATACGTAGGAAAGGGATGGAGTCGCAGCCACTTGCAACCACTCGCAACCGTCCTAGGCGATGCCTCTGGCCAATCGGTATACCAGGACGAAGGGGGGCGCACGGGAATCGGACCCTCACGGCACACTTTTCTTCTTTTTCTTGTCTCTTCTTCCTACTCCTCGCACCCATGGGTGTTGATGTGCACATGTATGCATGTAGGTTGGCAAATTTATGTGTCTTCATGCCCCCTAATTTGTCGGTCTAAATGACGAAAATCGGCAGGTGGCTGTACCCTTTGGTCTTGCGTACCTAGGTTGATAAGCATGGAGATGACATATTCCTGGTCGGCACGGCTATTAGTGGCGGTGGGACTCGATAAGACGCATACACAGAAAGAGGCACCATGTAGTATTTCGTGTTGGTTGTCCCAGGGCCGCAGGCATGGGCCACGATTGTTGTCCTGCCCAGGTAGCCATCCGATAGCCGTCGCCTGGGGTACGGTGGCTTCGTGGAGAATCGAGAGGAACGGGTTGTAGAGTCCTTATGTGTACGTGTATGCGTGCCCGCAGACACCTAGGCTGGAGTGTGATCGGCGCGCGGTTGGAGCCCGCACGGAACAGCGCAAAAGGCCTCCGTAAACGGATACGTGCCTTTTGGAATTGACATGGATCCCTCCCCGGCCCATTCGCTGAGACGGGCATTGCTGATGTTACCGTCATCGGGGACCTCGAACCCGAAAACCTACTTGCTACCTTCCGTGCTCGCGTTGGCAACGGTGGGCGTACATAATGTCAATATATGGTCATGGCCAGTCTGTACGTAGACCCCGTCCTTTATCATATCCCGGAACCCTCTTAGGCCGTGTTGAGTTGGTTGGTGGACCGGCGTTGTTTGCAACTAGATGCAACACATGCCTGCGACTTCTAAGCATTGATTGCTTGGGCATGCATCATCGTCAGAGCACCGAGTCCTTGTCCGCGCACAGACGAGATTGGAGGAGACGACAGTGCATCATCATCATCATCCTGCCCGCCAGAGAGAGAGAGAGAGTGTGTGTGTGGGTGAATGTGAGCTGGACCTCTTTTTTTCTTACTTTTTTTTTTTTTCCCTTAGCTGCGACTGCGGGGACGGAAGCTGTATCCACCGCCCCAGAAACCGCCTGTGTAAGTCCATTGGGACGATTCATCAAATTCCACACGGGGCAGCATCCTGTTGAGTGACATGCTGGATATCGTGTACCCGTTCATAGGACCAGCTCCATGTCCCCGCCGATCCTGCTACGGACCCCCCTAAGCTGGCGACTGAATGGTGGCGCGCCCTCTCTGGTTGGCTGCTGCGGCTCTTGGAGGGGCGGGGAGGGGGTCGAGAGAGGGTATGCTAACTAAACTAAGAAGAGGCGCGCCGCCCTGGTGGTTTGTCTCTTGCGTTCGCCGTTATATAATTAAACGTGAGGGTATGCCATGGCATGGCATGGCGTGGCATGGTAGGGGATGGGGAGGGGAAGGGGGAGAGAGGGGGGTGAAAAGGAGGGGGGGAGACAGAGTCATAATAGAGAGATTGAGAGAGAGAGAGAGAGAGGCCGGCCGTGACAACATGATGAGTACCCTCGCCTACATATGGGGAGCGATCAACAAGGAACCGGCCACCTCTGCTCGGGCATGGTTGCGATGGCGATCCTGTCATGTGGTTAGGGGACGAGTCAGCGACGCACCGGATGCCAGGTAAGGTAGCTTTGACATACATACATACACACATATTTGCATATTGGAGCCGAGGCCGCTTATTGATTCGTGCTTAGCCTAGCGTGGTCGCATCGATTATGTAGAGGGAGGAAAACGAAGACATGACATTTCCCAGGTTGAAGTGCGATGGAGATGGAACTGGGAACTCGGCAGATTGGATGGATACGCATGTGCGGTTGGATTTGTGGCCTCGACTGCGTGCGCTCGTGTAACCCCTCTGCGTGGACGGACGGCGGTGGGCGGTAAGGTAGAGTAGCACCTGAGGTTAAGCGGGTTAGGTTAGGTTGGGGAGGGGGTTAGCGACCTAAAATATGAGCAGACAGCAGGCTGGCTGGCTTTTGGGGTAAGCAGGTTAAGTACACGACGGCGAGCGCGCTTTAGGGAGGCTAGGTGCCCAAGGTGCCCGAGGCATGACTGCCCGGGTACCTGATATAGGCGACGTGGTACCTATGCACAGGTAGGTCTAGTAGGTACCTACATACGTAAGATGGCTAAGACGTTGGACGTTGGTATCCACCCCACCGTAATATACGGCACATATCGTCGTCTTCGGTCCCCTCTCTCTGGCCTCTCTAGGCGCGGGGTAGACAATACTGCCAGCCACACAGTACAACAGGAAGAAGATTGCCTGATACGGAACAGCGACAGGGACCCCAGAGAGAGAGAGAGGCCCAGAGACAGACGGACAGACAGACAGACAGAGCGAGAGAAAGAGAGAAAGAGAGAATGCAGACGGTACCGAAGCGGGCGACCGGGCCCTGCTGAAGGGGGAACCAACCCCAACGTGCGCTGTTTGCCTCCTCAACGTAGGTACATCCCCGCATATAAGCACATAGGCAAGGCCTCAGTCTGAGAACGGGCGGAAGGACGGCGGACGGGGGAATTCGAGCAAAAAGAGGAGGCAGAGAGGATGGGCTTACTCCGTGGCTGCAGCGGCGGCAAAGGGGTAACTGACCTGCCTAAAACCGGGGATAGAATTAGGTAGGTACCTAGGTATGTACTGTAGGTATTTATCGAGAACAAGTGTCGTGCCAAATAACCGACGTCCGTGGTTGGCGTGCATCCGGCCTTTCGCCCTTCTCTCTTCTCCCTGGGCATCTACCTAGGCTGGTCTTGATCCGAGGGCCCATCTAATTGCACTACACCACCACCTGCTGTGTTCTGAGTCTTATTGCGTGCCTGAGCGCGCAGGCATCTTATACAGATATATAATAGATATATATCAGATATGTGCGTACGTATATCATATCATATAACATAGCATGTTTGCATTCAGGTTTCCCGTACGCATCCCATTCCCCATGCGATATTCGGTCAGTCATCATGATTGTTCATGACAGGGCGCATTGAACGGCACTGGCTGGGTCGGCGGCCTGCTAGCTGGGTGTGTCCCTACATAGACACCTTACTTGGAGGCAACTATCTAGTTTAGGTAGAATGGGTGACGTTAAATATACTTCTTCTTAGCTGGAGGTAGGCCTGTGCACACCTAACAGCGCCTTGCGACCAAGGAGCAGGCACCTAATCCCTAAGGACTGGGACTCTCTGAAACCCCACCGCCTCCCGGTCCTTAGGGATTGAGGCGGGTATTTTGTTTGTACCATATGGAGCACCTGAGGTGGCCGGTGACGGTGTCGGCGCACAGCCAGAAAATGGGACAGTCACAATATCGATAAGGAATGGCCATACATATGAGTACCTATACTCCTCATCTGAATATTCAACTTTGACCGCATCGTCTCCTTTCGTGTCGTCTACGTGTAAGCAAGTAAGAGGTATATGTATGTAGATATGTATGAGGACCCTCGACATCACAGCGCAATGTGAAACCAATCTTGAACCCAGCCGAGAAAGAAGATAAGAGAGAAAGGCATTACCCCGGTTCTCTCATAGCGTCGATTAGTTCCGAGTCGCCGAATCACTACGCACATATCGGGGAGTCGTTACACCATGCCTACACCCATACATCCATCCATCCATCCATCCACCATACCGCATACACACCCACACCCACCCACACGCCCGCTCGCTCACGCAGACGCCGCTCGCTCGCTCGCTCACTTCGCTCACATGCACACTGCACACACCTAGACAAATTGAACGTGCCCTGCTTTGGCCAGAAAAAAAAAAAAAGAAAGAAAGAAAAGGGGAGGAGGAAGAAGAGGAGGAGGAGGGCGACAATAGGTACCTATTACTACCGCAGACCCAGACGGTCTCGGCCCAGAAAACGGACGCGCCAGCCCAAACGATGTCTCTTACCCTCCGAAGGAGAGAGCCAAGCTAAACCGCTAAACCCAGCCATGTTGGCACAAGGTCTCGTGTCCGGGTCGAGCGTCAAGCCAAACTAAAGGTTCCTTCGCGAATAGGATTCCAACTCGGAGCGAGGAATTCCCTCAATAGGCCCGGGCCAGTGCCTGTTCCGCATCCGCACCTACACAGATACGTGACGGCTTCCTGGTCTGTCAGGCCATCCGCGAACTCATTTGAGGGCCCATCCGCCTGGCCTGGTAGATACTTAACCAACCCGAGAATCCAGGGCTAGGCGTCTTCCCCCGTCTCTAGCACGGAACAGGTAGGCAGACAAAGTCAGCCAGGCAAATCGCGGACGCAATCAATCCAACCCATGCGCATGATTCCAGCGCTACTATGACATGCCCACTATGGATGGACGGGGGGGGGCCCCTAAGGTTGGTGGAGGAAGGGAAGGGACGCAATGGCGTTAAGCAGGCGGCACAATAGGTACCTCCTAACCTCCTAATACGCCAACCTTCCGGGCTATTTGTACCGGGCGTGTCATGTGTGTACATACCTACATACCTCCTAGAGGGTAGGTAGGTAGGAGGTAGGTACCTAAAAGCCTGCGCACGCAATCCCATCGCCTCCATTTATGAGGTGCGCAACCTAAAGGGCTGCCCGCCAACTTCTAGGCTCCCTGTCCGCACGGCCTCGCACACGCCTACCCTCGGGCTATGTAGGGCAGGTGGGCAGGTACCTCCCTAAGGTGTGGCCTGGCGTAGATGAGCCTACTCCCCGGTAGGCGCACAGTAGGTGCCTACCTGTAGGTAGGCATGTAGACGCGTACGGGCTGCACACGTATGAGCTGCGACATGATGATACCTATCTACCTAGGTATCGTATGTACCTAGCGAGGCAGCATGCCACGGGTGGTGTGCTACGGGGGGGCGTGCTAGGCAGCATGTACCTAGCCCGGCCTGGGTACCGTCCATCCCCCAAACCGTTTTGGCCGTATTCCCGCCCCTCGCTTCTTCTCTTCGACACAATTCACCTCCTGGCCACCGACCTACCTACCTACCTACCTACCTAATATTTACCCACACGCACCACTCTCCCACGGCGGGCCGTGTACCTACGCATTACATCCCCGTTACCTGCCTTGCCCTGCTCTGCTTGTGAATGGACCGCCCTCCGACCCTTTCACGTTACCCGACCGCCGCCATTGGATCGAGCAGCAGAGCAGGAAACAGAGACGGCGGCAGGTCACGCACGTACCTGGCAGAGCAGGTACCGCGCGTCGCATGCTACGTAACCGTAACCGGAGCCCCCTGCAACCGGCAGAGCCCAGGCCAGGTACCTTGGAGGTAGTCCGTAGCCGTGTGCGCGACCTGGCACCGTACGCACCGCACCAGACGGAGCCAGGTTCGCCATTCACATCACACTGGATGCACGTACGGTATGGGTAGGTATGGGTAGGTAGCTATGCACTATGGCGGGAGCAGGAGCAGGTGCGTTGCGTGGTATTTCATTTGCTACTTTCATCACCACTTACCAACTTCCTTGCCGACCTGCCTCGCTCTCCCTCCTCCCTCCCTCCCACTCTTCTCTCCTCTCTCCCACTCCCTCTTACCTGCTTGCCCTACGTAAAGTAAGCCAGCCGGGCCACCAGCCTTTTGTTCCCACCGACCTACCTGATCCTGACTTCCTCCTCTCTCTCCTCTTCTTTCTCTCCCTCTCCCTCTTCCTCTTCCCTCATACTTCCGCCCAGACTACACGCCTCGCCTACCTGCCTACCCTTCCTCGTCTGCCGCCTCCATACCACCTAACTGTCGACCGTCTACGTTCTCTCTTTCTACGGAAATAGGTTAGTTCTATACCTCCTTGTTATTGATTTGACCCGGGCCAGGTTCACCTTTCCCACTCCAAGTCCCCCCCCCCCCCCCCCCATCTCCCTTCAAGGCACCAGTCTGTTCCTCCTCCTCCCGCCGCAGAGCCAGGTCCGGCCAAAAAAGGGTGGAGGGAGAAGTAAGGAAGAACGAGGGGCTGGGGGAGAAGCGTGGAAAGAGAGAGAGCGAAGGGAGTAGAGGGGGAGAGGGAGAGGATAGGGAGAAAGTTTGGGAGAACGAGGGAGGAGAAAAAAAGAGAGAGAAGAGAGTGTGACTTTGACGACCTGGACCTGCGTTGGCGCCTCCTCTCCCTCTACCTGCTCAATCTTTCGGCCTGTCTTTCCCGTCCGCAACTCGCCTTCCTCCACGGTCTTCTCATCTTTCCCATGTTCGCCCGCCGTCTTCCCTCGCTTTCCGGCGCCTTTTGCGGCCTAGCCCAGCCACGGCCTACCCTGGCATCGGATCCCGATACATATCTTAGAGTCCACCCTACCTCCCCTCTCCACTCCCGAAGCATTTCCCTATTTTAATCCCCTCAAAATACCTAGAGCCTCTCCTCATGATACATGCTTATTCGTTCAGTAGTTCAGCAGTAAGGTAGCGGGCGGAGAAGCGAATCTGACGAGGCATCACGCGGAGATCGAGTATCGATCCATTCGCCTTCCCGCAGCAACGATATCACTATCGCCGATTAACTCCTTGGCGGGAAACCCAGCTGTCCGAGCCCACACCCACGCCCACATTCCCCCCTCCCAACGGGGATACCTCAGGCCATACCCGCCGTGCTCCCCTTTCCTCCCTTGCGCCGCACGGTCAACGAATGATTACGAGAAGGAGGATAATTAGAGGCCTCGATTATTCTACGGGTATTACCGCGATCGCGGCCACCTCCGCGCGCCGAGTCCGATCTACCGCGGTCGTCCAATTCACTGTGATTTGTCGAGCTATCTCGCCCGCCCCTCCCCTACCATACCTCGGCGTCTACGGTATAGCGCCACGCTCAGTCGGCCATACGCCAGCAATCGTCGCGAGATCAAGAGCGAGAGTGACGGCTGGCAGACCAAAGCCGCCACTCTCCGGAGCAAAGAAGAGCCATACCGAGCACAAAGAGCATGGATCCCTCAGCAATGGAGTTCGTCATGCACCATCCTGACCATGCTGGCACGGCCTCGTCTTCGCCGAACGTCGATCATGGCGCCCGCTCGGCTTGCCCGGCCTTGCGTGCTGCCGCCGAGCGTAATCAGCATTCGGCGCCTCGCCCATCCTTTCACTATGACCCCGTCCACGGCAATGCCCACGGCTTTTGGGAGGCCCCGCCGTCTTTGCCTCATGGTCGATGGCTACCTGACACTTTTCAGCCACCCGGTCCCCTCCCTCCCCACACGGGTCAATTCAGCCAATCCTTATACACCCCTGCGTTGGGCGGGTCGAGCCATTACAATTACCGGTATAGAACACCGATGTTGAGCCTGCAGAGAATCGGAGGCACGGCTCCCATTCAGCATAGTCACGGGAATTTCTCAGTGCCTAGTCAACCTCAGCCTCAGGCTGGATCCGGGAACGGAGTGGGGCCAGGGCCTCACGTCTCGAGGAATAGCACGCTGCCGCCTTTGAATCCTATGCCACCTCAGGGCCCGCCTCAGACTGCGACTCACAATCTACAGGCACCGACATTCATGTCAACCGCTCGTCCGGCTCAGCACCCTGGCCGGCAGAGCCCCCCTCCTTTTGTTCGCCAGAATAGCACCCCTTCGACATCCCTCCCACCCGCGGAAGTGGTCCTGTCTTCTTCCACTAGCAGAACTGGTCAACCCAGAGGTTCCCACTCCGGTAAGTTGTGTCCGTCGCAATCTATATATATATATATATAGATCCCTTGGGAAGGTAGGACGTGCTGCTGATGTGAATCACGCGCTAGCGTCGTCTTCTCCCCCTCGTCGACTGGCCGTAGGTAGCCAAGCGGAAAGCCAAGGCACCGCTTCCGAGACGCGCCGGAGGAGCCAGATTAGTCGAGGTCCTGCGCGGGCGTCGCCGCCCGGGTCTGATCTATCGAGCGACGAGGACTCGGACGCCGACGCCGTCGCGATATCCTTTTTAGAGGCTGCCGTATCCGGAGCCGGAACTCCCATGGGGGAAGATCGGGTCAGGGCTCACCAGATCATCAGGGGTGCTGCGTCGGGGAAGCGGGTGGCCTCACGAAAAGCTATCACCTCTCTCGAGAGCGTCAACATCGCGGACCTGCCGGAGAATGAGCGAAGTGAGTATACAACGCCAAGTAAGCCTGAGGTTTCCCAAGCTGATCCGGATGTTAGCCTGTGTCATCTGTTACAATGACTTTGGAGTCGAGACCCCCGAGGGAGTGAATGAGTCCCCACTACGTTTACCTAAGTGCAAGCACGTCTTTGGGGACCACTGTATCAAGAAGTGGTTCGAAGAGTCGGATAGTTGCCCATATTGCCGGGATAAGGTCCCCTCAGAGCCGCAGTATCCGCTAGGGATGAATTCTCAGGCCATCCACCGTTTCCTCCGCCACGCGAACCAGATGACGCACATGCATATGCGTCACTCCCGGGACCGCGAGCGAGGTGACGTAGACTCGTCGAATCGATCTCCTGGCATGGTCGCTGGCATTACGACTCTGGCATCGAGGTAATGAATTCGCAACATGATATAGGATGGTAGTTAGTGCTAACTAGCGATGCAGCGCCTTCACAGATCTGGACTACGGATTGGGAGACCCTACAGTAGCGGGTAGGAGAGGAGATGGCGCATCGGCGTACAACTCGCGAGCTTGGTACGGCCACACAGGCGAGCGCCACTCCCCGCACTCGTTCGGCGCGAGCGAGGCCACCGAGATGCGTCGGAGGACCCGCGCTCGTCATAGTAGCTTACGAGGACTCCCACCCACTCGGCCGCATTTCACGCAGTCTCCGACGAATAACACGCCTCAATCTCAGGTCGGTTCCCCCGATTACCTTACTCCCTTACCTCACTAGAACAATCCCCCTCCCCCCCTTTCTCTCTCTCTCCCTGTCGGTTGAAGCCGAATATAAGTGACAAAAACATTCGCTGACGGTTTGTTTGTCGTAGCCGTACCCCTGGCTTGGTAGACAGAACGCGGGCCACTCGCATGGTCATCGCCATTCCATGTCTTCGTCCAATGCGGCGGCGCGGCCGGCTTTCGACGGTAGCATCACCCCTTTCCCGTTCCAGCCACAGATAGGTGCGCCGCCCGAACCTTACCTGAACCCGTTGAACATCACGTCCGGTGGCGGTGTCGAGGAGTATGCCACGTTGCCGCATATGCGGTCGCATTACCCCCCGCCCTTGTCACCCACATTCGGAGGTCCAGAAGTGTATATGAACAACTCGGACGACAACATGCTCGGCGGGACAGGCGCCCACCAACAGTTGTAGGGATACCATTCGGCGGGAAGACGCGGGCTATTTAACTGAAGACGGCAGCACTACCAGTGGCAGACACAGGCATTCGTTCCCGATAGCAGTAGGCAACACGGAGTGAAGCTACCGGGTATGGGTTCGGGGTTGACATTTCTCCTTTTCTTGTGCATGCGACGTCTCACGAAAACTAATCCGCATAGAAATCTGCATCGCGTTTGATTTTCATACGCACGGCATCTGGTTTGGCTCGACTCAATGGGGCTGGTTCGAGGATCTTGCTAGGGCGGGTTTGGCGGGCTTCTCTTTTTTTTCTTTCTCAACTCAGTACCATCTATGTTGGGCGTTCAAGGAGTTTTACCCTAGGGGTAGTTAGGGTGGCAACATGACGACACGTACTTGTTTTGATTTGTCTACGGCCAATTCAAGTCGTGTCTCAATTTATATCTCACTATCCGAGGGGAGACAGGTGGTTATTGGGTCTGTGAGGTGGGCTCGTTCGGCTTGCCAGGGATGGACCGGATCGGTCTCGAGGCAAAGAGTTTGCAGAAGCATATGATCTCGCCGCAGTCGCTTTTAGCGCTCGGTTACTCCGCGATAACATAGGCAAGTAGATACCACAATCAAGCGCTATTATGCTGGACTATGCAGAGTGTCGAGAGGGTTGTGCCCCGACGCGGCGGTTCCGTCGCCTCAAGCAAGTTTTGAGGACTTGTCACGTGCGGAATCGGCCATTATCAAGCCTACTAGTACATCTGCAAGTCGTAGAATGTGGGCGTCTTCGTCTTGCGCAACAGGACTCGAGATAGGTAAGCCGAAGTTCTCTCATCTCTCTCTACAAAGAGAAAGAGGAAAAGAAAAGAACCTGGGCCCGGTAGCTTTAACTCTCGTACTAATTCCAGGTTTGAGTTAAGTCGACGAAAGGCGGCGAGTATGAGTGCATGGATTATACAATACAGGCTGACACCAAGCCACTAATTCTAGGTACCTACTTCTCCTGGATAAGGTACCTCCTCTAGGTAAGTAGGAATACGAACCTTAGTTATTACCCGAGGTAAAAGCCATTCTGATTTACTAAACTGGTACCCGCACACGTGCTAGTTCCTCTCTCCCTCTGTCTCTCTCTCTCTCTCTCTCTCTCTGTTTCGGGCACTTCCTCCCTTTCCTGCCCCCTGGAAGGAGATTAGAGAGGGTAAAACCAAAAAAATAAAAAAAAATAAAAAACCAGACATTCGACAGCGTCGCCACCTTGAAGTCGCTTTCCCTCCCCTCCTCCCACCTTCTTCGCTGACGGGGCAGGTAGGGGCGAAATGTAGGGCTGTATATATATGTGTGTGTGTGCAGATCCTATGCCGACAAGAATTCCGTAGGTGAGTAGATAGATAGGTAGGTAAGTACACAATAGTCTTTCGGATCCGACCTTGTGGGGAGGCGGGCGGGCGCACTCATGTATGTATATGACATGCGCGCAAACGGACGTCGAGATGTACGAGCATCCCGCCCTTGCGTCCACCCCTTACAGCTTGGCCGGCGCGCCGCGGCCGCCGCCGGCGCGCTCGCGGTCCAGCTCGCGGCGCGCGTCGCCGACGAGGCGCCAGGCGAAGGCGCCGAGGGCGGGGAAGGAGGCGGCGTGGGCGCGCGCGTCGGCGCTCGAGGCCTGGCGCCGCGCGACGCGCGCCGCGATGCCCTGGCAGATGGCGGCGAGCCGGAAGGTGCCGAAGGCGGCGGCCCACGCGACCTCGGCCGGCGTCGGGGACCAGGCGGCGGCGGCGGCGGCGGCCGACGAGGAGGAGGCCGAGGTGGCCGCCGCCACGTACCAGGACAGCAGGGTCGCGGGCTCCGGGATCCCGAGGGCGGCCCGCGACGAGGCGAGGAAGGCCGGGTTGGATATCGAGACGGAGGGGGCGGACGAGGAGGGCGAGGCGGAGGTGGAGGAAGCGGACGAGGAGGATAGCTCGGCGCTGAAGAAGGGGTACATGAGGTTGGCGAGGTCGCTGAGCGGGTGGCCGATGGTGCTCATCTCCCAGTCGAGGATGGCGGCGACGGCGGGGTCTTGTCCGTCCGCGGCGGCGGTGAAGATGAGGTTGTCGATCTTGTAGTCGCCGTGGATCAGCGCGGCGCGGTCCCGCGGCCGCCGCGACGCGTCGCCGAAGAAGGCGAGCAGCTCCGCCATGTGCGGGATCGGGCCCACCGCCGCGCCCGTCTCGGCGTCGCGCGTCTGCGCCTGCGCCTCGCAGATCTGCGTCCAGGTCGCGAGCTGGCGCTCGTAGAAGCTGGCGCGGCTACCGCCGCCGCCTTGCGCATTGTTCTTCTTGCCGCCGCCGCCGCCGAAGGACTCGAGGCCGACGGCGGCCGGGTCGACGCTGTGGAGGGCGGCCAGAGCCTCGACGGCGGCCTTCCAGAGCAGCGTGCGCTCGGCGGCGCCGCGGGCGTCGGGCATGGCCGGGTCCTCGAAGATGCGGCCGCCGACGAAGGTCATGACGTAGAAGGGGGTGCCGAGGACGGCCGAGTCCTCGCACAGGCAGAGCGCGCGGGGCACGGGGACGCGGTGGCGGCGCCGCGGCGGAGCGAGCTGCTCGTTGTGCTGCCCGAGCGCGCGGATCACGCGGTACTCGCGCTCGACCTTGTGCGCCGCCTGCGAGAGCAGCGCGCCCGCCGGCTTCTTCCGCAGCACGTAGCGCGACCCATCCACGGTCGAAGTCAACTGGTACGTCGGATTGGACTGTCCAAAGCCGAACTAGAGGAGCGGTGTCGTGTCAGCACGGCGTGGGCGTATGTGTGTGTATGCATGTAGGCATGTTTTTAACGCGTGACCGGTGGCCGGAAGGTATTTGTGTAGGCAGGGGATGCCATTGGCCGCGGCCGGGCACGTTGCGGCGGCGGGGGTGGGCTTGTCTGATCGGTGGGCAGGTCGAGGAGGCCGTCTCTGGGTCAACTCACCTGCTTGATGTCCAGCGGGAGCTTGATCTCGGGCACATTCTCGGTGATGTAGCGCTCGAGCGCCGCGGTGTCGATCGGATGCCTTACTTTGCCTGCCATGGCCGCCGAGTGCGTGTACGCGTCCGCCTCGTTTCCGGTAGACTTTATGGTAGGAGAGGTTCGCGATTAGGGGGGGTAATTCGTCCGTGCAGGCCGACCGAGTTAACTGGGCGTATGGTAGGCGCTTCTAAGTTCTGCACCGCGGCGCGCGTCGTAGATGGGTAAGCAAGTATAGACGACGTCATAGGCAGATATGGTCGACAGGGACCGACCGAGGGAGATGGCTAAGGGCGAATCACGGGGCGATACCGGCAAGCGAACGAAGACGGATAGATAGGAAAGGGAAGCGGGTTGGGAGGAGGGGAGGAGGGAGGAGGAAGAAAACGAAGGCCCGGTGGCCGGGCAGAGACACGGAACGAACCTATCGGAGCAGATCAGCCAGCCACCAATCTGGCCTGTCCCCTCGTTCGTCGCTTCGTTTGTTTGTTCGTAGGTTGCTATATTATGCGACGAACGCCGTCACGGAAGAAGAACAGAGGTGAAGCAATAAGGGAAGACGGATCGGCAGGGCGGCCTCGACGAACTGCATATATACGTCCTGGGTAGGCTATTTAGGTACCTAGGTTAGGAGGTACCTATTAAAAGGCTGGGCAGGTACCTCTACCTAGGAGGCGGGCTAGGCTAGGTGGTATTTGTAGGTGCTTAGGCGGGTGGTTAGGTACCTACCGACCTAAGTATAGACGGTCAGTACAGGCGAGCGAGTTACCGAAGGTACACATTCAGATGTAAGCCGCGCAGGCAAGTAGGGACCGGGTGTCTCAGGTACCTCCCGCGTCGCTGCATCGGCCGCTGCTACGTCAAGTCTGGGGATGCCGAGGTACCTAGGTAAAATAGAAACAAGCAGCAGCGCCGGCGGGTCGGATCGGCAGCTGGCTCGCTCCTCATTGGCCGACGGCGAGCTCCCCCCGTCTGCACCGACAGACTATTGCGGGGGAGGGGTAAGCAGTCTGTGTACCTATGTACAGTGCAGTATACCTACCTGATATAACTTACGATCATATACAAATGTGGACAGACGTGTAGAGACATAGGTAGGTAGAGACGTGAAGACCCAGGGACGTAGGGACGTAGGGTGGTTTGGTCAGTACCTGGTACCTCCCAGCGAGAAGGAGGCCGGCACGAGGCGGGATATTGCCTTAGGTAGTCTCTGCGTCGTCCGAGAGTGATCCGATCCGATCCCATCCCTAGTCCGTAGCGAAAGAACACCTTATGTAATCGACACCTGGTAACACCATGTACCTACCTCCTACCTTACCTAAAGGAGGTGACCCCTGAGGCTACAGGTACGTACCTGGTCGGGCCGGCTGGTCTGTGAACGTCTTTCCTAGCAGTACCTATGTGTATATTCCGACACCGTTCCTACATGCGCGTATCCCCGTCTTAACCTAACCTGCCTACGTACGCACCTTGGTAGGTAATCTTCTCCTCGCTACGACACGTGCACGAACGCCCTCTTCCTCTCCTTCTGCGCGCCCGAGGCGTCGTCGTCCCAGCCGTCGTCGACGTACTCGCTGACGCCCCGGTCGCGGATCTGGAGGTCCGCGATCCGGAGCGCCGCCATGTTGTACCCCATCTCGTCCTTGCGCCGCCGCAGCGTCTCTCGCAAGCTCACCCGGATGTCCTCGAGCATCGCCCGCATCCTCCGGCTGCCCACGATCTGCCGGTGGTGCGTCCGCAGCATGAAGAACAGCACCCGGCACGTCAGCGGCACGTTCAGCGACCGCGCCGCGAACCGCTGCACGAACGTGAACAACGCCGGCACCGACGTGAACGGCAGCACCAGCAGCGCGTCGTTGAGCGCCGCTGCCGCCGGCCGCTCCAGCACCTTCATCACGTATTCCTCCGCGCTGATCCCCCCGTGCGCCATGAACATCGGGTCGCGCTGCGGCGGCGCCAGGCCCGGGTTCGCCGCCTTCGCTTCTTCCCAATCTTTCACCACGTGCAGGTCCGCCATCCCCAACTCGAGTGCTTCCGCGATCCGTTCGCCGTAATTCAGCGTTTCCGATGTTTGCTTGGTTGCTGCCCCAATCTCCCCGTCTTCGCCCTCGACATCCTCCTCCTGCTCTACTGACTGCATCAGCGTGCTCTCGTACAGCTCCTCGATCTCCTTCTCCCTCTCTTCCTCGAGGAATATCTGCTCGTCCGTCTCTTCCCACACCCGGATGCTCTTGTCGTGACTAGCGCTGACGATGAAGGGGGGCTCGCTGCTTCGGCTGATCGCCAGTGCCCAGATTTCCCCGTGATGGCCGTTGAGCCGCTGTATCTGCTCGAATTTGTCGCCGTCCCAGTACTTGATTGTCCGGTCCTTGCTAGCGCTAAAGAAGTGGTGGCCGTTCCCTTCTCGGTTGTTCGGTAGGAATTTGACTTGGAGGATGCTATCTTGATGCGCCAGCAGCGCTTTGTGGCAGTCGCCGAAGTCGAGTCCCCATATCCTGACCGTCTTGTCCGCTGAGCATGTGGCGATCAACTTGCTGTCGTACGAGATGTCCATATCGAGCGCGGGCAATTTATGGCCGTAGAGGTTGAGGTATAATTTGAGCGAGTCTACGAAAAACACCTTGACCGTGCTGTCCAGCAGGGCCACGGCTAGGAGCTTCGCATCGGGGGAAAACTTCAGACTCAGAATGTCGTCCGAGACTTTCAACGTCCGCGCATGCGTCAGCTTTAAGCGCGGCGTCGTCCGAGTGGTTCCGAGAACTGGCTCCTGAACGACTTGGACCTTCCAGAATTTGGCTGACTTGTCCGCGCTCCCTGATACTATGGACCGGCCGTCCGGATGAACCTGCAAAGACCATACCGCGCCCTCGTGCGCGCTGACGGTGTCGAGCAGAGCGCCCGTCGCTACCTCGAATAGCTCGATCTCGCCGCTCTTTGTCCCAACGACTACAAGCTTGTCGCCGGGCAAGAACGCGCAGCACAGGGCATACCCGCACTCCAAGGTTTTGCCACACTTTTGCGTCAGCATGGACCAGATCTTGAGGCTTCCGTTAGATGCCGAAGCGAGCCACTTGTCGTCAGAACTCAAGGCTAGCGACCGGACATCCGCCCGATGGCCGGGAATTTCTATCGACAGCGATCTTTCGTAGTCAGGGACGCCGTCCTGCTTCGACCTTCCGCTCCTCTCCTTGAGAGGCATGTTGAACATTTCTAGTAGATTATTTGTCGTGGCGACCAGCAGCTGAAGCTTCTTCCCGCCCCGGATATCTGCCCAGTCGACCGATCTCACCTTCCCACCTGTCCGGACGATTAAATGTTGGGTGAAGGCGTCGGTTATTTCTGCCTTGTTAACGTCCTCTTCCTGGTCATCCTCCTCGTCTGGCGGGATCTCGCCGCTTTTGTCGCCGTCTTTCTTCTGGGATAGTTTTTCTCGTCTCCTCCTTTTCTTCCTCGCCATGCTCTTTTTTATTTCCGCCGCGCTGCGTATCCTCCATATCTCGACGGACTTCTCTGACCCGTGCACGGCGAAGTAGTCACGGCGGGGGTGAAAGATGATCTCGGTAGTTCTATCCTTCCCATGCCGGAATAATGTCCCCCGGTCTTGTAGATATTTCCTGTCGCCGGATATGTCAACCTGTCGCCTTGACGCGGCTAGCGAGATCGTATCTAGGGACCAAACTTTGAGTTCGCCGGCATTTCCCGCCGTGATGCATCCGCTATAATCCGGGGAGAGCCCTAACGCCCAACATTCGCCATTCGTCTGCGCTATATGGGTTTCGATACAGTGCCTTGATCCCAAGTCCCAGAGCTTAACCAGCGCATCCTTCCCCGTAGTCAACAGGAACCCCTCGGCCGACGAATCGTTTAGGCCATCGAGCACCATCGCCTGAGCACCGTCCTCCTCCGTGACCTCCTCCTGGGGTTCTACAAATTGTAGACCGGTGATTTGGTCCTTGTGCCCGCGCAGCTTGAATTGGCCGACCTCGGCTACCAGATCCCATATGATGACGTTCGTGTCTCTCGAGCCGCTCGCGAGCCGCACGCCGGATCGGTCGAACGCCAGGACGGTGATGGCAGAGCGGTGCCCATTAAAGGTAACGAACGGGCTCGGGTCCTTGCTCCGCCAAAGTCGGACACTTCCATCTTCGTAGCCGGCGGCGAACAGGTCATCGTTCACCTTACTCCGGGCAATAGCGGTGACTTGGGCCGAAGATTTCTCGTCCCTCCATCGTTCGACTATATCGCCCGTCTTGATATCCCAACACAGCAGCTCTTCATTGGCGGCAACGACTGCCTGGCCGGCGCCAGTGCTGGAGCGGGTCTGGGAGGTCCAGAGGATATTGGAGGTGCTAGACGTTACGAGGCCAAATGATTTCGAGTACTCGTATTTTCTAGGGTAGAATTTCGAGATTAGTATGGTATGTACATATCTATCTGTATATAATGCATTTTTTGATATATATCTGGAAATCTTCACTCACAGGTAGGACTTGACCATGGTTGCGACCGGCCTGAACTTGAGGTCTCAATACCCGTATGCAGCTGGGACAATGCCAGGTCTCGCATACAAAAGTAGGGGTTTTTTTTTGCCAATGGGAATTTCTTATCGGGTCTTATTATCGATAACAGGATAAGCTTGTGATAACAGCTGATAAGAAATGTTATCAGAAGTAGGTGTGCACAGACCTGGAGGAACCCCTTTGTTCTAGCGAAGCTACGTAACTGCATCAGCCCCACCAGATGCAACTCACCAAGGAACATCAACACCATGACCAGTACGGGCCGGACGGCTTTCCATCTATACCCAATACATCCATTTATTCCAACATCCTCAACAGCCCCAACTCCGGCGTCGTACGTAACCGCGCTCTTCTAGTCAACCCGGCCAGTCGCCTCTGCCCACCATGCTGCTTCTCGACTACCAGAACGTCCTGATACAATCTGTACTGGCCGAGAGATTCTCCGGGTGAGTCCGGTTGCCTGCAACCGCCCACCACACAAAGACAGACGTAGAAGGGAGAGCATCTGCAGGTCTAACAGCATAACCCCCTAGAGCTCCTCCCGCCTCCATCGACCAGACCGTTTCCGACTTCGACGGCGTCATCTTCCACATATCCACCCCCGAGTCCAAGACCCAGATCCTAGTTTCCATCCAGATCCGATGCTTCAAAGATCTCGTTAAGTATGGCGCTGAGCAGGTGCTCCAACGCGAGTATGGCCCTTATGTGGTAGCCGCCGAGACCGGCTACGATTTCTCAGTCCTGGTCGACCTCGAGAATCTACCAGCTGAAAAGGGTAAGAATTCCCGCAGGGTTGCGCCGGGGTGCGTGTGCGATGTTGACGGAGAATCTAGAGGCACGAGACGAACTGGTCAACAAGATCTCGTTGCTGAAGCGCAATGCCATGGCGGCGCCGTTCGAGCATGCCTATTCCGAGCATTACAAGCTGAAGGAGGCCGCTTCGAAGTACACGTCGGAGGAAGCGCCCCAGGGCGTCCGAGAAGGCGGTGAGGTGATGGCTATTCACTACCGCGACGAGGAGGCTATCTACGTGAAGGCGAGCCACGACCGCGTGACCGTCATCTTCAGCACCATCTTCCGCGAGGAGACGGACAGGGTGTTCGGGAAGGTCTTCATCCAAGAGTTCGTCGATGCGCGAAGGAGAGCGATCCAGAATGCGCCTCAGGTCTTGTTCATGAACGAGCCACCGCTGGAATTGCAGGGCGTTCCCGGCGTACAGGCCTCTGGCGGGGACGTCGGATATGTCACCTTCGGTACGCGAAGCGACACCCAGGATCTGCGAGGGAAACGATTGCTGACTCCTCGAAGTTCTGTTCCCGCGACATTTGACCCCCCAGCGGATGCCAGATGTCATCTCTCACATCCAGACCTTCCGCGACTACTTCCATTACCACATTAAGGCGTCTAAGGTACGGGCGGAGCAACTGAAACCAACCTCCTACTTATACTAACTCGAGGTACTTAGGCATATATTCACTCCCGTATGAGGCGGAGGACAGCAGATTTCCTCCAAGGTAAGATTGCATTCCTAGTTCAATCCTACTACACGTCCCTCACGGAGCTCGCACTTACCACTGCTTTTAGTGCTCCGAAGGGCCCGGCCAGAGAATGAGGAGAAAGAGAGGAAGACAGCAAGCGGAAGGACATTCAAGGTCCAAGGATCCTAGGATGGGTGCTTCTTACAGCTTTTTTCTTCACGCAACACGGCGACAATGCGTAACCTCATACCCCCACATGTGCAATGCCGACAGACAATGCCATGCCAAATGGAAGATTTTTTTTTTGGCTTCAATGCCTGCAGCCTATATAAGGTGAAACAATATGTTGTGAACTGAAGGATACAATCGCATTGCTCAACCCGCAACAACTTCAACATAGACAAGGGCAACAAAGCCATCGACTGCCAGCTTACGACGTCAAAGGAATACGAGCTTATAAACAACCCCGTCGATGGGCCGTACATGTGTAATTATTCAGAATATACACACCGCTCTGGAGACTCATACGTAGGTCCCCATATTTAATATTCCAAACATAGACACCTTCGCCCTCACGCAGCGAGGTCAAATTCTCCCGGTAGGTTGACCCCCCCTGACCCCTATTGTCTTATTTGTTTTGTTGGTACGCCCTCCGCAGAACACTATAAGCAGTCCGAGAGGGATCTCGCCGCGGGTGCTACATCCTCTAAGTCGTCATCGTCCTCGTCGCGAGCGTAGTTACGGTCTACGTCTAGTTGGCACCAACCTACCTCACCCGCCCCACCGTCAGTCTCAACCTCGCGATACCCACGCGCCCGCCCGCTCGCCCGCGCACATACCATATACATACATACGCACATACATATACGCATATACATAAAGAGAGCATAGCCAGCCCGGCCCGCCCGCCGTTGTCCCCAGCTCAAGAGTGCAAGATGTGCCAGTACGGGCGAACGGTGTTCGCGTGCAACCACTCGCAGGTGGGCACGTCGCGGGTGCAAGCGTGCACGGCGCAGCAGGAGTTCGAGTCGGGGCAGCGGGCGGAGCCGTGCGAGGCGGCGACGACGCACGCGCTGATGAGCGTGCGGGTGCCGCGAGCGTGCGTGGCGTGCGCCGAGCGCAAGGCCGCGACCGACCGCAAGTTCGAGGTCGTGCGCCACCACATGCTCGAGCTGCGCGGGCAGCTCGAGCGCCTGTACGACGGGTGCGTAGCGCAGGTCGAGGGGGGAGGCGAGGCGGAGAGCGAGGGGGCGAAGAAGACGAACGGAGAGGGGAAGGGAGAAGAGGCAGCAAACGGCACAAACGGCACGAAGGAAGAGAGAAACAAGGAGGGAGGAAAGGGGAAGCGAGCCGTGGGTGTGAACGGTAAGCGCCCCGACCGAGACTCGGCCCCGGGTTCGGCCCCGGACGCGGGCTCGGGCACGGATTCGGGCGCGAGCGTGGATCCGGTCGCGGAATTCCTGCGCAAGAAGCGGATGGAGCCCTACGCGCATCTCATGATGTTCTCGGATTACCTCAGATGATGGATAAAACGGCAAGGTGAGCTTTCTCTATTCCTCTTCGGATCCCTCTTTTTTTTTTCACACACAGAAGCCCCCGCCCCTCCCTAGCACATACGCCTATCGCTTGGTAAGGCCCAAGCCGCTGCGTAGTTTACGTGGATGGGATGGGGTAGAGAGGGGTTTCCTGAGTTTGTTGACTGACTTGGGGGAAAGGGAGGAGGACATCATAACGATTAGAGGACATACATAGACTATTGGCCCATATCACGAGTTGGTGTGCTCCACGCCTCTGAAGGCGCGGGAAAATGTGCATATAATTCTGTTCCCCTTTATGGCTATACCTAACTGTATTTGTATGAGAGTGAATGGAATAAGTGTGTAAGTGGGGAGTAAGTAGGTTGTGCAGGATGAGGAGAGAGATGAGGGACGAACAATGAGTGGAATAAGTCCGCAACCACGGCCCATTGCATGCATAGATGGATCAGGGTTGCGTGGGCAGAAGCGCACAATTCATTTCTCTTGATGGGATGGAAATTAAAAAATGGAAATAAAATGGAAGAAAAAAAGGGAGCAGAGAGAGTAAAACAAAAATAGAGACGAAATAAGGGATAGTTAGAAGAAAAATAAAATAAAATAAAAATGCCATGGAATTCAAAGAAGAGAGGATGCGTGTCAAGGCGGCTGGAGTTGGAAGGTGCGCCAGGGCCCAGCAAGGCGACCCCATCGCGGCAGCCGTCCGGCGTCCACGTATCACATGTGGGCAGGTTCGGCCCTGAGGCCAGCCACTGACCGCCTCTGCGCACGGACCACGCACGTGCTGGGTGCCCGAAGATGGTTCAAGTTGGCTCAAGTTGGCTCGCGCTGGGTCAAGTCGGCTGGAGCACGAGCCAATCAGCCCGGCCAGGCGCCACTGTGGCTCCGCTTGCCTGCCTGACCCTGCTTGTGACGGCCTCCCTGGCGATCCATTTATCGTCATCACCGCCATTATCTACCCAGCAGACCGCGTGGAAATCGAGCGACGGCGTCGACAGATAGAAACTACCAAAGCCACCGGAATCCCGCAGCGACCCAGCGACGCAGACACCGACCGGGGGGGCCTGGAAGAAGAGCAAGCAGAGACCAAGCGAGACCAGACCAGGGAGGAGACACATACGCAGGAGACAGAGACAGAGAGAGAGAGAGAAAGAAAGAGAGAGAAACGCACACGCCACTCCCCCTGCTACCGCCGCTCCCACCATCGCGACCCAAACACCACAACACCACTGTTATCACCAACCCAGCACCGCTTCCTGGCTCCTCTTCTCTCCATCATCCCACCTACCGTCGGAGCCAAACCCCTCAACCTGTCCCTCTTCTGGTCCTTAAATTGCCGATAGTTTCCCAGACAACAAATGACCCGGTGCTGACCTGGGGTGTACCGCTATCACCGACTGGACCCTTCTCGTCTCGTCGCTCGCCCCGTCCCGCCCTCTGTCCCGTGACAGTTGCATCAAAGTTCGAGCCATCTGTCCATCTCCCACGTCCATCCCATCCATTCTCCGGCATCCAGCCTCTCGCCGCGGCAGCAAACACCCCTTCCCGCCAACGTGACGCGAGCGAACGAGCAAGCACACGAGCAGACGTGTTGTCACACGAGCTTGTTACTCGAGACCGCTACCTACGCCCAACCAGGCACGCCTGAGCGCACCTCTCGAGTGTCGTTGATACGGCCCAATACCCAAACTACACACACAACCATGGATAGAGGAGACATTTGGATAGTTGACGCCTTGGAAGGTACGTGGCCTAGAATTATCTGTGCCCTAACCATCACCACCACCACCTTCTGTCCCGTTACCCATTTCCATCCATCCATCCATCCACCCATCCCGTCCCACCCACCAGCCAACCACCGTACCCGTGCCCACTTGCTAACCACGAACCCCTCTCTTCCCTCGCTCGCAGGCATCCTCCCCCCACAGGCTCTGACCCTCGTGCGGGACCACATCCAGCACCCGCAGCTCATCCTGCCCTCGCTCTGGGAGCAGACCTCGAAGCTCACCCACACGGTGGCGGCGTCGCTCTCGCCGCTGCTCTCGCCGCTGCTCGCCCGCGCCGTGCGCGCCCTGCACGACTCGCCCGACCTCGTCGTCCTCGCCTTCCTGCTCGCCGTGTTCGTGCTGGCGCTGCAGATCGTGTCGTGGATCCACCGCGCCGCCCTGCTCGCCGCCCGCCTTGCCTTCCGCGCCGCCGCCTGGGCTCTGCTCGCCGCCCTCGTCGCCGTCGTCTGGCGCCGCGGCCCCGAGGCCACCGCCCGCGACCTCGCCGTCCTCGTCGGCCGCCTCGCCGGCTACGCCGCCCTCGTCCGCGACATCTGGTGGTCCGAGTACCAGCGCTTCGACGCCCAGACCCGCCGCTCCGCCGCCGCCGGTGCTACGAGCGCCGCCGGCTACGGCCAGGGCGCTGGCGCCGCCGCCGGGTACACGAGGGCCGGCCGCGGCGGCTGGTGAAAGGGGCCAACCCGAGGTGGCGCGGTCGAGGGTCGCGACCGGCTGGCTGGCTGGCTAGCTACCTGGCTAGGCTGGCTTAGCACAGGGAGGGGGGCGAGCGAGAGTGGGTTGGATAGATGAAGGGTAAGAAAGGGTCTGGAACCGATAGAGAGAGAGAGAGAGACGGAGACAGACAGAGAGAGAAGATCTGGTGAGCAGAGAGGACTGGTTATCTTCCCTTGTGCGAGCGGGTGTGCGGGTATGGGGAAAATAAGCGGAAGGCAAGTGACGAATTGCTTATGAAGCAATCCGGGGGTTTAAGGGTCAACCGTACTGCGTATCCTGTCCCTTTTTTTGGTTTTTTTTTTCCGCGTCGGGACATAATTTTCTCGGGTTGTTCTTCTTGTCTCTCGCGTCTGTAGGGTTTCCATGTCGCGTCACGTCACGTCTAGGGAGTACAGCAGGTTAGGCAAGGGTTACAGGGAGGGTCACGAATTGATGATGGAGAGAAGAACCAAAAACAAGAGCTGCCTCCCCGCCGTCTACCGCGGGAGAAGGGGGGGAGGAGGGGGGGGCGCGCGGCCAAGCTGATGATAGGGGATAGCCATGGCACGAACACCGATCCAATTCCACCACACAAAGACGGAAACTGGAGCAGCCTCCCGTCGACATCGTGCATGTTGTGACTGGTGCCTAGGCCTCGTGTCATCAAAATGCGATTCAGTAAAAGGAGAGGCGAGACAGGACTACCCCCGAGGTCGCCGTCCCTCCTCCCCTATCTCGATGCCCACTCCTGAAGGGGTTATACATGCCCCTCTCCATGTTCTCTCCTGAACTAATAAGCACGTATGCATGTAAACGCCGTCGCTATGTGAGTATACACAACCAAATGCCCCTTTCCTCGCCATCCGTCCGTACACGGCCTACATTCTATAGGTGTATCCCTTTCCTTTACCCCTTCAATTCTCTCGTGGAACGCAACCCTATTATACTCCGCCCCCCGGAATCGGGGATTTACAAAGAGAACAAGACTCCGCGGACAGCCAACCAACCAACCATCCGATGCTCTCCCCCTCTCTCTCTATACGCCGCCTCTCCCCTTCGCCCCCTGGCTCTCTCGGCGTGGCGGAGACAGCCCACGCGACCCGGCTCAGCCGTCCATCTCGTCGTCGTCGTCGAACTCGTTGTCCTTGAGCTCGCGGGGCTCCTGGGCCTCGTGGTACTGGATGCAGTCGTCGATGTAGCTGAGGATGCCGGCGACGCTGTCCTCGTCCTGGACGTCGAGCTTGAGGTAGCTGACCATGCCGAAGCTCTCGATGAGGCGGGCGACGGCGCGGTTGAGGCGGCGGAAGCTGGCGCCGCGCATGACGGCGTCGCGGGCGGCGGGGTCGGCGGCGGCGGCAGCGTCGGCGTCGGCGTCGTCCCGGACGTCGGCGTCCTCCTGGGTGAGGCGGCGGGCGACCTCGGCCGGGTCGTCGTCGAGGAGGTCCGGGTCGGGGGTGAGGAAGCGCCTGAGGTCGCGGCGGCGGACCTGGTCGCGGACGAGGTCCATCTTGGAGAGGATGTTGAGGTGCGGCACCTCGAGCATGACCATGGCGCTCATGGCGCCGAGGGTGCCGGCGAAGAACTTGGGGCGGTCGACGAGGAAGGTGGCCTCGAGGAGGTAGGCGGCGCAGAGGCGCAGGTCGAGGGCGCCGGCGCGGGTGAGGAAGCGGACGAGCGCGGGCAGCACCGGCACGTGCGTGTACAGCTCGATCTGGCCCGGCATGTCGAAGAGCACGAGGTACTCCTCGGTGAGCGGCTCGAGCGCGTCCGCGAGGAAGTCCAGGTTCTCCAGCAGGAACTCGAAGCAGTACACCAGCCCGCCGTTGGGGCCGAGCCCCAGCTCCTCCATCACGTCCGCCAGCGACACCAGGTCCCGGATGTCCAGGTCCGGCGCGTGCTCGAACCGCTCCGCGGCCGGGTCCAGGTTCACGTAGAAGCACGACCGCCGGTTCAGCTGCAGGTGCGTGATCAAGGCGGCGCAGAAAGTGGACTGGAAAGGGTGGGGGGAGGCGGGGGGAAGAAGGGCCGGGCGCGGTTAGCGAGGGAGCTGCCCCAGAAAGAAGGAGGAGGCTTCAGATGCTGCCGGGGGCGTGTCCGCATACCTTGCCCGCCCCTGCAGGGCCCATCACCATCACGCCGAACTTGCTCATGGTTGTAGGGAGATCGGGTAGGTAGGTAGGTAAGGTAGGTAGGTCGGCCGGGAAAGGGACGGCGACACGGCTCCCTCTTAATTACTACCACCAAGCTTTTTTTTCTTCTTCTTTTCCACGTCAATAGGGACGACAGCGACTAGCTAGCTAGCTGGATCGGGCCAGCTGCTGACGGGGTGGGACAGGGGAAGCTAGGTAAGCCTCGCAGCTTCGGGTTCGGGTTCGGGGCAGTTCGTATGTAGTTGGCAGACGGGCAGGGATGGCTTCTGCGAGACTCGGTGCTCTCGGAGATGAATGAATCGAGGATGTCTCTGTTTTTTTCTTGGCCGCTTTCTCCTGGTGGAGGGGTTGAATGGATGGACGGGGGCGGCAGCAGGGAGAGGGGGTTGTGGGAGAAACATCGAAGGGTCCAAAGTGGGGCTCGTGGCTGGCCAAGTTATCTCGTAAGCCCCGCTTTAGTCGACGTGCTTCATGCCACTAACTATGATGTGCAACTAGCGGGGTGATATGCCAGCCAACCCTCCCCTTTCTCTCCCTACACGGACAGATAGATGATGTATGCGCGAATAGATACCTAATCTATCTCTTACCTGTCCGTCTTCTCCGATGTATTTCTTTTGCCTAGGTAGGCAATAGACGTAGGCCTAGTAGTGGCTCGTTGGCCCCATGTGCTACAACGCTACCCATTTATGCGCGTACAGAGCAGCACCCCTACATGTGTGGTGGCAGAATCCAGACCAGTCTGATCGTGGACGGGCCGCCGGTTACGGACCTCTCGCCTCTCGAGCAGCACGAGAGGCGGGTAGGGAAATCCGGGAAAGAGACAGATATGGGCATAGGGAGGATAGATAGAAGAGCTCAGAGAAGAGAAGGTCTAGTTGATCGGACGGACCCAGAAAAAAAAAGAGCGCCGTGCGTACAGGGTGTATTAGACACCTATCATGTAGGCATGGAACGATTTGCAGCGGACTCGTTGGCCAGCCTGCTATCGGCCGGGCGCTGTCTATTCGCGAGAGGAGAGGAAAATCAGATGCCGAAAGTCGACTGTCGCTTCGCACGCCTAATGCACGTTCCTGAGAGGGGCAACCGTGGCAAGTCAGGGATGGAATCCTGGAACCAACAATGGATAGGGAAAAAAGGAAGCGAAAGCACGCCGGCTACCCGTAAAGACCTAGGTGGGTAGGTTTCCGAGTTGGCCGGTTCTAATAAATCAATAAATCAATGCCTCCTATATGGGCTGTGACTGGATGAGGTTCCGTTCGGTGGTTGGGCGAATAACTAAGGCGCTTACATATAACTACCTAACCTAGCTACCTCCTAGGTAGGTAGGCATACATATGTATACGTTGGGTTCGAGTGCTTAAAGGCGCCAACGTTCTCCACTGAATCAGAGCTGAGATTATGTAGGTAACGGACTCGAGATGTCTCCCGTAAGCTGGTCGGAGCCCGGAAGAAGCTTGCGAGGATGCAAAGGTCTTGGAAGGACTTGAACTTTTGAAGGATGGATTTCCCGGTTGGATCTGCATAAGTGCCTGCTTACCTGCGGCGGCCGGTGAAGTCAAATAAGTCAGTCAACCAGGTGCATCGAAGATGAGGTTAGGTAACTTACTCACCTCCATCCCGAGTCGCGCTGGGATATACCCTCCATAGTTACGTCGTGTGCCCGTTCACAGTGTAGGTTAGGTGCCTGATACTTGTGTATGTAGGGATTCCAATTGTTGGGGCCCCCGTCGGCGGATGGATCGAAATACGTCGCCGCGACTAGCACTGAGGTATTGGCGGTACAATGGCATACCTACATCCCTGCGTAGTACACGCACCAGACAGACCTACATACAAAGACGTGCTGACAGGATTCCGCGGTAGGGAGGGCGCGAATATGCAGCACGCAATCTCACACATCTCACCTTGTCCGACCCGCGAAGAAGAGCCGGAATTGTACTGCCATACGGGGAGAGTCGTCGGCTCGTCGTTCGGGGCAGGTATTGATGGCGGCGAGTCGGCGGACCGACTGTCTGGGTGGTCATTTTCTCTGACTGGGCACGTAGGGCTAGGAGCCATCGCACCGCAGCAAGAGGAGGGAGAGAACATAGAGGGTAAGTGTTGTTGGTCGTACGCTTTGTGACGGGTATGTCAGTAGGAGGTAGATGTGTCGGCATAGGTAGGCAGGTTGGCGCGTAGGACGAGGCACGCAATGCATTCCACCTTATATACCTCATATACCTAACTCTGGCGTGAGTGCGCGTGTCTCTTCATACATACCTCATCTGCAAGTAAGACTCGTCACCGCCTCCTTGCCTTGTGGGTTGGTTGCAGAGGAGGTAGTTAGATACCTAGGTAGGTAGGTAAAGGTAGAGGTAGGGGTAGAGGTAGGCAGATAGCTGAGTTGAATGTAGCTGGCTATGCAGCTATGCAGTGTCCCTGCTCGACCTCGCCAGCGATGCGCCCCGATAATGCGATCTCTGCCGGATCATCTCTAGACAAGTCGAATTGACCCGATGGAGTTACTTTTGCCAGAGCTGGAATATCCGGCGCCATCACTCGAGAGAGTTACTCCGAGCCTCCCCCCTTCTGTATCAGGTCCTCGCCTCTTCCGTTGCCCGCGCAAGGCGGATCTTCCACGCTCCTCTTCCTGCTTCTTCCCAGCCCGCGAAAACTCCTGTGGGAGGGCCGCCCCCGCCACTGCCCATTCCCACCCGTCGCCTCTACACCCCGCTTAGAGGCATGCGTCGGTGTACTTCGCAGGTACTTTAGGCCGATGGGGAGGCGGGGCCGAGAGGTACCTACCTTGGGAGGTAGGTACCTACCCCACCTTCACGGTGCTGGTGAATCTCCAACCTCGCTCTAGGCATAGTGTATCTTAGGAGGGAGACAGAACCACGGCGATGTGCATTCTTTATATTATTTATATTATAGAGTTGGCATTTCTGTTTTATCTCTTTACTCAAACGCGCAACTATCCAGCCACAAGAGGCATATGCACACCGAGGGGGCTCGTCGGAGTTCGAGATGGTAGATGTGGCCGACACAATATGGACAGGTCCATTATCTGGGTGGGCGCGGGTACTGGAAGGTAGGCAGATAGGTACCTCCTAAGGCAGCCCAGGTACCGCCTTTAGGCTGGGGTTCGGGGTTGTCCCGCTACGTCGTTAGCGCGGTTCGGCAATAGTGTGGCAGGAATTGCGCCATTTCGCCTGCTATTGCACACTGCGCGGTATCTCGTGGGTACCCGTCACCAACAGGAACTCGGCGCACCGGGTACCTTCGAAGTACCTGCCGACAGGCGCCTGGCCAATGGCTAGTCCGAAACGGGAAGCGACCCAGATTCACCAGGTTGTCGGCCTGTTGGGATTTTCTCTTTTAAACCTTTCTTCCACCCCTCTTCCCTCTGATCCCCATCTTCCTCTCCTTCCCCCCCCTAATTATTCACTTCTACACAACGAAACGAGTGACGAGGCGAGACGACTCTTGGGCTTCAGGCTTTCTTCCTTTCCGTTCTCCTTCTGTCGACTAAATAGATCAGCAGTCTACCCTCTATACTTGTTCATCATCTCCTGCTCTATAGATTTCCTCTTCTTCCAGCAAAATGTCTGCCACCAACGGAGTCAACGGAGTCAATGGAGTCAGCTCCTTGACCAGCGCGCCTCGCAACCCGGGTGCTTTCCTCTTTACCGTAAGTCTCCGACATGTCTGGCCTGGGCAGCTCGCCCGCCTCTCGTCTCACAGCTAACTGGTCCTCGCAGTCCGAGTCTGTCGGCGAAGGTCACCCCGACAAGATCTGCGACCAGGTCTCGGATGCCATCCTCGATGCCTGTCTTGCCGAGGACCCCCTCTCCAAGGTGGCCTGCGAGTCGGCCACCAAGACGGGTCTGATCATGGTCTTCGGTGAGATCACCACCAAGGCCAACATCGACTACCAGAGCGTCATCCGGAATGCTATCAAGGATATCGGCTACGACTCGTCCGAGAAGGGTTTCGACTACAAGACCTGCAATGTCATGGTCGCCATCGAGCAACAGTCCGCCGATATCGCTCAGGGTCTCCACTACGAGAAGGCCCTCGAGGAGCTGGGTGCCGGTGACCAGGGTCTCATGTTCGGCTACGCCACCAACGAAACCCCCGAGCTCCACCCCCTCTCTCACCTGCTCGCCCACAAGCTCAACCAGGCCATGTCTGCCGCCCGCCGAGACGGAACCCTGCCCTGGCTCCGACCCGACACCAAGACCCAAATCACCATGGAATACAAGCACGACGGCGGCGCTGTCGTCCCCCTGAGAGTCCACACCGTTGTCATCTCCGCTCAGCACAGTGATGGCATCACCACGGAGCAGGTCCGAAAGGAGCTCAAGGAGAAGATCATTGACAAGGTCGTCCCTAAGCAGTTCATCGACGAGCACACTATCCTTCACGTAAGCAGCCTGCCCTCTCTTTCGGGCGCGTAATTTCGCCTCGCTAACTGTTTACAGCTCCAACCCAGCGGCCTCTTCATCATCGGTGGTCCTCAGGGTGACGCTGGCGTCACGGGCCGAAAGATCATCGTCGACACCTACGGCGGCTGGGGTGCCCACGGTGGCGGTGCCTTCTCGGGCAAGGACTTCTCCAAGGTCGACCGATCTGCTGCCTACCTGGCGCGGTGGGTAGCCAAGTCGCTCGTCGCCGCCGGCCTCGCTAAGCGAGCGCTGGTGCAGCTCAGCTACGCTATCGGCGTAGCCGAGCCCTGCTCCATCTACGTGGACTCGTACGGCACGTCGAGCAAGACGGCCGACGAGCTGGTCAACATCGTCCGGGCCAACTTCGACCTGCGACCTGGCGCTATCGCCAAGGAGCTTAACCTGATGCGCCCCATCTACAACCAAACGGCCAAGTTCGGCCACTTCGGCACCAACCAGGACTTCACCTGGGAGCAGCCCAAGGCGCTCAAGTTCTAATCTGCTGCCACATTCTAGACTTCCCGCGCTTGAGGGAAAGGGAGAGAGCGTTTTCTCGGATTTTAATAGCGGAAGAATCAACTTCTTTCTGCATTGCGATCGGCGTTGTCGGGTGTTATCTAGAGACATAATGGTTCCCTCATCGGAAAAATGTCACGAAAAAATATGGGCATGGTAGCATGGCGTACGGTTTCAACATACCCGGTTTACAGGCAAAGGCACAGTGATAATGTGGCTGGCAGGCATCCAAGGGAGGGTGGGTGGTGGGGATGGCAATCATCGGCCAGATACGTCGGTGACGGATAAATATATCCGCATTGCTTATTTCAACACGGCAATATATCATGTCGAAGTACCCAACCAAAGCATGATACCATTAAATGAGAGAAGTCGTGATCTCCCGAGCTGATTTTTTTTTTCTTCTGCCGTTGAGCTCCTATACCTACGTGAAGATTTATCTGTTGACTTTTCCTTCCCAGTTCTTCCCCTTCTCTCATTTAGCCTCCGACTCTGCCTCCGTCCCCATCTCATGCTGAGTTTTTATGAGGGGTTTTCTACTGTCAGGACGAAGCAGGGTTTTTCTCTTCGAGACCCTGTCTCTCCCGATCCTGCTTCCTCGCGCGACGCCGTCTATCCGTTATCCGTCTTCTCCCCCCCCTCTCCCTCTCTGCGTACCGAAGGCGCAGAAAGTGACGACAATGCTACCGACGGAGCCCTGTCCTGCCCTACCCTGCCCGACTCAGCGCCTCTCTTCTCTTTGTTTGTTTCCCCCACGTCAAGTCAGTTTGGTCAGTAAGACCGGACGAGTCCGAAAGACAAGCACAGCAGGACCGCACACACGCCAAGCGCGGACCAGCTCCTGGCTCCGCCAGGTAAAGTGTTTGAGAGTAATGTCAAAGGTAGTCAACACTTATTCGCTCGCCCGCTGCCTGGCTTTCCGTCGGGCGGGAAAAATAAAAGAGAAATTCAAGGGAGGAAGAGGAGGAGACAAAAGTTAGATTCTATAGTCGCCCCGGTCTATGGAGCTCTGTCCACTCTACCGTGCCCCTGCCCTGCCTCCCGCCGCCGGCTCCCCGAAACGCGGCCCGATGCCTCGCCGTACCTATTCCTTTTTCTTCTTCTCCTTCTTCTTTTCCAAACCCCCCTGCCGGCACCCGCTCCGGCCCCCCGCGTTGTGCGTGTATGTTAGTGAGTTTGTGTGTGGCTGTGCAGTCCTGCCCCTCTCCATCTCCCTCTCAGAACACCCGCGATTCTGTCCCCCGTCCTTCTTTTCCCTCTTCCTCTTCTCACTCGCGCCGGCGCTCCTAGTCTTTCTCTTCTTGTCCTTCTCTCTCTCTCTCTCTCTCTTTCTCTCAACTCTCCGTCCTCGTCCCCATCTCCAGGCGTTTGCCTAACCCCCCCGCTTCCCTCTACCCACACCCCAGAGTTCTCGCGCCGGCGAAGGGGGGGGGGGGGGCAGACGCTCAGGAGCGCTCTCGCCGCGGGGCGCCCCGGCGGCGGCGGCGCGTGCGGCGCTGGGAGCGCGCGCGCGGCGAGCCGGCGGTGGCGGTGCCGGCGGAGGACCGGGAGGAGGAGCGCGAGCGCGAGCGGGGCGGGGGGGAGGAAGAGCGCGACGGCGACGGGTACCGGTGCGCGGGCAGCAGCGACAGGAGCGCGAGGAAGTCGGTCTGGAACGGGGTGGCGGGGGGCGGGGACGGCGAGGGTGACGGCGACGGCGACGGCGCCGAGGTCGAGAGCGTGGCCGTCGAGGACGTCAGGGAGGGTGGCGAGCGCGGCGACGACGGGGACCCGCCGCTGCGGGCTGGCGCGGGCGACGGCGAGGGTGAGGGCGAGGGCGTCGGCGTCGGCGTCGAGGCCCCCGACGCGCACGCGTGCCCGTCTGGCGCTGCGGACGCGGTCCGGTCGCCTGCCGCGTCGTCCGGGCTGCTGTTCTCGCTGGCGCTGGTGCTGGCGATGCCGGTGGCAGCGTCGGGTTCGGCCCCGAAGACGGCGACGCGCGGTGGTTGCGAGGGGGGCGGCATGGCTGCTGCTGGGGTTGGGTCTGCTTGTTTTCTTTTTCTCTTCTCCCTCCCTTCTTCTTCCTCTCTCTTCTCTCTTCTCTCTTCGCCGTATCTGTCCCCGCTCAGCCCCTCGGCCCCCTTTTCTCGCTCGCCTCCCGCCTCGACCTCCTGCTAGCGCCCCAGACGCGTGCGTTCTCGGACGGTTGGCCCTCCCGCTTGGCGGCTGCGACGCTTGGGTCGCGACGGGACCGCTCTGCGCCCTCCCGGCCGTCCCTCGTGTGCTGAGGCGGCTCGTGTCGGCGGATCGGCACCCCCGGATGCCGCCGCGATACGCGGTCGGATATCTCGGCGTACCTCGCAGGGCGGTTCGAGAATACACGGCTCGCCCAGATCTCGGTGCGGAGGCGTGCTGGGCCTGTCTGGTAGTCGGCAGCGAGGCTCTGTCAACTAAGGCACGGCGCCACACCCTAGTCTGCTATTGGCGAACGCGTCGGGTCGAGGAAGCCCCCCAGCTTTCGGCGATACAGCGGCGGCGCTAGGTTGCCAGGTGTGTATGGTTGTATGTATTTATCTTGGAATATCCCTGGCAGATAGTGGAATAGTTGTGTATATATATATAAGTGTACTGTATATGCAGATAACTTAGGGGCTTTCAGGGATGAGCGAGCGTAGAGGGAATTGGACAGGAAGCAGGACAGCTTCGCATGCTAAGCGAGGCTATCCGACGAGATATCAGATATTATGGGGAGATACGTATATTTCAAGTAGCGGATCAATAGTCGAGCGGCGGCGAGTCCTAGCAGATATGTGACAGCTCGAGGGGGACAGGCGACGGTAGGCTGCCAGGCTTAGTGTATACACTTATACGGCGGCGCCGAATCCCGTCGGGATTTGAGCGACCGGTTGCTCGTCGCGCGTATAGGCCAGGAGGCAGTAGCCCCTGATCCGCCTCTATAGGGAGACCGACTATATGACGTTTGAGCGCGGTACAAAGTCCGACGACGCACGACGCCGCAATACGTTGCCACCACTTCTCTCTCTCTCTCTCTCTCTCTCTCTCCTTCCCCCCTCCGATTCGTGGGGTGAGTCCGGCTAGATCTGCCTATCGATCTTGGCCCTCATTACCTCTCTTCTGCCGCCAACCCTACACGAAGCTGGCCAGATCAGCTCACCTGCGCCTAGACGAGCTATACGGTCGGTCGGTAGTAATCCACCGAATCAACCAACCCGGCCTATGCTTGGAGGGAAAAAGGGGGTGAGGGCAGGGAGGGGCACGAAAGTAAGATGGGCCGAGGCTCGCGAGGGATACGGGGAGATGTAGCTAGCTATGTGGCTAGTGAATCAGATAAAGGGTGTGTGTGCACATGTGTGAGTGTGTGTGTGGTGGTGTGAAGGGATGTACGTGGGAGGCGTTGGGACAGGGAGTCGTAAGGTAGAGTGATGGGAGCCACCCGAGAGCTACCCGAGAGCTACCCTTCCCCCCTTCTCGGGACCTGGACATGATCGACCGCGAATCTGGACGCGAATACGTGCTTGAGGCACGCCCCCTCACCCTGGCTCTACGGCACTCGCTGTGTATACATGCGCGAGTCGAATCACACCCCTCTAGCTACTTGCTCGCCCCAGCGCGAGACCGCCAGCCGAGCGGACACGCCAGCGTAGCGTCTGCGAAGGTGATCGAGCCGACCCGATCCACCTTCGGCTACCCTCTGGGACGTCCCTCGTCGAATACGCAACGCCGCTGCGCTTGTGCATGCCTACCTGGTCATATTCATGTATGTATGTATGCCCATCTAACCTACCTGTCGAGCTAAAGGGGGAGGGGGCTAGCTGAGGGTGAGTGTATATGCCTAGGCGTCTCGGGCCGCGAACAAAAAGACTTGCTCGGGCGGCCCCCCTCCCGAGTTTAGGGGAGACGCGGTCAGGGGAGACGTGGGTAAAAGATTACTGTTTTCCCTCTGGTCCTCAGCCCCTCCCGCCCCCTGTCTCTCTCTCTCTCTCTCTGCGTGTACATGTCTCGCCGTCTCGCCTCCCATCGCCACCTTTTCCCGCGGATTCGAGCGATATCTAGGATGAGGAAGCACAGCAGCTCGGTTCGCCGCGCAGCTTGCCGCGGCCGGGCTCTGGGGGGGGGGGGAGTCGGGTCAGCTGGCGGCCTAACACGATCGGTGGTGGGACGGCATGGGCTGGCTACTACGATCTCGTGACAGCTCGCTGCCGTCGAGGCATCTTGTCGCGATGTTGCCGCCCGCGCGCTGGGGGGGATAGATAATACAACCTGCTCACGCCGCCTCTCGCGCTAGCCGAGCCCCAGTGCCGATGCCAATGCCCGCTAGCAACCAATACCACCAACCCTCCACCCTCCGCCAACGGCCTGGACATGGGCAAGGGCAGTCCGTCCGTCACGCCCCGTTCATTCGCCCGTCACGAGCAGCCAGATGGACCGGCGCAAGTCGACGGATGTGTGTAGGTGCAATCTGTACCAGCCCCTATCCCCCCCCTTCGCCCCCGAATCCCAGAAGCCCGTTTGACGGCGTTTGGCTGGGCGCTCTGGCCCGCGAGCGAAGTACGAAGGTCGAGGTTATCGTCTTGCCGGCGGCGGTTCTGCCCGTGTGATTGGCTCGGACACGTCCCGAGGGTTGGGCTGTGGCGTCCCTCTTCCTCGTCCTCGTCCTCGCCCTCCATCCCCTTTTGCGACCCCCTGATTCTCCCCCAGGCGCGCAAGCCGTGTACCTCCGCGCCTACGCCCCCGAATATGCCCAAGAAGGGTGCCTGGGTGCCTGTCTTAGGTAGGCAGGGTTAGACACCTCTGGACGCATACAACTCGGGGAGGACAAGATCTGGAGAGAGATACTTATCGTAGGGGAGGTAACAGGCTATCGTTACCCACGTGCCAGGCGTTACTAGGCATATCCAGGCTGAGCGGCACGGCAGCAGACGACCAATGCAGGTTGGGAATTGCTGTGCTCCGTAGCGGACGCGGCTCCGTCACGAAGCAAAGCGAGCAATACGAAATACGACGGAACCCGCCCGCCTGGGCTGGAACCGGACCTACATGGTGCCCCACGGGCAGATGCAGCCCGAGGGCGTGCACCTACAGTAAGTACCGGTACCTGGGTCGGGAGCGATGCAACTTGGCTACCTACTAAATTGCCCAACTGGACCTCTGTAGAGGGACAAGTCGCAGCCCATCTAGACACCTGATGCGCTGGGATACATGGCAGCACTCATGTACACGGGCAATATATCTGGTACCTCTACATAGGTAGCTACCTACAGGTCGGTATCACATCACATGAAGGTGTGCCTGTAGGTACCTAAGTACCCACCTCCTCATCCCCGCGCGCGACCCACCTAGCGAGATAGCGAGAATATGCGTGCAAGCATATACTATCTATACCACACAGAGCAAGCCGACGCCGCCGCCATATCGCGCACCCGTCGCCATCACCACCGCGTCCCTCTCCTGCCGGCTGCGCCCAGGCGAGTAGCAAATTACACCTCAGCCGCATCGGCAGCGGCGCCAGCACCAGCTATGTATATACATCTATGCGCACCCATGCCGAGGAAAAGACGCCGCCGAGAGGCAAAGCGCACCGGGAAGCGCGGCCAGCGAGCTACGCACGCCTTTGTGTGTCCGCCTCTGCCTCGTCTCATCCCGTCTCGTGTTCCGCCCGCCTGCTTACCTGACCTGCGCGGCGTCGACGGGTAGCGCCCCTCGATCGCTCGTCGGGCCGAGACGCCGTAGCGTAGGCGTGCGGCCGCCCCCTTCGCTTTCCACCTCTGGGTATCGCTGGGCGCGATGCGGGCGTGCGAGCGGCACGACATGGTGTGTTCGCCCCCCTTCTCTTCCCATCCGTATGTCCGTCCCTCCACCCACACCACCTGTGCCTCCTCTCCCTTTCTCACCCGCATACACCGGTGTGTTTTGTCTGGCGTTGGTGTGCGTGGGCGTGCCGCTACGTGCAACGAAGCCACGGCAGTACAAAATAAAATAAAAACGCCTCCATCTCCCCGGACGGCGCAGCCGGGTGGAGAGTAGGGAGATGGTGTGATCGCGGATATCTCTCGTTCCTTGTCGACCTGTGGAATCGTACATGGCGAACTTCGAAGCTACAATCGTAAATGTCTTCCCTGCTGCGGAAGAAGCAAGCTTGCAATCTGACCCCGACTGGTCCGGCCGTCAGTCGTCCTCTATGTCGTCGTCGCTCAACACCAGCTTCTGGATCGACAGCGGGGACGCGGCCGCGCCGGCACCCGTCGTCGATAACGCGTCTGCGTCGCTCTTCCTCTTCTGCCGGATGATCCCGAGGCCCCTCCTCTTCCGCGGCGACGCCTCCTCTGTCGGTCTGTCCGTGGCCCATGCCTCGCCCGCCGGCGCCAGGTCCTCTCCGCCCGCGTCCGCGTCGACGCCGTCCTCGTCCATCGCCGCCCCCGCCGCCGCCCCGATCCCCGAGAACGACACCACCTTCTCCATCTCCCGTAGCTGCGCCGCGCTGACAGCCGGACACCCGCGCCCTCCTCTCCCCATCTGCGCCATGTACGGCAGCCGCTCGAGCAGCAGCTCCCGCCGGGCGGAGCTTCCGAGGAAGAGCAGGGGCGCGCCCGCCGCCTCTTGCCCCGGACCTTGACCGTGCTGCTGCTGGGCTCGTTTAGAGGTTTGGGTGTTGCCGCGCTGGGACGATTGTTTACTTATCCACTCCCCGTCGCTACCGGTTGCCTTGGGACGTCGGAAGGCGGAGGCGCCGTCTGTGAGATTATGCCCCGCATCGTCCCCCTTGAGTAGTCTAGATGCCCAGTGATCGACGACGCCCTCAATCTCCTCCTTCTCGCGCCAGAGCTTGAGGCTGGCCGGGTAGAACATCTTGTAAGCATCGCCGCCGCCGCGTCGGGAAGTAGTCACCACTCGCTTTACCGGGTTTGGAAGTGAGAATAGGAGTCCCCTCGTTGCGACCTGGAACGTGATTTCCTCTTGCCTCAGCACGTGGCTGGCCGAGTCCCTCCCCGAATACGTGGAGCTGTTAGATCCCCTACCGCGGAAGAATATATCCCACGATGGGTTTAGTAGGTCGCTATCGGATAGATAGTCGATGCAGCCATTGATATAGTCGAGTGAGCTGTTGGGGTCCGAAGGCTCGCTAGATTCGCAGGAAGGGGCGTAGTTCTCGTGAAGGGCGGAGATGAAGGTTTGGGCGTCGGTGCCAGTTTCGTCGATAAGATTGCCGACGAGAACTTCGGACCGCTTTGGTCGGGAGCAAGATGTCATATATTCAGGTAACTGTTCGGCTTGGCCTTCAGGCGTGCGCTGGTCCATCGGGCGTTCTTCTCTCTTATTGTACACCACTTTACCGACAGCGTGAAATATGCCCAAGCTCGCTTCTCGCTGCGAGACGAGCTCGAGGCTTTCTATTTCACCTTTCGTCAACGCCACTTCATTTTTAGATCCGCGTTTGGGCTTTGTGAATGCGACCTTAGATCCCCAGTCCGCGTCTGCGTCGCCCTTGAGGCAGAGGAACTCGAGCGACGAGATTGCGCTTCTGATGTCCCCTCTCTCACCTAGCCGCTTCAGAACAAGCGGGCCTGGCGTCCGACGTCGTCCAGACTTTCGCGCCTCCTTCTGCACCACCAGCTCGAGCGCGCTCGCGAGGAGAGTGGGAGCGATTGCGTTGAATTCGATAACGCAGCTGCCCGGATGCCGAGTGATTTCGGGCCCGAGGAGTCTATAGGTAGTGAAACTATCTGCAGATGCTGAGCTGGTGGTCAGGAGGGTTTCTGATATGATCATAACAACAGGTGTGATGGGGTCTACGGGGTCTTGACGGCCAAATGAGGCGAGAGGGGGAGTGTTAGTGACTAGATACTGTAGAACAGTGTTCCGGAAGGCCGCCAAAGCCGTCGAGGATCGTGTGAACGTGTTTGGAAATTCCTCGACGAGCATAATCTTCCTCATATTATTATCATCCGTCTTACTACGACCTGGAGCGGTTAGGTCGAGATCCGTATCCAATTGACCAAATTTCCCTCCTCTCCCTATGAATTCTTCGAATTGCGCCGCGGCCGACTGATGCCCTTGGTTCGCGCCGAGGGAGCCTGCCGGGTTTCTCCACTCGAGAAGCTCGCAATGCATATCTCGAGCGAGGAGCCGCACCGTAGTCGTCTTCCCGGTCCCGGCAGCGCCCTTCAGAATAAGCAGTCGTTGTCGCATGCGGCCAGCCATCACATCTTCGAGCCACCGCCGGACGTCGGCTACTTTCTTCTTGTGGACTGCGAGCTCGGCCAAGCTCGAGGGGCCAAATCGCTCGGACCACGGCCGTTGTTCGTCGGCCGGCGCAGGGTCTCGCACGGGACGAGGCGGCTTGAGGAACTTCTGACTCGACATGCCGACTGGGCCGCCGGCAGGCTGAGAGGCGTCTCGAGATCGCTTGCGAGCATTCTGTCCCACCCGACTGATGCTCGCAGCCCTGTGTTCTCCCACATCGTCGTCGTCGGATATCGGGTCGCTAGCAATATCATCCCTCTTAGTCGGTGACGCAGTTAGGGCCCGTTGCGCCTGTTTGGAGAACATAGACACGAGATCGGCCGTTTTTTCTTTGCCTGCCGGCTTCCCCCTGGCGAATGGTCGGCTGGCATTGGCCTTCTCTGGGCTCGTGCTGCCGCTTTTGAACTCGTTCCTGCCGGGAAGAGAGGGTTGAGAAGCAGGAGTCGGCACGGTTGGTCGGGAGGCTAGCAGCCGAGACGACTTCCTTACGGCGGGGGTTGGCGATACAGGTATGGTTCGAGACGCGCGCTTGGGCGATGTAGCTTGTTGTTGATCAGGCGACGACAGGAGGTAATTAGTAAGGGTATTTGCCTGCGATCGGGGCACTTCCTCGTCGTCCGAAGAACCGTGGAGCACATTACGTCTCCGACGCTTCGCGGGTGGTGCCATGACGACAAGGCAGACGGTATGGGCACCGCATCTGCTGGCTAGATGTCTAGTTGTTTGGGTGTAGAGCAGAAAGGCAAAAGAGCCTGAACTTGGTGTTTATTTTCCTCGCTCGACCGGGATTGGGTGGAAATCTCGAGCTTTTCGAGTTAGGTACGTAGCATTTGGACGTGAATCGGACAATTGGAAGCAGATCGTGGGTTGATGAAAAGGACGAAGAGGCCCGAGTTGAGTCAAAAGTTCAGGTAATAGTTAGTAGAAATAAATCGAGACGGGTCTTCCTCCGCCCGACCTCCGTCATAGCCATGCTAATGGAGCCCCCGTCGCGGCCTGTCCCTGAGAATAGCGCGTCTCCCAGCGGTCTTCGGTACGATATCATGTGACCAATTAAACGCATTATCGCCCTAGGTGCCTTATTACCTGGGTAACCTCCCCCACCACCTCGGTACCTTAGGCCTAGGTACCCCGAACCTACACCTACGCTATACTTGTTGGTAGGTGTAGCGCTGCGCCTACGTGCTAGATATACGTGCATGCGCAAATTATCAGTCTCCCTCTGTTACCTCTCACCACCGAATATCCTCATCGAAAAAGATTTTCGGCATGATTTTCGTCGTTATGATCCTAGAAAATTTATTTGACCCTGGTTTTTGCCATTCCCTACTCCCCTGCGGCCTTTCGCAGCCTTTTGTTCTCGCCGAGCCCCCAAAGCCTCGATAGGCCTCGGAGGACATTAGAAACGCCATAATCATCATCATAATAACACCAGTATAGCGACCGTTATAGGAATTCGAAGCCACCATCTCGCATACTAATCTGTATGCTCCATAAGTCACGAGAATGTCCAGCCGGCGAAATCGTCAGCGAACCGTACGGCGGCGGCTAGGTAACGCTCGTGCACGTCTCCCCAGGTCCGAGCCGCTTCCTTTATCGCACGCACAGCTGCGGTGAGTCGATGTGTTAGTAAGATACCCCTATTAGTCGATAGGGAAGCCTCGGTCTTACATTTAACAAAGTGTGCGTCCGTGGCATAAGGTCCGTTCAGGGCCTTATCTTCCACGTAATCCCACCCTTTCCCGGCCACGTCCCCAGGCTGGATGTAATCGGGGTCGATCCTGGGCCGAAGCTCGATGGCGTAGACAGTGATCGCGAACAGCCACCATTGCCTCACCAAGCTGACGCGGAACTGTGGCGGGATGAACGGGAGCAGTATCCTGGCGGCGTGACTTGTCGTGAGAACATGACAGGTGAAGAAGTCGTATGCGTGCGTCCCACGTGGCACCGTCTCGACGAGAAGCGCGGTAGCGGCTTCTTGGGATAGCCGGAACTGCGTCAACGGGTCTTCGTCCAACGCCCACGCGTTCCAGTACTCTAAGACAACTTCTTCGTGCTTTTGGAATAGCGGCTCCATGTTGTCGGGTCCTCGCTCCTGGAACGAGCCGTCCAGACGTTCATCCTTCCCCAATCTCACCAGCAGCTCTATCGGCGAGGCCGCTTTGATCGGAGACGGCTTCGAATACGAGGCGTCATCGAGATACTTATGAAGGAAGCCGTACTGGGTAGCAGCCATGCCAAGGGCCTCCATGGCAACTTCGCGATTATCTATCTCATAAGCATACGCGAGGTGTATCATGGGGTGGCCAACTAAGACACAACGGTCAATTTATGCTTCCGAGAAGAACCAGTTCCGTAGGGAGTGACATACGACCTCCGATGAGGCAGTGAGCTAGTGGTTGCTTGCCCGAAAATATGTATTCCTCGACCACGTCCTTCCAGCGGTAGTTGTGTCTTAATACGAGGACATCCTCGAAGAAATCGACGTAGGCACGCTGGTATCTCGCGTCGCCGAGAAAGTCCCTCCAGTCGTCCTGGACGATTTCGGCCGGCGACGGATGCCACGGTTCGAGGGTTCTTGCCTCCTCGTCATATATATTGTGCAGCTGCTGAGCATTGGCTCCGAGGAGATAGGCAGATCCGAGGATATGCGGCATGTGGTTATGAAACCGCAGGTCGTGGTAGAGGATGGAGTAGTTCACATGGTTCGCCCTGAGCAGATGCTTGAGCGTTCTGGGTCGTTTCTCCGGCGACGTCTCCACACTATGAACCTCAACAGGTGGGATCTCGATGGTGTTTCGAGGGCGGCCACCAGAGACCAGTCGGTTCACGATCGGTACATACGAGAGTATCGAAGCCATCTTGGATCTTGGTTTAGATTGCCTGTCTCTGTGTCGTCACCGTGCTGAAGCTGTTGGAAGGTGATTGGAATTAGGTCCAAATGGTGTAAGTGAAGGTGACATAAGGTAGCTCGAGGGATTGTTGAGAGCTTGGAGGATCCAGGGTCCTTGTTTAATAAATAAATCCATACTAACTATGACGCCTATATGCATTTATCCAGGACCTTTGGTGGCGAGGTAAGAATAATCCATTGAAGCCTTTGGGGGAAGAACAGACCCGAGTCCAAGTACAAGTTCAACCACGGAAACGCCGCTTAATAAGCATAACACTCTTTAAATAAGAGATGCAATTAGGCGCAGAACGCGTGGGCAAGGTTCACCCGCCGCCCCACGCACTGCCGAATTCTTGTCACGCGGTTAGACAATTCAACCCGCGCTCTTGAGACGAAATGCAACAATGCCTAGGCCCCGTGAACCTCGCCAGGCCCTCATCTACGCAGAGCTACTACCCAACATACGGCAAGTTTCCGTTGGATGCTCGCTGCCTTCGCCGAGCACGCCCGACACCGAAGCCACCGTCTCACCTGACGGCTTGACACTTCGCGTCAAACACGATGGTGTAGAAACATCCATCCGTCTCCCCGGGCCAGTCGCCCCGTCCCAGCAGCTCCCAGTGCGGCATCCGGGCACGGCAGCGCTCTCTTGGCGGTTCCCTCTAGCTAGGAGCTGGGGGCATAAGGCACTCTTGCCTGTGCCGGAAGAGCCGAGCATCCCGTGGTCCGCGAGTGATGTTCGGCCAGAGTCGCCCATTGCGTGTAGAGCATGTCGAGCAGTTATCGTCAGCGCCGGCCGCCTCAAGGCATGGAAAAACTTGCCGAGCGAGAACTGGGCTGAGATGATGGAATTCTGGCATTGCCACAAACCTCATCACCACCGACACGGCCATGGCCATGATGAGGCAGGTCTGGCTTCCAAAGGGTATAGTGCGAGTTCCAGAATATCAGCACAGCCCGGGGTTGGGTTTATCGACATATCCTCCTTCCTCGTGTCCGAATCGGACATTTTTCCATCCTCTGTAAGTGCCTGTTCTCAGTGGTCGCTCCCTATGGGTATATATAGAAGGTGGCCATGCCGGCTTTTTAGCCTGTCGATGGTTTGGTCACCGATACTCATACCCTAGATTAAGATGCTCTCTCCGATCCTAGTACGGGCGCTGTACCCTAGTCTTCGCTATGGGGCCAGCCCTACGTCTTCGGAGTTGCCTCTGCCTTTCACTAAAAATTTTCTTGGATGTGAAAATTTTGGGATTATCCAGAGGTACATGTCATATGTCTCTCAAACGCTTCGGTTCTCGGTTTAGTTGGATAGTTTGCTCGTTTTGTCGTCGCCCATTGCTTGCTCTCATCTGGTATTTCTAGTCTAATATTGTAAGTTTTAGATCACGAAGGCGTTACTGTTCCCGTCATCCGACGGAACTGTAGGTCACGATGAAATGGTTCAAAATAACGAGCTACACAAGCTGCAAGACGGGAAGACGGGCATCTTCTGCGCATCTTGTGAGTCTATTTTGGGGGTACTGAATGATGAAATATCTGTTTCCATATTCAAATGGGGGGTTTGTATGTACGAGCATGACCAACAGTCCCCTCGCCCAACACTCTCCCATTGTATCAGCGCCATGCTTCTCGCAACGATGGCTCAATCAGGCTGTTCGAAGTCGATCATTATGCCCATGGAGACTTGGAACCGGCCAAGGTCGAAAGATGCTCAACCGGAGCCTTTATTGAATATTTGGGTATTCAATAGGAACATCGCCTTTTCCTCGACCGAGGAGCCGTGCAATCTCGCCATCCCCGCTGTGAAAGTCCTGTATCGGATGATCAGCGCGTCAGAAGCGGACAAGCTACTAGACTCGATGACGTCGGACGTTCAGGACATCACCCTGCCAACCAGCATAGCCGGGGCGCTCCTCGAGCATTTGACCCGAAGCAACGGTTATTTACCACATAGTGACCGCCTGTTCAGGGAGTGGACGGTGGGCCTGTTGGAGAAATGGGACGGTGGAGGCGAACAAGAACTCTCTGATTGTGGTTGAAGCGGGGGATATGCCTCGCTGCGGAGGTGTTTGTGCACCGTGGGTCCTGTGGTCGAGTAGCTGTGGTCCCGACGAGACTTGCGATAGCCTCGGTAAATGGCGTCAAGGCGAACTTTTCTTTGCATGAGTTTGCCCACCGCTACCCTCCAGGGAGCGACCGGGCCTCTTTCAACCGCTAGAGTAGAGATGTACCTGGATCACCGCGTCCATAGCCGTTAAAGCAAATACCTCGATAACGGCGGATTTCACTGGGCACGTAGCTACGATAAAAACGGGCACGTTGGCTACCTATTAGGTAGGTATAGACTAGCTAATGTCCCTAGAAATTGGCGATAAGGAAAGGCGAGGATCAGATGAGAAGAATCTCCTGCCAAGTTCGACATGCTTGTTTATGTACTTCCGTATACGTAGAGTCGTACTTATAATAGCTGAGGCTCTTCATGGTATCACGACGCATAGGAACTCGCTAGGTCATTATAGGTACATATCTCACGACCAAAGTTTCGAGGTTAGGCTCAATGCCAATGGTTTCTTTTGATTAATGCACAGGGTGTTGTTTATTTACGAGCACATGCTAGGTGGACAGACCGCGGGGAGGTGGAGCCGAGGGTATCTGTCTAAAATCATAGAGTCTACTGAGCTTTGGACGAGATGATCCCTGTAGACAAGTTAGCCTATACACCCGCGAGAGGTTGAAAGAGGAGAGGGGGGGAGGAGGTTGAAGCTTACTCTCCACGTCGGTGACGCTCTGTTGCAGAATTTGTTGGAGAGCTCTCGGGCTCTCGAGCTCCTTCCTGACCTTGGCGATGATGGCATCGGCCAACTCCCTCTGCTGGCGCTGCTTGACCTGTCCCTCGTACCTCACCCATGAGTCCAACACCGACTTAGCCTCGGCTGCCAAGGCAGTGGTCTGCTCGAGCTCGTACGCCTTGGCCTCGAGCCTAGCAGTCTCCTGTAACCGATGTCAGCCCCGCCCATCGATAACATAGCCCGCGACACGGCCCCCAGGATGCTATCGAACCTTGGAGACCTCGAAGAGATTCTTGGTGATGTCAACGACGCCTTCCATCTGCCGGACGTTCTCGATGCGGTTCTTGACAGCCCGCGTGTGGTCCGCGCGAGCGGCGTTCAGAATGCCCTTGATCTTCTCGTTCTGGGCGTCGGCCCACTGGCCGATCAAAGGCCCGCCGAACTTGATGAGACCGGCCCAGACGCTGAGCAGGCAGAAGGCGACGACAGTTTCCTCGTTAACGACATAGTACTCGTTGCTGATGGCATAGACGGATAGGCCGGCGGCAGAGGACAGGATGGCGGTCTTAGAGATGAGAGAGTTGCCGGGCAAGGCATCAATGATGGACTGCGCCTTGGCTTTGGCCGGCTCGGGCGCTTGGGTCGCCTGCGCCTGCGCCTGCGGGGTGTTCGACGAAGACGTAGGCCGTGTCGCGCTCCACGAGCCGGCTGCGACGGGCAGGGTTCGCGGCGCGATCGACGGTCGCAGACGGGTGGCCCCTAGCGATGCTGGGTGAGCTCGGCTGTTCGGGGTAGGCGTCTTAATTGGGGGGGATGGTCGACGAGCGTCATCGAACAACATCTACCAGACGAGCGGACGAGCGGATCGAAGGGCGTTGACTTACCGAAGGCGCGGGCAGCCAGGCGGGAGGCCATTATGAGACAAGGAAAAGAGGGGAGAGAGCGCGGCCGGATCGGCTTCGAGTATGGGCGAGAGGGGGGGATACAGAGGGAAAATTGAGGTCTTTGCTAACTGGGTCGATAGCCAGCGACCTCTCGGAATTGAGGTCGACGAGTGAGGGTTTAACGGAACTTGGACCTGGATGGGTCCCGACCGGCCACGATGATTGGCTGTAAGGTCATGTGACTTCGCTATCTCCCGGATCCCCACTTCTGAAAAGTTGACAGCAGCGCTCCTGCCTCGTCCCTCCAAACTCATTCTGCACAATTTTAGTCAGCCTTGCATCTGCTTCCCCAGAGGCTGCTAAGTACTGCCCTACTTTCTAACTTGGTCAAGAGGTTGACAGAGTTGAATTGCAGACTTGAATTCTTTCAGTCTCAAATTTCCATTCTGCTGTCTATTCGTCTATTTTACTACTGTACCTACCTGGCTACTTCTCCAGCCTCGCGTTCCTAGAGTACCGTTGCTGCGGTTCGTCCCCCAGCCAAATCGTGCGATTATTCGATATACACAGGGCTGCTATATACACAGGGCTGCTAGGAACCATGGTTGAAGAAGCCCTAAAGAGGAAGAGATCGAAGAGAGCCCCTGAAAAAGCTAGCAAGCGGGCGAAAGCCGAGAGCAGCAGCAGCAGCAGCGCCGAAGATGACGATCCCCAAGCTCAAATCCTACTCCTTGAAAATGGGATCCTCGAGTCCAAGAAGAACTACAATAATATCGCCACTCTCCTTGAGCTAGCGCAGAAAGAGGATGGCAGTGATGGCGACGGCGACGGCGATTCTGCAATGCTTGCCCTGGTCTCGCTGTGCAGGGTATTCTTGCGCTTGCTTGCATCTGGTGCTTTGAGGAAGAGGCCCGGGCAATCCGAAAAAGAGTCTGTGGTTGTCCAATGGCTCAGGAGTAGACTCCGCGACTACAAGCAAGTTGTCGTCGCTGCTTTGGGTCAAGAGGAGTCCGCATCCGCGGCATTGACCCTCGCTATGCGCATCTTGCAGGCCGAAGGTCGATATCTGAACAGCAAAGACGAATACAATTTCCCGACAGGGTTTCTGGGAGAAATTGTCGACGTAATTGTTTCACAGAGCCTACAGGATATCCGGCAGGAATTTTGCGAAAAGTTCTTAGGCGACTATGCCGATATTCGCTTCTACACTTTCAAGACCGTGAAGTGAGTGGCTGCGAACCCCCCGCCTCCCCCACAGGAGCCGACCCGCGGTATACTGACCTGCTCCAAGAGATATTCTCTCCTTGGATCATCATGTATCGTCAGGTGAGGGTCTATTCGATAACGTATTCGATTTACTGGCCTTCTTCGAAGACGTGCCCGACTCCACAGCAGACATGGGTGGCTTCTATATTGATCCGCCCAAGAAGTCTCACCCGGTCGCGTCCGTGAACCAGCAGAAGAAGCAAGCCCAAGAAGCATGGTTGGCATTGCTCAACCTAGGCCCCGACCGCGACCAGAGGAAGAAGTTGCTCCAGATCATGACCAAATCCATCGCCCCGTGGTTCATGAAGCCTGAGCTTCTGATGGACTTTCTCACAGATTCGTACAACTCGGGGGGCGCCACCTCCTTGTTAGCTCTGTCCGGGGTCTTCTATCTGATACAAGAGCGCAATCTGGACTACCCGTCCTTTTATCGCAAGTTGTATTCGTTGCTGGATGCGGACATCCTGCATTCTAAGCATCGATCCAGGTTCTTCCGGCTATTAGACACCTTTCTCGGCTCAACGCACCTTCCCGCCGCCCTTGTCGCGAGTTTCATTAAACGCATTACGAGACTATGCCTCAACGCGCCGCCTGCCGCGATCGTCGTCGTGGTACCATGGATCTACAACCTATTCAAGAAGCACCCTCTCTGCACCTTCATGATGCATCGCGTACCAAGAACGCCGGAAGAGCGGGAAGCCCTGGAAAGCGAAGGGATGGAAGATCCCTTCGTTGCCGAGGAAGAAGATCCGATGGAGACGCGCGCGATTGACAGCTGCCTATGGGAAGTTGTCCAGCTGCAGTCGCACTATCACCCGAATGTGGCGACTATTGCGAAAATAATATCGGAGCAGTTCACCAAGCAGGCATACAACCTCGAGGACTTTCTGGATCACTCGTATGGTAGCGTAAGTTAACCTATCCGACATGACGCGTTTCTCTAGGTACTCTAGTGTTGCTCACAGCCCACTTAGTTGCTCGAGGCGGAGCTATCAAAACAGGTTAAGAAGGCTCCAGTCGTGGAGTTTATGATCCCACAGAGAATCTTCCTACCACAGGACCCAGCATCGGGAGTGGAGGACAACCTTCTGGCCAGACTCTGGGATTTCCAATGATCACCGTTGCGTACGACCCGGGGAACGAGTTTAGGTGTTTCTGGAACGCTTGGCGGTCGATCTTGTAATTCCGCCAGTTCTTTTTCGAAACTTCCACCGTCATCAATCCGATACTGCCTGCGCTCCGTCCGTGTCACCGGATAGCTTGCCGTGGGTCACCCGGGTATGGATGGATGGCCGTGCTTGGTTAGGAATCCACTCACCGCCACAACTAGTCGTATTGTGGGCGCAGGGTGCTATTTTCAGGTCGTGGAGAATCGTTGGAATTGTCTCATGATCCCCACGGTCTCCCGCGACTTTGTGCGACCATGAACGTCTTACTATCGTGCGCCGACGTAAAGAACGAGACGACAACATGCCGTGTATCCCTCGACTCTAGAATTTGCTGCTGCGGCACGCTGCTTCAGTACCTCCCACCTTGCCTTACGTTATGCGGGGTGGGGGAAAAGATTCGACAAAAAATAAACAAAAACGAAAAGACGCACTATTCCTAGCGCTCCCAGTCGGCCGAGAAATACGTTTCGAACCGTCCAGTTCCGACGAGGTGAGTGGCCGAAATCCGGGGGAGGATTTGGCCATAGGTATATCGGTTATATTGTCCTCGACGGAGCTATGCGATCGACCTAGGTGTGGAGGAGCAGGCTGCGCAAGGGTTTCCCCGACTATCAAGGCCACACCGCTATATGGGCTGAGGTCTCCCAAGGAAATAAAATAAAAAAATAGAAAAAGAAAACCAACTATCTAGAGCAAAGCCCGAGTTCGGTTCAGTTCAGCTTGGCAGGAAGAAGTGACGATTACAGGAAGAGCAGGACTGACGTTGTCGACAACGTCGACTTGATGCTTGCTCTCTCCCCTGAGTGACGACGAGTCGAGGATGACGAGTCACTGCTGAGGCCTCCCTCCCCTTCTTCTCCCTCTCTCTCTGTCTCGGTGCGAATTTTTTTTTTGGGGGGGGGGGGAGGGGGAAAGGAATACTACGAGCAGTTATCGGGGTCCTGCTGGTCGGACGTAATGTCGCATGGCCTGTGGAGCCATTAACGGTACCCTACGATGAAGCTGCAGGTCTCCGGCGAAGGGTCAGATCTCGGAAACGGCGCAAAAGCAGACCACTTTAGTAGGTTAGAGTGCCAAAGGGTCAGGCATTTGTCTTCCTCAGACGATATCCCATATCAGCCGCTGCCAGTGGTGCGGGTAGCAGCTGGGATTGGCATGTCGGGGCAGGCTCTACGCGATCTTCTCTCGACAATCGGCGTCTTCATGGCCCCCCTCACTGTCCTGATCTCCTCATCCCTTTGGGCAGAAACGGTGGTTTCGTGTTGGCTATCGGTTGAGGGTCAACGATGCGAGCTGGTTGGCCGCGATGGTCACAGATGCGACTCACCGCCGATTGCGACTTAACCCGTTTCGGTCTGGGGGGGACTCCCGAACAGGCGCACATGTCTTGCCCTCGGCAGGCCCCCCATATGTGTGCAGCTCATGCTCGTCTCCTCCATGGGCCCCGAATCCATCCTCTTACCACCCTCAGATCGTACCAGAAGGGGATGTGATGAATCTTATGTGCCACTGGCCGCATCAAAGCCGGCCCGCTAGGTGTCACAGTGCTGCATGTGTGCAGTTCGTGCCTAACGACGAGCTGTTCCGATCTGGGCAAGTCCTCCAGCCCTCGTCTCGTCGGTATTTCGGAGAGAGGCCCTCTGTCGGTGTAGGTAACACGATCGGTCGCGCCCCGACCCAACCGGAACGGCCTGTTTATCCACACCGCGTCGCGCCCGCGGGCAGTGGTGAGCGAGCGGGCGAGCGAGCGCGTCACGAAGCAGCCCTCGAAGCCCAAACCGCCGTCCTCGCTCGCGATTTTGGGGTTGAAGAATCCAACCCATCCTCAACTGGGCGATGGCCTGGTAAAGTACTGCGTATCGCGGGTAGAAGGCAGAAAACACACCGCGCCAAGCGCTGGCCTGGCCTCTGAGCCGACCCGCAACAAGCTGCGTGGCTCCCGGCCAATCAGTTGCACGAGGCGAGCAGCATTCGCAACAGTAACGACTGAATCGCACGTGCATCTGGCAGCTCGCTTGCGCTTCCCTATGTTGCACTCCTCTTCCTACCCCCCCCCCCCTCCTCCTCCTACGCCCCCTTCTCGGATGAAAGCGAAGAAGGGTTTAGCTATGAACTTCCTATTCGTATTGCTCGGGCTTCAAGTTGATTATCTACGTGCTACCCCCAACCGTATGCCGCCTAGCAATTCCCCGGTTGGCTGCTCCAGGCGCGATATCGTTGGCTGCGGCCCTCAGGTCGACAGAGGAGAGGATAAAGTGGCTCGCAGAAATATACTTGCGCCGTAATCAATGCTGACGCTATGTGGTCTAAAAGTCGGCCATGCCTATTTTATTTTTCCCTTCCCAGCCCGACTCCTTCCAACTGCTACTCAACCTCACAGCCCTTGGCTTCTCGTCCGACTAGCCGTTCTCGTAACATGTCCCGTCGTAGAAACCCGAGCGGATCTTTCGCGAGGAACTCGTTAGCTAAGCTCGTCGGGATCTACTCCTGTGCGTCATCCTCGGAGTGGACAGACAGACAGACAGACAGCCTGCCTCGCCCTCTCCCTGCCGTCTCCGTTCTACACACGGTGGCTGAATCCATACCCCAATTGACTTGTGTTGTTGGTGCACATTCGTGCCTCTCTCGCGAGGGCCACGCACACAAGCCCAGACAAGTCTGGTCAGGACGGAGCCAGATAACCCACGGACGGTTCTCCCAAAGTGTACTTCTTTTTGGCTCCTATCTCCAAGTGCTAAAGCGCCTCAGACCCTGGCCCTGGAAGACCCGCCCGTCAAGAAAAGGGAACGGCGAGGAGGGATCGAAGAAGAATTTAGAACATGGATCCATTGTCTGTGCTGCAACCTTCGCGGCTTAGCCCTCTGCGCGCTCTGGGAGCATCTCTAACAATTCCTGACGGGAGACTACATTCACCGCAAGAACGTCGCCGGAGGAAGAGGTCGCCAAGTCGAGTCTGCAATCCAAACACATAAAGAACCTCAAGAAGCTGGAAGCAATTCATCGTGAACCTCGTCGAATGAAGAAGATCAAACCATCCGGCTGGGTATCTGACGGGGAGAATCCCGGGACGGGTCGTAGCAGCAGAGTTTGCCCTGCAAGGATGGGCGAAGAAGAAAAGATCGACCCCAGGCTCTCCCGGCCTCGCTTCCATCTGGGACTTCGATACACCCGCCATCCCGTCCCGAGATCTGGGCAATGGTGCCGGGAAGCACCGTAGAGGAACGCGAAGCCGCTAGGGACGCCCTTGATGCCAATAATCAATTCGCGGTTGTAGTAACTATCCGTTGATCTACTAATGGGCTGGGAATGAAGATGAACGGCAGCGCATTGCTTCTTTTCAGGCATCGTGGCTGTTTGCCCGACATCGAGGCGCGACAAGCAAACCCTCCTTGGCATGAGACAGACAGACAGAGGGGAAAGAGGAGGAGAAGCGTATGTGAGCGAGGGCGACAGCCCTCGGGAACACAAGTGTCAGGCCGCAACCATCCATGCTTTATTCAATTCAAGCACAGCACAGCACACCGAGGGCGGCACAATACACACATCATCACACACATACCTACATACCTACATTACACTACACGCCCACGCGTACTCACACACAAACAGCAGACCAGAAATCCACCGGCGGTCATGTGATACGAGTAGGACTGAGCCCGCCCTTGCCCAGGAGGATTTTCGGGGAAGCACCTCCTCACATCTATTCCGGGCTTCTGGCCAGGCGAGTATTCGTCACCTCACAGTGTCCATTGCAACTTTGCGACGGCCGCACCTTTTGGGCACAAGCTACCTGGCTACTTACTCCAAATAACTGCCTCCCACAGCGCGGATAGTGACCTTCGCTGGGAGGCAGGATGCTTAGTCGGTAGTATCGACCGATCCGGGCACTCGTGTAAGTGCGAGGTGCCTAGCAAAAGATACATATCACCCCACCGTGCGCCATTGCTGGGCAATAGGGAGGTCCAACACGCTTCTAGCAAGTCTTAATGGTGCAAAACGGGCTGCTTCATGGGCGCATGCCCCCTTGACTGTGTAGGGTAGCAATCTACCTAAGCCATCGCTGCCCAACCTCGGCAGGGCTGCCATCCAGGACCTATCAGCTGGCTCCTCTGCCCCTAAACGGTTCCCGGCTCAGGCACTTAGCGCTACCGTTTTGGCTGGATGGGCTCACATCCCACGCCTCGATCCCATTTGTCCCAGCCGGTCCTCCAGTCGTCTTCGCGCGCCGACCAGGTCGACTGATCCGAGGATGTAGTACCGTACTGTACTCTTTGTACAACACAGCGGGCGAGCGAGCGATCCGCCGCCCTACCGTAACGGATACATAGCTACGTACTCCCCTCCCGCGGGCGAGGTACTCGTAGACTTGTTGTGTAGAGCTGCTAAGGTAGGTAGTCGGTTCGTCACCCTTCTCGGCTTCGCAGCCGGCGGCACGCATCCAAGTGGTTAGGAGAGGGCGACGATAGGGTCTATCTGGTAGACAGTCAGGGGTCTTTAAGCTCCCGCCCTGAGAACCCACCGAGGTATACGATACCTGGACGTAGGCATTGTGGCTTTGCTAACGCGCTCTCGCCCGATGGACCTTTGGAGCACGCATACACATGGCGACCCGAGTCTACATACATACGTACATACATACATACATACATACATACCTTACCTACATACGTTATACCTACATGCGCGCGCACGTATATACCTACCTACCTACCTACCTACCTACCTACCTACCTTACATACCTACACATACATATATACGTACACACGTACATACATGCGTCCATAGCGTGTATGTACGCATACCGTTTGAGGAGGGGGGACGGCTGAGGGGAGGGGGAGAGAGAGAGAGGGGGGGGGGGGAACGGTCGTGCTTACACACTGGGCAGACGACCAAAATGGGAAAACGGAATGGACGGCGGAGACGGCGATGAATGCATACTACATATGTAGCCAGTGCTTCTCTCCTTGCTAGGAACAGCCAATCGAGTTCGCTAAACACCCCATGGCCGCCAACAACCCCGGCGCCATTTACAGGGGACAGACCCACGTCCATCTCGCACCCACACGACGAGAGACGGAGAGGTCAGTCAGAAGTCTCATGGGCTTTTGTCCCCACTAGTCCCTAGTGCCGTCTACCTACTTTGTCTATGGCGGGCAAAAGAAAACAGGCCAAGCCCGGCCCTGGCTCTGGCTCTTAAGTACAGACGACTCCTCCACGCCCCTTCAGCATCCGACCGCAAGGAAAAAGACTTATAAGCAGACCTCTTGGTTGTCGAGGAATTGTGTGAATTGCGCGCTCCTCAGTAGCCTCGATATCTATTTACCACTTGCTTCCCCCCATTTTTTTTCTGTTCCCCTTCTTCTTCTCCGTCCGCTTCTGCTTCGCTCTGTTTTACATATCTATCTTTGTAAGACGGATCCAGGCCGACCTAGTACGACAGAGACACCTTCACGCCTACACCACAGCCGAAGAAGTTGTAAGTTTTGGTTTTGTTTCCTGTCTTTCCCAGGTGTGTGAGCGTGTGGGAGTATCACACCCGTCTCTCCCACCTTTTTTTTTTTTTTTTCTCCCTTGAAAGTTGCAAGCCGGTTCCTCACCCCCCCTCCAACCCTGCAAAGACGACCCCCCCTCTTCGTCCTCTCTAATCCTTCCCCCCCCCCCTTCCCCACCACCACCACCACCACCATTACCATTGCCAATACTACCACCATGTTTCTTCCCTGACCCGTCTTCTCTACAATACACACTCGTACTGCTCTTTTATACATCATTGCAACCTCCCCCTCCCCCATTGTCCCTCCCAACTTCACTTATACCCATCTCCGCACCCGTACGTCCAACCCGCACACATAACCTCTACCGCTGCCCACTTCTCTTGATCTCCAAATCAAGACGGAATTGAGACGAAGGGAGCAGACAGGCAGACAGACAGACAGACAGACACTCAGTCACGGCTACCGGCTTTAGTCACCGTCCCTCACCGCTTCATACACTAATACAAACGCTGTGCAGAGCAGAGCCAACCTCTTCGACAATTTTGTTCCCACCCAGCGAGACCCCAGCTCTCGCTTCTCCTTCCAAGCCCACCACATTCCCACATACACAGACCCGAAATGGTCTCAACATTTCAGATGCCGGCCTTCTACCGGCAGAACCCCTTATCCGTCGACACCAACCATGCGGCGCACAAGTACTTCGAGGACGAGGATGCCAACATCTTGGACGAGAACATCCTAGACAGCAGCGCGATCGAGGCAGGCCTGGACATGTCGCCCCCTATGGCTGGCAGCCGGAGGGATTCGTTCGCTGTCGCTGGCTCGATATTCTCGCCCAAGACGGAGGACTGGCAGTCGTCGGTCGACATGCAATCTGTGCCGTCCAACAACCCTTTCCTCGAGCCGCAGAACAACAACCCGTTCCGGTCTGATCCGTCGCAAGCCTACGGCCCGCAAGGTCAGCAATGGAATATGGGCCAGGGTTCCGGCACTTGCACGCCGCTGCAGTACGATGGTCTCGAGACTGCGTTCGACAACAACCAGTCCATCTTCCAGCAGCGGACCCTGCAGATGCAGACGCCCTTCAGCAATGCTGCGCACCAGATGCCCCTGTTCTCGACCGTCGGTCCGGCTAATCCTGCCATGCCGACGTCGCCGCAGAAAGATTGGATGAGCCACGACTTGAAGAGCCAGTCCCTCGTGAAGCGCATGCGGCCGGGCAGCCCGAGCATCCGGTCTCACAACGAGCTGCGCCGTGGCGACGGCATTCGCAAGAAGAACGCCCGGTTCGACATCCCCGCCGAGCGCAACCTCGGCAACATTGATCAACTGATCGCGGCGACGACCGACGAGCAGGAGATCAAGGAGCTGAAGCAGCAGAAGCGGCTACTGCGCAACCGGCAAGCCGCCCTCGACTCGAGGCAGAGGAAAAAGATGCACACGGAGAGGCTCGAGGACGAGAAGAAGCACTTCACCGGCCTCATCAGCACGCTGGAGGAGGACATAACCGAGCTGCACATGAAGCTGGACCAGGAGAGGCGCGATCGCGAGTTCCTCGTCGCCCACGTCGAGAGCTTGACGCTGGAGAAGGAGGAGCTGATCCGCAACCACACCAACGAGACCGGTGACCTGCGCAAGAAGATCAGCGTGCTCACCGACCACGTCCAGAGGCTCGAGCACGCCTCCATTCCCAGCAACGCCGGCTACTCGAACGGCTTCAACGACATGGACAGCCTCAGCATGGACTCGTCCTGGGACAACATCGGTTTCATGGCCGATTTTCCCATGGAGCCCGAGGTCAAGCAGGAGCTTCAGCTCGTCCCCCAGAAGAAGCCCGAGGTATCGCTGTCGGGCGATGTCGACAAGTCCACCGCCCAGGGCGGCCTCCTGTTCATGCTCTTCCTCGTCGGCGCCTTTGTCCTGTCTAACAGGTCCACCCCGACCATCCCCCGCGTGTCCGAGGACCTCCGCGAAGCTTCGGCGACGCTGCTCGACAACATCTTCAAGGACGCCGGCGTCGCCCACAGCGCCGAGCACGCCATCGTCCCCTCCGCCCCCCAGCCGTCGGGCGCGGACTGGACCAGCACCGCCTCGGTGCCGATGGCGAGCAGCAGCATGGAAGGCGTCGCCCCCTCGATGCTGGGCGACCTGGCCGACTCTCTGACGCAGCCGACGCAGGAGCAGACGAACGAGCAGATCTTCTCGCTGACGCCCGCCCAATACAACACGGTGAACTCGCAAGACTTCCTGCGCGCGGCGCCCCCGCGGCCGGCGGTGAGCCAGGGCCGTCGCAATCTCGCGGAGGCGCTCAACAGCCTTCGCAGCGGCGAGAAGCAGTCGGCAGCCGAGGTGTACACGAGAACGCTCCTGTGGGACCAGATCCCCGGCGACGTGGTGCGCAACTTCGCCAAGATGGTAGCCGAGTGCAATGGTGCCAACGGCGGTCACCAGTCCGGCAATGGTAACGACGCAAGTTCATGACGAACGAACGAACCAATGTTTCTCACGAAGTCACGACCCCGATGACGACCAAGTCCAAGTTAACGAGAAGACGATTTCATCTCTTGTTTTTCTATCTACTCTTATAATTTCATTTTATATCTTTTGCCTCCCCCATGACCGGTCCATCTCATCATCATCTTCTCCACGACTTGGAAGATGTCGTATTCCTCACGAATGAACGAACTACTTTTTTTTTTCTCTCTCGCATTGTCGGTATTTACATCGTCGCTATTGACAGCCACCTTGTCTATACATGCAATACATTACATACACTTCCACGCCGCTCCCGCGCATCCAAAACGAACAGATCCGACGCAGCTCACGCAGCACCAAAACGAATATCATCATCACTATCATCCAGCGATCCAACTATTTGCTTTGTCAACATTGAAATTCACACACACACACACACACACACACACACAAACCGCCAGTCATTTATCGAGTCCGAATTTAGCAAGCGAGTTATTTACTTTTTTACTTGATTTCAACCTTTGACTTCTCCTGTCCCATTATTTGGATCGCACAAACTTATTTCCTTGTCTCTACCAGTCCGACATCCACCGCGATGGCCGGCGTTTTACTAACCAGTTTCTCATTTTATCTCGGAGCAAGTTGCATGGCGAAAATTGGGCGCGGTCACTGGGATGGGGAGGGCACTTTCACGGCAGGGGAAGGGGGGGATGGCATAGCAAGCCCGCAGCTGAGGCTTCAAGACATTTTTCTTGTACAACGTTTTCTTCACGGAATCATAGGGAATTTGGAACAGGGCAGAGCTTCTGAGCCTGCAAAGCAAGGGGCAATTTTCTATTACTATTTTTTTTTCTACCTTGCTCTCGGCCTACTACTACTATTAGGTACTATTCGTCGATGGTCCAGCTCTGCGCTGCCTCCGGACGGGATACGACTCCCGCTGGAGGGACGGGACTGGGCCCTCTAGCTATGAGGTAGCTTTACACAACGGGTGGGGTTTATTTCCATCGGCTTCTTTCCTAATATGGCTCACTTTTCTTACGGGGAAATATGACTGGGGTAATGTCTCACGACAACAAAGGGTTGGTTTAGTCTTAAGGTGGTCGGTCGCTCAATCAATCCCGGGGGTGGATTGAAGGAGTGCGCTGACGAGAGATGCGGAAGAGAGTGGTTTTTTTCTTACGCTCTTCTCTTTCCTACCTCTTTTTTTCTACCTTTTTTTTTTTTAAACACCTCCATCTTCCTCTTGGTCTATTCCGATGCGAGCGGTGCCGGGCCTGGCCGGACCGGGGAGAGTGGTATGCGTGTGTGAGTGCGAGTGTGAGATGCATCATATGAGAATGACAAATATCACCGACGAACAGCACACACCAGCAGCAAGAGGCAGAGGACAGACAGGACAGCTTACCAGCAGCTGTGGAGACGATTTTTTTTTTTTGGGAGAAGGCCAGTAAACCATAGCGGATAGCAGGGGGTTAGGAGAGAGGAAGGGAGAAGGCTCTTCTTCGATTTTGCGGTTCCTCTTGCTGTGTAGCTCCATCTCAGCGTACTCAGGAATGAAGTGTCGGGATGGACTCAATCTCAGCGGCAAGGAAGGCAAGTCAACCAAGCCAGCGAAACACTGCCAGAATCTACAATGGTTTTCTTCCCCAGAAAAGACCCGTAGTCCTCTCCCGCTTGTTGTGCCCGCGCCCACCCCTCACTCTCTCCCTCGTGTCAGCCCAAAGACGAACCAACAAGAAAAGAAAGGACCAGGGGCAAAAAAGGCCCAACTGACTCTTGCCCTCTCTACGTCTCCTTCTCTGTACCCAACCATCGTCTCACGCCGAGGACGAGACGCACGATTCACTCCTTTCCATGCGGCTAGCACCTCTGTCAGATCGGATGGGAGGGGGTTGCCATTCCTCCTGGTTGCCCGACCCAGCCAGTGGGAAAGTGGGAGACGAAATGGAAATATGTTCCGAAAATGGCGAGGAAGTTAAAAAAAATAAAAAAGAATTACATAAATAAATACAAAATAAAAACGATTCCTGATGTGTTTAGCTCATTACTTGATCACCCGTAATACGTCGACAGTCCCGCAGTGCAATACTAGGTATGTAGAGACCTACCTGTTGCCTCGTTCCATGGTTAGTGAGCGAGGTGGACGAACTAACCCGCTTCATCCCATTCTCGTCCAACCCCCTCCCACCCCCGGCCGAGGATGGCCGGGGGGGGGCAATTGGCTCGTTCCTACGCTGCGCCCCGAGCCGGCCGCAGCAGCACCAGCGGTGCGGTGGCAGCTAGGTAGGGTAGGTAGTATGTCGTCGCATGAAGCACGTAGCAACGAGTGCTACTGCCCTACGAGCGTGAGAGGTCACCACTATGTGGGCAGAGCGAAGGATGACGGTGACGGTGACGACGACGGAGGGCGGATGATTCGCGAGGCCTTGACTTGTCCTGGTGATAGGTATCGCACGCCTACCGACCTAGGCACCTACGGGTCTCCTAAGGATATTGTGTATACTTGACCTGCTCTAGTCGATCCAGCCCAACGCCGGCGCTTCCTTAGTCTCGCCCATAGCCGAATACCTACTTTCATCGTGCTTCAGGTCCAATAGCGGGCCCGCTTCCCCAGACAGGTCCATAACGGGGGGCGCATATGAAGTATTCCATATTCCTAGTAGAATGGAGCGCGGACACAGGAGATAGCACGCCGATACGAGCCTATGAAAAGTGTTACCACGCTCAGGAAGGGAGGCCGATACATGGCAAAGTCGGTGCTTGGCGGGCCTGCAGGGCTTCACATGCCCTGCCTACGGCTCGCGCATCTGGCTTGCCCGTTGCGTCTCGTTCTTCCCACCCCGTTCCCTCTCTCTCACGGCCTCTCGGGCTCCCGGCCATTGCCAAATGGATCCGTCGGCAAGATCGTCGAGCTTCTGCGCCGGTGGCTCCCCGCCCCCCTCTCCCCTCCCCTCCTGTCCTGTCCTCTCTCCCCCATTCTCGATCGCGGTCCACCGTTGCCACCATCCTCCCGGCCTCGCCCATGCACTTCCAGTAAGAGGGCTCGTCACCGCGCATATATATGAGTACTCCAAGACAGGAACCCGCATAGTCGTATCCCATAGGGACCTCTAAGGGACCGCCTCCCCCCCCTCCCCCCCCAAAAAGGGTAGCTGATGTAGAAAGGGTAGGTAGGTAGGTGCCGGCAGGGAAAGCGAGCGCATGCGTCCCATTCGTAACAGACGAGAGCTGCCGTGTTCCGCCAATCAAGGCACGGAAGTAAGCACCGCATATCTCCAGTGCGATGGAAGACGGAAAAGAACAAAATCGCGCGGGGGCGTGACCTCATCTACCAGTCATGGCATGTCTTTCCTTTTCTCACTCTCTATCTTCTCTCTTTTATCTCTCTCTCTTCTCCTGCTGGTCGGGTCACCTAGAAACAAGTGCATAAGTATGGTGGGCCACCCTCCCTCTCCGGAGGCTGGCTGTATTGGGCCGGCATGCCCACATGTTTTCTCAGACACGGGACCCAAAGACGGCCCTGCAGGGGCTGGGACTGGGGGCCGGGGGTCGGGGTTGGGACCGACGGAGAGAGAAAGAGAGAGAGAGAGAGAGACAGGCAGGCAGGCAGACGGGCAGACGGACAGACAGGGAAGACGGAAACCGAAGAGGGAAAGAAAGAAAAAAAAAAGGAAAAAAGAAAAAGAGAGAAGAAAATAGCAGGCCGAGTGGGACGGCGAGGATGCTCTGGGCATCGCTGCGACATACTCACCTACCTCATGGGGGAGGGAGGGGGTGGTCTGGTGGTGGTGTTCACGCGAGACAGCATCGCGGTCCGGCCGGACGAGAAGAGAAGGGGTGGGTGTGGGCAGGGGAGGAGGAGGGGTGTCTGACCTCGTGGTGGACAACTGGCATGCCGCACCGCACACCCAACGGCGAACCTGGCTGAGATGCGCAAAGTGGAAGCCCTTTTTTCCAAGGCACACGCCGTTCTTTTCCCCCTTTCCGCCCGCATACGCGGATGTGTAGGTATGTAGGTGGAGGTAGAGGTAGGTAGGTAGGCATCTCGTTTATTCGCATTCAGTGCTTTCTGTCCCCTCCCCCATCCCCCCCCTCTCTCGCCGTAACGGGTCCTTTCTGCGCCCCATCCCATCCTATAAGGTAGCTAGGCTGGATCGACTGGCTGATTGATTGATTGTTGTGCGCTTTTTCGTCAGCTCCCCTTCCCCCCCCTCCCTCATCCTCGAGCCGGCGCCGGCAGCTGGTTGGCTGGGAACGTACATACCTATATGTAAGATCATAAGTGAGATCGGGATACGGAAGTTCGCACCCATCAGCTCGAGAGGCGCACACACGCGCCCACGGATACATAGACATGAACGTACGGCGACTTGGGGCCAGAAAGAGGGGGGGGGGCGGGGGAGAGTATTTCTCCGAACCGATTTTTCCCTCCGTATGGTAAGTGGTAGGTAGGTTAAGTGCGCATACCTGCCCACTTGCTGCCGGCTATTCTACGCATGTAGGTTCCGTCGCGGCGACGATATACCTGCCTACCGACATGAAACACCACGGGATAAAAAAAAACAAGAACGACGTCCGGACACTCAGGGTACAGGGTGGCAGCAGAGCACGTGCCCAGCGGAAGACACCCGAGCATCGAGATCGCGAAACGAAGTCGGTCATACCTAGGTACTACATACCTACCGTACAGATACCTACATTCCGTGCGCGCTCCCCGTTGGCGAGTCTTCTATCTCCTGGGCGGCTTCTGAACGGCGGGGGAGGGGGAGGGGGGGAGTGGCTGTAGCTGGGAGCGAGGGGCCGGACGAACGACGAATAGGCCGAGTCGGGTTGGCTGCGGGCGTCTTGGCACGAGCCGCGCGGTCCATGGGGAGAAAGGAAAGGAGGAGGAGGAGAGAGAAAGCAAAGAATGTCGCCACGCCGGATTGCCGTAGCGGTGTGCGTTTCTGCTCGAGCATCGCATCCCCACCGCTTTCTCTCTCTCTCTCTCTCTCTCGCCGCCATCGCGTCGCCCACTCTCTCTCGCCTCTCGACGGGCCGGCCCCTCGCTAGCAGCTAGGCTCCCCTCGGGAAAGCCCGGCACCAGGGGCGCCACCAAGACCGCGCGGCTTCCAAAGGCCAGGAATGCAAGAGGGAGACCGGGCAAGCTGCCTGCCCCGCTCTACGCTGTGTTGTTCCGCTCTGTTTGGCCTCTCCCGGATTCTGGCTTCGACCGCTCGCCGTCTCTGGCTGTTTACCTGCCGACCTAGCTTCCCCGGGGCCCCACCTCGTCGTCGTCGTCGTCGTCGTCGTCGTCGTCGCTGTTTGTCCTGGACCTAGGTGTCGGCGGGCGGGAGGCCAAGCAACGTTTCCGAGAGAGGGAAATCTGTTGTCCGTGTAGGAGGGGGCGTGGTGGGCCCCGTGGGCCCCCCATCGTCCGGAGTCCTCCCTTTGTCTATCCATCCGCCTGCACGTTGCTCGCGCCCCCCTCGGGATCCCCCATCGGGCCTCTCCCCGTGCGCCCGTGCTGCCTGGCTGCGGCTCGCCACGGGAGGAAAGGCGCTTGGGGTCGGATATGTGTGGGTTCCGAAGAGCCCTCTACGGACAGAGATAGGATGAAGATGCCCCCCGTGCGGCCCTCGCACGTTTCCCAGATGGGCGTTAGGTAGGTATGTCGCGGGTAGGTATGTAGGCGGATGTAAGTGCGATTTGCTTGCGCATACAGATGCGCCGCTACAGAGGTGCAGGCCTCGCATACCTACGTGCTGCACCTGTCTGTTCACGCCCGTAGAATCCCTTCAGATTAATTAGCATGCCTCCGTAGCTGAGCGCCATTCCCCATAGCAGTGTGCCCCGTGTGGAGACGCACGAATGGTCGCCCGGTGGCAAAAGCCTCGCGATGCACGGCGCCGGTTCGAGGATTGACCCCCTGGCCCTCATTCCGTCATGCTAACGCTGGATTCCCTTATCGACCAGCTTTGGGGATGGAGAGCGAATGTGGACCGGGGGGAAAAGAAGCGAAGAGCTTGTCAGAGCTCTCCTGTGGACAACCCAGTGCCGAACCATGGCTCAGCAACGTTCATTCGTTCTTCTTGTGCCGCGGGCGCCATAATGCCTACCTCTCGCTATCGAGGAGCGCATCTGGATTGGACAACACGATGAGATGCTCTATCTAGGTGCGTATGATGATTCGTATTGTGAATATGGATCCGCGGCTCTGTGGGTCCTGCCTATTTGTCTTGGGCCAACAATGCCGGCTCTCTCTCGACGCTCATTGCTGCGATCTCACGTCCTTACATGATGCCATTACCACAGAACGATAACGCACACATGCTGGCTCGCGCGCTCGCAAGATCGAATCTGCGCCGACGTGCCGTGCCCCGTGGGTGCATGCGCAGACGTCCCGCGCTGGCGACTCTGCCATTGCCGGGGGAGGCATGTATGTACCTACCTACCTACATACACCCAGTTATACGGCTGCTGTAGGCGTCTCTCGGGATAGGTAATGGCGCGCAGAGCAGCCAGGGTCCGAGATCGCGTCGTGTACCTACCGACCTACATATGTAGGTGCGAGCTGGCGTCTTATTGATCTTTCGAGATTTGCTCCCTCTTCTCCATTACACACCTCCCAACGTTCTACTGGCCGGGCGCTCTCCGATCCTAATTGCCTTTTTCTGGTTGGGCTTTGCGTAGGTTATGCCACTCGCCTCTTCGTAAGTATCTTCTCAAGCCGCTCTAACACGAGAATTAGGCCAGCGGTTCCCCCCTGCCTCCTTTAGACTCGTACGACACCTGTCGCACACGCCCACACATACCTAAGTGCTGATGTGAGCGAGAGAGAGATCGATCGATATCCTGTTTCGGTGTGCCTCCAGGAGCACCTATGTAAACCAGACGAGAAGCTAATTCGGGGCTTCCCTCGAGCGCGCAAGAGCTGGCTTTCATTTGAGGGGGTTTTTTCTCCCCTTCTCGTTCGATTTCACAATCGACGGCCACGTATGCGATATCCACCGCGAGGCGTGGGACGCGCGACGACGATGACGGCGATCCCCCGGTGGCGAGCCGGTCTAGACCCTCCCGCCTCCCCAGGCCAAACGAGGCGATGAGCCCGCGCGAACGCGCCCCAGGGCGCCGCCGAACCCACACGCTACCCACCGCGCGGGTGGCTGCAGGTTCAGGGGGTTTCCCCCTCCTTGGGAGACCTGCGGGTAGGCGGGCGACACTGACGCACACTCACTCACACGCACTCACACAGGCACACACACACTCACACACAGGCGCACACTGGAGAGAGCTGGAGGGAGCGGGACAGCGAGGGAAACGTGAGACAGTGTAGTAGCCCCTTAGGGAACCTGCGTCACTTGTGTGCGTGTGTGTGTGTAGACCCCAGATACCGGGGCCCGGCAACAACCACCGAAGGGGACGGAGAGGGAGGGGGGGGGGGAGAGAAGGGGTGTGCCCATAGCTAGGGTGGAAAAATCGGGGGCTTCTCTCGAACGATCTGCATTTTCTCGACACGAGCCGACAGCCGACACTCCCACTTTCGAGGACCCCAGGAGCGAGGAGGATGGGGCGGGGCGACGGATCGCGCCCCGCGCGCCATACCTACGTAGCTGGCATGTCTACACACAAGCCTGCCTGCTCGGGCGCGCACGTACGTACGTGTGTATTGCACTAGTCTGGGACCGCGGCCGGGATCGGAGAGAGAGAGAGAGAAAGAAAGAGAGAAAGGAAGAGAGCGAGGCAGTGGCCAGCTAGGCTGGCGAGGGAGACGTGCAGGATGGCCCTGCAGCGTCAGGTTCGGCGCATAGGCGCCACTCCCCCCCCCTAGGGCGGGGGCGAGGTGCGAACTACGACGCGACACCTCGAGCAGACTACAGTGCGAAGGTGATGTTGGGGGGACGAGGGAGGACGCCAGACAAGGGGCAGACGAGCCAGAAGCGGCCGGATACATAGAGAGGGTAGAAGAAGGGGGGGGAGGAGAGACGAGGAGGCGCCGGCGGTCGTGTTGGGAGAGCCCGTCGTGGAGGTGGTGTGTTACACGGCCTCCCGTTATATCCTCTCCTCTCCTCGCGCTGTTCTTCAGTCACGTATATCCAGGCGCGGGTGACTCGGACTATGCACACTCGCGATACGGGCGCCCGAGATGGGTTGGGCGAGCTGTGGGAATCGTCAGCGGGGGGCCTGCGAGGTTGTCCCTACATAACATGCCTCCTACCTTACATATGTAGATACGTAGAGACGCAAAGGGGAGAGGAGGCGAATAGGCAGGTAGGCAGGCAGGCTCTGGCATTGGGCATTGTAGATCCCACGCCGAGGGTTAGGGTAGAGAGAGGAGAGGCGCGGCCGGTAGCTGGGCAGACAGGCAGGCGAGGTTGGCTGCATGGGCAGGGTAGCATCGTCGAAGCTCTCCCGCCCTTCTCGCCGCGGCGGCACCTGGTCAGAAAAATCGAGAGGGTCCTCCTGCTAGCGATGATGACGACGCGAGAGCCGGCGGCCACAAGCACCTGGCGTTTGCCTTCCTCCATGCGCCCTCCCCCGTAGTGATCGCCCAAACTCGGCCATGACACCTCCTGCGTCCTGCTGACGCCCAATTAGATAGACGGGGCGGCGAAATGCCAGGCAGGCAGGTAGGTAGGCAGGCAGGCAAGCAAGTAGGCATGCGATCGATGGCTAGTGCGGTGCCGCGCTATGCTTATAGACTGTTCGTCGCGGGCTGGCGGACGACCCTCCATGCGTACGTCCATGTCTGCCGTCCGCGTACCTATGTCTACGTCCACATACCCGCCTGCATATACCACATGCCGCCACCGTCTGGCGACCACCTCGTAGCTCGCGAGGCAACCGGCCCCGCACGTCTCACACCGGTGGCATGGGGAAGACGGGAAGGGCGATGTGCCCGGTCACTCGCCCGGTCGCCCACTCACACACGCTCGCTCGCTCATTCAGCCGCATACCTCCCCCCCTCCCCCCCCCCAATCCTTCTATGCCCGATCTATGGCCTGTCTACCCTCCCGTCCAACCCCGCAGCCGCTGGCGAATGGAACCGTCGGACTTCCAGCCTCTCGTCACCCCTCTCGCCCGTGAAGCATGGTCTGCGCGGCAGGGCAGCACGCCGCGGAAGGAATCCAGCGAGCTGGCTTAGCCCGCTCGCCCTATTCTGCACTTTCTTCCTCTTCAACCCCCCCCCCCCCCCCCCCGGTGTAGAGAGGGGTCTTGGTCTTGGGCGTGGACGAGCCGTGACCGGCTGTCTCACCGCCTGCACACCGCCCCGATCCTGGGTTGGGCAACAACAGCGGACAGGAGGTAAAAGAAGAGAGAGAGAGACAGGGAAAGGGAGAGGGTGGTCAGAGAGAGAGACACGGAGACAGGGACAGACAGAGCGAGAAAGGCGGGCGCGCGTGCGGGTATTGGGCCTACGCAGGGTAGCCGTCGCATCGCCTTCGTCATCGCCACCCCACCACCACACGTTTCACCCCATTCGTGAAACCCGGGGTAGGGCGAGACAGACAGGAGGGAGCGAGAGAGAGAGGAGGGGAGAGGGGGGACGCGGGAGGGGGGGGCGAGCGGTTGTGATCCCTCCCAGGGCGCAACCTCATCTATTCAATTGACCTTAGCGCGGGCCTGGCTGAGCCAAGGCGGTTTTTGATTCTATCCTACGGGTTGTGTAATAGGCGATATGTGTAGACGTATAGATATGTAGGCAGCTAAGCCAGCCCAGCTAGCTAGCTCGCCGGGCAGTCAGTCAGTCAGACATGGCGACGGGCACGCAAGCCTGTTGCTCGTCTCTCCTCCCGACGTCGTCTTCTGCTCCTGGTCCTCCTCTCGGCCCCCGCCCGCGCTACTCCTGGCTCCCACTGCTCGACGTAGACGGACGGACGGGTTGGTAGATAGCGTATCGAGACGAGAAGACGAAGGTAGAGACAGGACGAGAGAAGGACTCGATAAAAGAGAGTGAGGATGAAAGACGAGAGAGAGACATGCATTCCCCCGCAAATCGTCGGTGCATATGCAGAACCGATGCACAGCATCTCTCTCGCCTCTTCTGCTGCTCTGCTGCTGGTGCGATCACTTAACTTCCACAAATTAAAAACCCCCAAACCTAAGGAATGAGAGGAGAGAGGAAAAAAATAACCAAAAAAATCGAGAAGCATGACGCAGCCTCGCCCCCCATGATCTACCCTTATTTCTCCCAATGAATACCGTCAGGTGGTGTCTTTTTTTTTTCTTCCCCTTCTTAGTTTGGTGTAAGCATTTTCTCTGATCCCAATAGGTTCCCCTTCCACCACCAATAAGTTGTATGCTACGCCGGTGAACGAATGAGCCGTGCTGGCCGATGAGCGAACCGAAAACAATAGAGAGGCTATTGAAGTAGGCTGACGGCGTGTGATTCCAAGACAGACAGGGTCCATCTCCATCCCAATTGACAAATGGTGTCCGGCAGGGCCCCTCCTCCCGATACCTACCTTTGCTACCTATCGCGGCCGTCGCCCCGGGTGGGATGGATAGCAGAAGGGACAGACAGAGGACGACGGGAATGGGGTGGAGAGGAGAGGGGCATCGCAAATGGGGGCCCGCCAGCAACCAACCGCCGCACGGCTTACTTCTTGCCGCCGGCACTCTTGGGATCGTATTTGTCCTTCCAAATCCTGCGGGGGGGGACGACGACGTGCCCAATTGGTTAGCATGAGCGCAGCGAGGCCGAACTAATGATGGGTGTATGTAGGTATGTATGGCAGTGGGGCTTAGCTGGACGAAGGAAAGAGAGTACATCCGAAACGGAGAAAACAAAACGGTAGCACGGCGACGAGTTACGACAGCAACGTGTGAGAACAGAAAGAAAGAGGAGAGAAAAAAAAAGTAGAGCCGGACGTCGCCGCTGCAACCGAGGCATTAACGGTGCCAGATGGCGCGACATGGTAGTGAGCCCATAGGCTGGTGAAGGCCGAAAGAGGGAAAGGGAGAAGATGTGCGCGCGCGCGAGAGAGAGAGAGTGTGTGTGAGAGGGAGAGACAGAAGAGGAAGACAAAAGCGACTATGAACGACAGCGAGCAGCAGAGGCAGACAGGCATGCCGATGGGGACCGCGGGCAGGGATGGGGCAAAAACAGCGACAACATCCCGGATTTCGGTCAAAGTTGCGGCTTTGATTCGTTTAGACCCCAACGCCAAAGGGGGGCCCGTTTCGGCGGCCGTGTTCGGGTGGGTCCCCAAGGGGAGGACGACGACGAGGGAGAGCGACGAAGAGGAAGAGAGAGAGAGAGAGAGAGAAAAAAAAAAGGGGCATCGTCGCGAGAGGACGCGGTTCTAGACCGGATCGGAGACCCTCTTGCCTTCGCTAGGGAAGAGCAGAGCGACGGATACAGATACAGACATGAGAGCGAGAAAAGTAAGGCGAAATGCCTCCCAACGGGGGGGATCCATTGGGAGGACGGAGAACCTATCGCTGGCTTTCCTCCCCCCCCCCCCCCCCCCCCCTTTTCTCTCCGCCTGTGTCTTCCCCCCTACCCTCGACACTAAATAAGTCGTCCGGCGACGCAGAGCTACGCAACGCAACGCGACGCGACGCTATGCTACGCTACGCACCGCTACGTAACTGCGCCGCCGATGCATGCAGTGGTCGGAAGAGAGAAAGGAAAAAAAAAAGGGGGGGGGGGGGTAGAGGGAGACAGAGACGGACCGTATGCATGCACTGTATGTATGTGCATGCACACGCATGCGTATGGGTGCACACTTGCGCCCGTACGTACATACATACACGTTCGACGTATATACCATACATACTGTATAGCAGTATGCCACACATGGTTGACATGTACGGGTGCCGCTAAGAGGTGCATGTATGTATGTAGGTATGTATGTAGGTGCTGGAGCGTGCCGTCATACGATACGGGAGAGCTTACGAAACCGCGAAACAAGAAATACATGAAACGATGGCATTGGCGGTATCGACAATAGGAGAGATGCGACACTACTCACCATGTATTTCCCAGGGTCTTGTTGCCGTTCTGCTCGGCAAGCCGGTAGTATCTCGCCGCGGCGTACTATAGAGCAGGCATATGGTTAGTCTCATGTGATCTCCCCCTCTCCTTTGCTCTCGCGGCGATAGACCCCAGTCTCGTGTGTCCGTGTGGGGTGGGGAGGAGGGGGACGGAGGTAACGCGCGCAGCGTTGTTGGTCGGCAGCGAGTGGGTTAGGGAGGTAAGAATCTCTCTCTCTCTCTTTGGCATTCGTCCCGTCCGTCTGTCTTGTCTCGTCTACCGTGCTTTCCCTGGCAGGATGTGATTCGCGACGGGGAGCGCACGAGAACTCGCCTCATTGCTGCCCAACGGTGAGGGCTACGGGCGTCAACAGGGGAGCGGCAGACAGGCAGTGGGCGAAAGCGGGAAAGGAAGAGAGAGACACAGGGAGACGGAGACGGCTTGCTTCCGCTCGACGCTAAGCATATGAGTCTGACCATACAAGCCACATGGTCCCGAAGGCCACCTGAGGCTGATGACACCTCATCGCCGGATTGCTGTTGCGTGTACGACGCCCGTTTGGCTTGGGCAGGGACGTAGGTGCCGTCCCCGAATCGGAAAGTGATATGTGATGGATACCTATGTGATGACGATGGCGGGAGGGGGGGGGAGGAAGGACAGGGGGGATCGCAGACAGAGCACCGAAAAGAGTGGGAATCGGGACAGGGAGACGACGGAAGAGAGGGCGACGGACAGACGGAGGGAGAAGTCGACTGGGCGAGATACGCGGTAAGGTGGGCAAAAGATCCCAACATTAGCTACCCAGCCTTCGCGCCCGACGTACGTACCTTGTCCTTCTTGCATCCGAAGCCTTCGAGATAGCACCAGCCAACTTCGTTCATTGCATCTACGTACACCGAGCAGGGAGCGAGTCGCCCGCGTCAGCCCATCATCGCGTTCTTCTGCTTCCTCGACGAGGCACGTCCTCCCGCGCGCTCGTCGGCGGCGAGTGGATAGGGGGACGGATAGATGGAGGACTATTTTTAACGATTCGATGCCACTCACCCGTGTCTCCTAAGTTAGCTGCCGTCTCGTAATACTGCTCGAATGAACCCATCCATTAGTCAATGTCATCGTCAGAACCGTAGAATCGGCCGGCTCTTCGTCGCTCGATGGCCTCTCGCGCTCTTCCCCTCTCTCCTTCCTGTGACAATACCCGTCTCTTTGGCAAGTCTCTCTGCGCTCGGTCCATCGCGGTTTCTCCCGAGGGTGGGCTGGCTGGCCCATTATTCTCATCATCGTCATTATCACCGGCAGTGTTGTCCACTCGAGTGCGTCGTCGTCGTCACCAAGCCGCCCCGGGCGGCCTCTGCCTGCCCTATCCTTTCGGAACGCCTCTCCCGTCTCTCCTCCCTTTCCCCGCTCCCCTCTGGTTCTCTCCTCCCTTCGTCCTCCTTGCTACCCGTCCGTGCCCAACGCGCCTCGGGGAAGAACAGAAAAGAAAAAAAGAGCGACGGAGCCGTGCCACGGGCTGGGAGGCGGAGGGGGACGACCCACCTGCTTTGCGGCGACTGGATCTCGCGGGATGCCCCAGCCGTGGCGGAAGCAATTCGCCAATTCGAAGATGGCCAGGACGAGCTCGCCCTTGGCCGCGCCGCCCTTCTTCATGCCCGCCTGTAGCGCCATGCTCTCGACCGACGCCGCGTTCGACGCCGCGGCGGATAGGTAGTTGACTGCGCGCTCCGTGTCTGGTTCGCAGCCCCAGCCGTGTCTGCAACTCCCCCTTCGCGCGCGCCCGGCCTCAACCCCTTTCCCCCGTCGCCCACCACCGGCGACGGGCGGCTGGGCGGGCGGGCGCTCCAGGAGATGGTTGTTAGCCCCCTTTCCAGCAGTCGAAAATAGGTAAAAATAGCGCGTCTTCGGATTCGCAGACGCGGGAACTGTAGGAGAACCGAAAGGGAAAAAGGAGAAGGAGAGAGCCTCTGCCACGTTTTCCATCTGCCGTCCATAGATCTCTTTTTCCCCAATCGGGCCATGCCTTGCCACTCATCGACGCCGGAAAAGCCTCATGCCCATGTGCCTCGCCCATTCGGTAAGTCGAACGCAGAGCCGTGAGACCGGCCAGCTCTGGCGGCGAGGTTCTAGACCCGGCCGTATGACATAGCAGACGACGTATCAGATGAAGACGCCTCTTGTCCGTCTCCTGCTTCCTTGCCACATAACACACACACACCTCTCCCTCTCTTCCGTCACATGTAGGGGTATAATGGTTGTGATTATCATTATCATTACCATCGTCACCGTCATTAAGAAGATCCTTGTTGGGGTGCCTAGGCAAATGAAAGGCAAGGGTAAATCTGATGAAGAATAAGAGGAAATAAAAAAAAATTGGCCGCATGCGCATGCGCATGCTCGACGCGCGATGAGCGCACGCGTCGCCGCTGCTGCAACTGCTTCTGCACCAAGTACTGACTAACCTCAGAGCGAGCCCGTAGAGCACCTGGCTCAGGGGGTTATTCGCGCCTTGGGGGTCGGCGAGGCGGCCGAAGAGCCGGGTCGACTGGTCGAGGTCGCCCTCTTCGTGAAGCCGGATGCCCTCCTGGATCTGCTCGTCGATCGCCTTGGACGAGATGACCCCGCCGGGAGCCGGGGACTGCGCGCGCGCGTGCGGCGCCGCCGGCGACCGGCTGCGCTGGCGCAGGTTCGTCTCCGCCAGCATCGTCGCGCGCTTCTCCCACTGGCCCTCGTACGCGTCCTTGTCGGCCCCGGCCGCGCTCCTCCCCCTGCCGTCGGCACCGCCGCCCGAGGACGACGGCCGCGCTCCCGAGTACTCCGCCGCCTCGACGTTGATCTGCGGCAGGTTGGCGGGCACATACTCGGACTTGGCGTGGCGCGACGACGAGGACGACGGCAGGCGGAACCGCTCCGATAGGCCGCGGTGCCCACTCCCCCCACCGCTACCGCCAGGACTGGTGCTGCCATCGCCGCCCTCCCTGCCGTCGCCCGACGTGCCATCGTCCCGCGAACGCGGTCTGAACACGTCGAGGCTGCGGCGCGTCCGAGAGGGTGGGGACCCAGCGTCCTTGGTGGACAGGAAGTTGCCGCCGCTGTTAGGATAGCGATGGCGCTCGCTCGGGTCGCTCGGCGGGTGGATGATCTCCTGCGTATGCGTGTCGGAGCGTATGAAGGTGAACTCGGGCCCGGCCAATCTGTCGAGGGTCTCGCGATCGGTGCCGTGGCCGTCGTCGAGCCGATCCTTCTTCCTGATTAGGTCGCGCAGCCCCATGATTGACGTGATCTGATTCGATTAGCCTGCGTAGTTTTCAGCTGCGATTGCGACCCTGTCTCGCGCTCTGCCTCTGCCAATCTCTTCTGTCTTGGTCTCTCGGTCTCTCGGTCTCCCTCGCTATTTCTCTCCTCGTCACCACACACGCACACATACGTATACGCGCATGCACCTGCAAATGCGTATGTGCCTTACCTGGCTCTTTTCCCCGTCCCTCTGTCCTGTCCCTATCGCTCACCTTTTCCCTCACGCGGTTGGCCAAAATGCGAGGATCTAAAATTAGCGACCTAGTCACGAAGGGAGGCTTCGGATGTAGGTAGGTGTGTCTGTCGGTAGGGCAAAGATGGATAGGGAAATTCGACCCGCCCCAAAATTAAAGTAGGTGCAATAAACCCCCCCCCAAATAGGCGAAACGGCTCGCATTCGATCTCTTCTTTCTTCCCTCTTCCGCGCTGCCGGGTTAAAACAGTTGTCCTTTGGTCTTTAATAGGTGTTCGTTACCCGAGTGAGCCCAGCCCATTCGTTTCTCTCAGCCCCGTCTTACGCGCCGACGAACGACCTAAAGGGGCATGCCCAAACGTAGAGAGGGACGATCGAGAGGGGGGGAGGGGAATGCGAAGAGGGGCCTTCGCGCGAGCGCGCGTTCCCTTGCGGTCCCGCCCGTGGCACGACGGCAGAAGCACCAAGGAAGCGAATGGCGGGAGAGGGTGCCGACCTCCCAATCCAGTCTGAGAGTAGCACAGCCCGAGAGAATCGCTTGGTCGCTGCTAAACCCGAGGGGTAGATTGCGAAAAGGAGAACGAGAGAGAAAGGAGAGGAGAGACGGGTCTCTCGGTCCCAAAAGCTGCTACAACTCGCGCGCCAGGTTTGGCTGTGGCGCACCAGTGGTCTGTCTGTCTGCCTCGCAGCGCTCGGGTTGCGGGAATGGTTGCAGATCCGGCCCAGCCCAGCCCAGTCCCGTCGCGCTCTCGGCGGGGAGAACAAAAGAGAGCTGTAGCGGGTCTTCTAATAATAATAATACGCGGCACCTCCTGACATTGCTCTGGGACTGGGAACTGCTGGTCGCATTACACACGCCCAGACGCGAGTCATTCCCGACCACCATCGCATTCAGAATATTTACCATGACATCACACCCACCATCCCGTCCGCCGTCCCACCCTCTACACGCGAGCCCGTCCTTCCACTGCGCATATGCATCTCTACTCTCGCGTCGCTTCTAAGGGGTTACTGTCGTGCCATGTGTACGAATATTCTCTATTGCAATGCCTATCTTTTCGTCTGTCTTTCTTTCTCTCCCTCTCGCGCACTCTCGCGCGCCCTCGCCTGGTTGTTTCGCTTGTCCATGTCTCTCTCCTTCCCTTTCTCTCTTATTCTGCGTCCTTTTCTGCAACTTCGAGGGCGTCTAACAGCCCTCCCTACGCAAGGCTCTATCAAACAAGCCGGGTCGCAACGGGGTATCACGGACAGTAACCATTAAAAACCAAACAACGGCCGTGATTTATGCCGTCCAGATGCTAGCCAAGGGTTGCTAGAAACCGATCGCCAAGGGGAACCAAAGTTGAGGGAACAACCTGCGATACGTAGTGGAATGACGATGCTGGTGCTGGTGGTGCGCCCTTGGTACGATGAGCATTGTCCACGACGACACACACATACAGACACGGGACGCGCGCGCGCATCTTGAGTACCTAGACGGTTAGTCGAGAATTGTCAGGTGGGACTCATCTTAGCTCGATGTAATCCTTCTGCTCCGCAAAATCTAGGTCGTTGTCGTCGCCGTCCCTTCCAATGAACTCTTCGACCTCATCCGAGTCGATATCGTCGCTGTCGGCTGCCGCGTCCTCGTCATCGCTAGACAGATCCTCCATCTCCTCGGAAGACGGGCGATTGTTCGTCTTTCGAAGGACACTTGCCCTTTCGATATGTGGTCGCTTGCAGCCCTTGAGCTTGCAGACACCCGTGTTACTGAAGTCGGGGCACTCGAACACGTGGCGATCGGCGCATTGCGCTCCCCTCTCGCAGTAGCCATAGATCCCAAACGATCGACACACCGGATCTGTTGGGGAATGCTCGGCATGCACGTACGAGCAAGAAGGGTTGTGGCAATTGCCCTTCGCAAAATGCAGGCAGAGCGGAGTCCGCTCTTTGGTAACATCATGCGACAGGTCGCAATCCTCGCCTCGGAGGCAAGCCCCCTTTACGAGATAGTCTCGGCAGATGGCCGTTTTCGAAACATCGTGGAGATAACGGCATCGGGGTCCCTTGGGGCACGAACCTATACGACAGCAGGACATTAGCATGCACACCCGGGGGGGTCTTACCACTCCGCAGTCCTTCATCGGGTCGCGAGATGGGCTTGTCCGTGACAGGTTTTTTTTTTGTGAGGAAGACGATACCGGTCCATGAAAAGGTCTTGCATTGCTCGTCGACCTTCTTGACGCCACCAGCGAATCTAATAGCAGCGACGTTAGCGCAGGCTCTGCATACGCGATGCGCCACATACCGCTGGGCTTTCACGATGCCATGTCGCACCAAGTTGCCGTGTTTGGTTCGATGGAACTTGACGCCGCCGATTGACGTCACCTTCGGAGTGGCTGCGGGGGGATTCACGTCGTCTGGTAGCCAATTAGCCACACGACCATCATGTCTTCTTGACACATGACACGACTGACCGGGCGCCTTGACGAGCTTGCTCCCCTGTCGCACGACATGGAATCGAATGCCATCCACCACTACCTCGTATCGTGAGGCCGAGGCGGGTGGGTTGTGGGAAGGCCCAGACCCGAACCCACCACCGCCGGCACCCCCGGGACCGTTTTGCAGTATGCTATTCATGAAGGCAGCCGTCTCACGCTTATTCCTCTGGGCTTGACGGTGGCGAAATGTCTGCTCTATCGCGCTGGCACGTTGCTGTGTCTCCTTCTCGTACACGGAACTGTTGATCAGCTGCATATGACGGTCCGTTTTGGTGACCCAGGCCGAAGCGGGAGTGGATGGGTCGGATGGCTCGTTGGCACCATCCTTGGCATCGGCTGCGGATTTGGGTTGGCTGTTAAGAACTAGAGACCTGTTGCGATAGGTTGGGAGAGCTCTGCCACGCCCGCCACGATAGCCTCCACGAGGATATGGAGCAGCGCGGTGGGAACCTCGAGAAGCAATGTCGTTGGTCTTGTTAAGATCTTGTGACGTTAGCCCTTGGATCTACGGTGGGGGGGTGGCAGGAAGAAGCGAGTTGCGACGGTTTGGGTATCTCATACCAGAATTCAGACCGTCGCGTTGAGCCTTGTGGCGATTAATGCGGCCTGTGTGTGAATGATGAGTAGGCGCTTTGGGACGAAACCCTGACGGTCCATCGCTATCGTGCTTACCGGCTAACTGGCTGATCTTGGCCATCAACTCTTGGTCCTCTGAAGTCGACATCTTCGTAGCTGAATACTGGGTCGTAAGTAACCGGAATCAGAGATCACAACGCGTTGAGATGAAAAGGGAAGAAGACAGCGTGGAAGGGTACGAGTACAGAGATTAGCGCGAGGACGCGAGAGGTATAGGGACAGTATGAGAAAGATGCGTGGTACTCGAGATCCCTTGCTGTTTAAGAAACGACGAGGAGGAGGAACAGATGCATGGGTCACCCCCCCTAGGCTACCAACGAACAAAGAAATCTGAAGACTACAGATTGTGCCGAGGGCTCTGGCGCGTTGCCGCTGAGGTCGTTCGTTCAACCGAGGGAAGGAGGTGAAAGGGGAGGCAGCATGGGTATACCGTGTGTGTATGCGGATTGCTGCTGGGGACGGCGATCGATTCTTTAAGGGAGGCGAACTTGCAACTAACGTCTTGAGGCGCTCACTGGATCACTGGATCACACGATGGGCAGCGACTACGGGGATCGCGACGTATGCGTCTAGGTCGGTTCGTAGCAGGAGGTTACAGAGGGTTGTGGCCTAGGTTCGATGGGAGGTGTCTGATGGATAATGCTGGGAAGGGATGGCGGAATGATAGCGATACTTGGAAGAGAGAGAGAGAGTCGGTAGGTATAGGCCCAATGCCGTCGGCTCCAATGCAGGGTCCCATCGGTGCCGGCGTTAACCTTGGAAAACGAGGTAAGGCCTTATCTTATCGGAGAGGTGTATCTTAAGCAGTATGATATGCAGGTATCAAGGTTATGTACCTAACATAGCTAGCGCATCATCGAACCTGGCATGTGTTACATAATCGGTCCCCTACAGAAGCCCGTTCGCAGCGAGATGTGGCTGACAATGCATTTTACATGATTCAATTCTTTGACGGCGCTGGACACGGACAGCGCGTGCTCGACCTTTGTTCAATACACAACCGCCCTGTCCGTCCGCGTTCTCCGTCCCTACGCGCGAAAGCATCCAACTTCCTAGCCTTTGGCCTCTCGTCGCTGCAGCTGCTTGTTGCTGCAGCCCTGAGCTGGTGCAACGGCGCGCTCGAGACCGCATACCGATACCGAGAACCTGCCTCGTGGGCATTGGATACACCCGCGGCATCCAGCATGGCGGCCCCTCGTGTCAAGGCTGAGCCGAGCATCAAGCCCGAGCCTACCATCAAGGCTGAACCCGACGATGCCGGAGTCTCGCCCGCAGCCATGTCCGAAGACGACATCTACGAGGACGCCGGTGACCTCGAGTTCTACGACCCCAATGATATTCACGCCGGCTCCGTCTACTTGACCCACGTGCCTAAGTATCTGTACGATGCCTGGTCGCACCTGGACGACGACGCCGAGATAAGGATCGGTACGGTACGCCAGTGGAACGAGCCTGGCCAGAATGGTCAAATGAAGGCGAGCCGGCACTAGCTTCCCATCTTCCCCCGACTCGGTAGGCTGACGTGATACGTTCGCAGCAACGTATTTCGATGCTCATAGACCATCGGATCTCTCAGCATCAATCGGTTCCCAAGGAGTACAACCTCGACGTCAAAGACATGCAACTCACGAATACCTTCCTGTTCACCGAGCAAGACCTCCCCGGGTACAAATCCAAGTCCCAGGGCGTGAAGAGCGACATTCCTGCATTTCTCCGTCCGAAGCCGGAGCGCCCCCGTGAGGAAAAGAAGCCAGAGGAAAATAACAAGGGCGGCCGCAAGGGACGGTATCAGCCTTACTACCGGAAGGCCATCCCTAGTTCGTCTCCCTTTTCGTCTCTCCTTCTCTATGCTTTAATTCCTACGAGCCGCTTCTTGGACCCGGGCCCAATGCTGATTCATCGTAGAAAAGACGGTTCTTGCCGGGAGATTCCGTCACGAGTTAAACTGCCAGCCCGTCTGGACCGAGGAAACGAAGCATCTTCTGAGCATCAGAAACACTGATGCCATGAAGCCCAGGGCGACTACCACGCTTACGTCCGCCGCCAAGCCTACCGGCCTCATCCAGGCTGGTGCGCATGTTTCCAACGATAAATTCGGTAATTTCATCGTAAGTGTCGTCTTCCGATCGACGACGTACCGCCATTCTGACATGGTTAGCGCGCTGCTGCTCCCGAGACGAAGAAGGCCAAGAAGCAGGGACTAGAGAAGACGACTCGTTTGCCGAAGAGCGAGCTGCGCGACCAGCTCTTCAAGTGTTTCGAGAAGTACAGTTACTGGCCGATGAAGGCCTTGAAGCAGACGCTGCAGCAGCCAGAGGCCTGGCTACGCGAAAATTTGGAGGAAGTGGCGGTCCTGCACAAGACGGGAAGCTTTGCCAACCATTGGGAGCTTAATCCGGACCACAAAGCGGCGCTCAACATCCTGGGAGTCGAAGATGCCGCGCCAGATGACGCTCCGGAAGGAGACGAATCCGAAGAGGAGGAGATGGAAGATGTTGTCCCTACATGAGAGGGACGGGAGCAAGCATCTGGTGGTGAGTATGAATAGAGGAACTTTCCAGGGCTTAGGGCATAGAAAAAGGAGTTCGGGCCGTTTTTATAGGCCACATAATGTTTTCGGCCACATGATATATTCCGGACTGCTTTCATGTATGATTAATGATACCCTCGGCACCACACACCACAATCAGGACTGAGGCTTGGCGGTCATCAACTGGTAGAAACTTCAACAAGCAGCGTTAAAGGCGTATGCATATATGCTCCTAAGGACGAAGCGTCCCGGTATCGTGCTGTCTAAGATGGGCATAGCTCTGCCTCCGCTCTCCCTTCGGGCTTAGTGGAGGCGATGGTGACGGAGTAAGGAGGGTTGTATTTCTCGTCAAGAGGGCTAGCTGACGATGATGTCTTAAAAGACCTCACTTGTTCCCGGCTAGTCCCGCGTAGTAAACAGCATGGGCAACACTGTACCTAGGTGAGTATGTAAGTATATACATGTAAGCAAGGAAACCCCGGGACACTGGGTTACCTAGGAGATAGCTGTCCGTTATAAGGGAACCCAGTGGCCTTGCACACTTACGCACATATATATGAGCAGGTATATTAGGTGTTACGGGTGAAAATGCAATTTACGACTCACAGGGTTACCATTTGTATACGCCTTTTGTTAGTTGCTAGTTTTACGTACTCCTGGATCTCAGTGAATTCGTCGTGGAGCTTTGGGGACATGGGGAGCAGCCGTGAAACCTGCCCATCCCCGCAATCCAAACCCGGATCGAAGCCCGTCGTCCCTTGATCGAACCATCCATCCCTCCTTTAGTACCCCAGATCAGCCACCACCACCTGTCAATCCCACCGCACACCCTACCGACAGGACAAATCCCTCCCCCTGCAGCACGCGCAACCCATCCGCGATGAACATCTTCCTAGACTTCGACGGCACCATCACCGCCAAGGACACCGTCGGCGAGCTAGCCCGGTTCGCCCTGGGCGTGCAGGCCGCCGAGGGCGCCGACCTCGCCACCGCGTGGGACGCCGTCGTGCGCGCGTACGTCGAGGACCACGGCGCCCACGCGCGGGGGTACGACCCGCCGGCGGCGGCGCGCACGGCGCCCGAGCAGGAGATCGCGTTCCTGCGGCGCGCGAAGGCGGTGGAGGCGCGGTCGCTGGCGCGCGTGCGCGACTGCGCGCTGTTCCGGGGCATCGAGCGGGAGGCGTTCCGGGCGGCGGGGCGCGAGCTGGTGCGCGCGGGCGCGGTGCGGCTGCGGCCGGGGTTCCGGGCGTTCGCGGCGCGGTGGGCGGCGGCGCCGGGGGCCCGCGTCTGGGTGCTGTCGGTCAACTGGTCGGCGGCCTTCATCGAGGGCGTCTGCGGCGACGTGCCCGGCCTCACCGTCGTGGCCAACGACGTGCGCCCCGCCGACGGGTCCGTCGCCGGGCCCCCCGCCCTCGACCTCCCCGGCGACCCCCCCGGCCAGCCCCGCATCCTCACCAACTCCCGCGACAAGCTCGACGCCATGCACGCCCTGCTGCGCGCGGCTGCCCGCGAGGCCCACCCCTCCGTCTACTTCGGCGACTCCACCACCGACCTCGAGTGCCTCCTCGCGGCGCACCGCGGCTTCGTCGTCGCCGACCACGACGGCTCGTCGCTGCTCCAGACGCTGAGGAGGATCGGCAAGGAGGTGCCGCATGTAAGGAACCGAGACGCGGCGAGCAGTAATAGCCTGGCATGGACGTCGGATTTCGACAGCGTGCTCGACTTAGAGCTCGTCTGAGTTGATGAACGAAGTGCCCGCCGTGCCCGCCTCGCTTCTCCCCGAACATCTACGTCCATTCCGGTTTCTCGCGTAATGCCTCCGCCTACTTAGGTGGTCACGCAGTCTAACGAAAGCACTTCCGCATTTGGGTCTACGTAATAATCTACGAGAGCTCATACTGAGGGCTCTTGAATTCACCCCCTTTCGCGTAACTAATAATGAGGAAAGGGATATTAGTTTTCCGCGGCTAGGGCGACACCTGATACCACTACCAATATTCACCTGTAAGCTGCTTACTACGCAAATATAGTAAGATGTTTTGGTGTTTCGCTTGGATTCTCGTCGTGGTATTTGCTTCTCGTGATGGGCCCTCAACCCATATTGCCACCACCCACCACGAATATTCCTCGGCGTCTTCGTCTCGAAGTACGAACGGGTGGCCTTTTAGCTGCCAATAACTCCCCCCATGGAGGTACCCCTTCTTTTCCTTTGGAGCTCATAACTGGCATACCGCCGCCTAAACTCGCCGGGTGTTTCCCCCTCTCCTACGCCGACAGCCTCTGGATGCTACGCGAGAGTGACGAAGTAGATGCCCGTCTCGGATCAGCAACACGATTGACTCGATACATATTACTATGAGGGCACGGCCTAGTCACGCCCACTCTTAGCTGTAGCACCTGAATCCCGCCACCCTTGAGAGGATTGCGAGAAGCCCACTAGGTATCAGGACGCCAGTCAGGAATTGGCCAGATTACGCCGTAGCCTGGTCCTCGACTCGAGACACGAATCGTAAGATAATACCCCTTTTCGCCTTAATTTGCTTCTACGAACTCCGTGCTAATACCGTAAAGATCCCCGCTTTTCGTTTCATGCGTTGATGCGACTTGAATTCTTCATCAACTGAAGGGCAATGGCCCTCCGCCAAGCGACTCGACCTCGGGATCCAAACCCCCAACGCACATGATACTTAAACGGATTCTTGAAGGTGGGTCGGCGGAAACGTGTGAATAGCTAGACGATGGCGTATAAAATCTGAAGTACGACTGGTTAAAGGGCGGCTCCCAAGCTTCCACAGGTATGAATATTGTTGTCGTAACGTCGGCGCTCTGTATCCCTAAGAAAAGAATGATAGGATGAAGCAATTTACTATTGAGAATCACGTTAAGCGCCGAAGCATGCTATGAGTATATAATCGACAACCTTTAGACGCAAGGCTGGTCCCCCGAGAACCTTATTATTTACGGGTATAAAAATAAGACTTAGCTTCCAGTTATAAAAGGCAGAAGCTTAAGGCATTCTAGTTTAATATAGCTTTATATAACTATAAATCCATTCCTATTCTAATCCTTATTATCGAACGGAAACCCTATCTAACTATATCGCCCCACGTACATGGGACTATTATCCGATGGCACCTATAACCTACGTAACGATACGCCTGACAGTATTATGGCCTACCCGTGCCTCTCCGACGCACTAGTTTCTAACATAATCGGGATAATACCGTATCGTGGCCTGTCACTTATAAGAAAGGGCCTTGGATCGATAGGCGAGAACTATGAGAGCTACCAAAGGTGTTACGGAGATGGGCCTGGTGGTGAAGACTATCACGATGAGGGCGGCGGTGGCCACAAGCTATTACGGAACTTTATCGTCAAGGCTGATCTGCTGTGTTGGCATACCCATATCTCGCAGTGAATACTGCGAAGATATCAGGAGTTCCGGGAGGGGGACCGGAATGACGATGAGTTAGCACCCCCTCCTACTTCAGTGACATAATAATACCTTGGTCAAGGTGTTAGATGAGCATACGCCTACTGGGACGTGATTCATTATAGGGACTACTAAATGATTCGTGACTGTAATATGTATCCAAAAAGGATTCAGGGGCAGCCGGGCCATAATCACGCACACACGGTCGAGGAGACTACGTTTGCCTACGGTGACCACTATTTATAAAAGAGGACATCACTTAATGGTTGTTTAATATGGCCCCTGGATTATTATTCGTGATATTTTACTGTTTCTGTCCGCATCATGACGATTCATCACATAAGCCTTCCCGACATAACCATGGTATTTCTCTGAAGGTGTGATTCGCGTACCAGAGCCAAGTCACGACGAGTCTGGGTAGAGTGAATCTATAGATGTGTATGAAGGTCTGGTAGCGCCCCAAACCTTGTAGATATCGATATTATCGTTAGTTATTCGTTTCCATACAAGTTCTCTTAACAGTTTCTCACTTTCTCAGAGAACCTAGAGCAGGATTAATTCTGCAGCATTGTGTGGGACACAGAGAGCTGACCTCGAACCCTCCGACAGAAAGCATTTTGCCATACCGAGAACGCCAACCATACTACAATACGAACTATTACCTACTCGCCTAGGCAAGATTTGAAAGAGTTCGTTTCCAGCCCTTCAAAATGGCTGGACCGCCTCCCCCGGGATACGAAGGGAACGGCTGGAATACCGGATACAATCGAGTGCCTCTTCACCCTCCTCCGCCGGCGCCCCAGGCCTCTGGTGGCTGGCCGCCAGGTTGGTACCCGGCGGAGCGTCGGCAGTCGCAAGGTTCAAACCAAGGTGCCGACCAATACTACCCCGGCCCGAGTCCTCCCTATGCGAATCCCGGCCACCACTGGCCTCCTCCCGGGCCCGACCCGCGCTGGCGACCTGTTCCGCAGTCGTGCTTACCGAACCGACCTCCCACTGCTTCACGTGGAACTGTGCGCGGAGTCCACTGGGCCGCTGCTCCCGAGCCTCGCTACCCCATCCCTCCTCACTACCCTCCCTCTTCGTTTCCTCCGCTACCTGCCCCGCCACCTCCTAGCGAGCCCATAGCTTGTCGTCCCGTGGCAACGCGGTCCGATATAGATAACGTCTCCTCTTCGCTCCGGCGGCTCACTACCGGCTCCTCCTCCAGGTCCCGCCGGCCCGGGTTCGTGGTTGAGGTCACCGAAGAGTGGGAGGAGACGCACTACTATCCCAAGAGCAGGAGCAGAGAGAAAACAGGAAGTAGCGAGAGAACGGGGAGTAACGAAAGAGCTGGGAGCAACGAAAGAGCTGGGAGCAACGAGAGAGTAGGCAGGGTCAGAGAGAGTGTGAGGAGCCGAAGCAGGAGTAAGATCAGCTACCGAACGCTTCCTGCGAGCGTACGCCGCTCTGTGAGGGGGCGCGGGGACTCGTCGCGGAACTCTTGCAACGATAGGAGTAGTGATGATGGGGGTGGCCACCCGGAGAGGGATAATAAAAAAGGGTATAATGATGGAGGGAAGCCAGTGAAGGCTGAGAAGCGGAATTCGGGGGGGTCGGGCTGAAGTTGGCGCCACGCTCTGTTCGTCCGGGTACCGGGTGTTAGGATTGCCGTTTTGCGATGTATTGACAAAGGTCCTTTACCTGTTTCTACATCTTAGACCTGCAACGTGTGGCTCGTAGATGCAAGGGTGCCTAGGCAATGCTGTGTGAACTCGAATTTACCTACATGCTAAACTCGCCGTGTGGCCACATCACAACGCCTGGTAGCTAACGCTCATCTATTCCAGCAACCCCAAATGGGGGCGGATCTCTAAACTGAGCTCCAGCCAGTGTACACATACGGTAGGAAAGGCTATGAGTGGAGTGCCGATCCCGAATCCAGGATCCCAGGATCCCTAGGAGTAACGATACCTAAACGTACGCCCGGTGCAGCTTGACCTCTGCCAGCCACGATCCCGCTCTCTCCGTGCGGTGCTCGCACCATACCATCCTGTCCCATACCGTGCCATACCCATACCGTGCCATACCCATACCCGCAATCGGGCATCCATCCATCCATCCATCTATATAGGTACTCATTTGGCTACAAGCCCAAACTCACACGTCCCGCCCCGTCCTCTAGAGGACGCGACGGAAAACACTACTAAATATTTGCGTTAACGCGCACACCTGCGCATCCCCGCCTCCCTCCCTCCCTCCGGTCTCTCTCTTCTCTTCTTCACATCCCCAGCTGCGCAGTCGTCACGAAGTGCGAGCCGCCGGCGCAGCGATACCCGCCGGGCTGGGGTATCCAGGCGTAGCCGACGGGGCAGCAGCCGATCTGCCGGAGCTTGGTCTGGATGGCGGCCTCGCGGCGTGCGCGCTCCTCGTGGGCGCGGCGGGCGCGCTCCTCGAGCTCGCGCCTCACGCGCGCCTCCTCCAGCGCGAGCAGCTTCTGGCGGTGCCGCGCCTCGGCCTCCGCGCGCAACTTGTCCTCCGCCATCCGCCGCCGCTCCAGCTCCGCCTGCCGCCGCCGCGCCGCCAGCGCCGCCTCCGCGCGCTGCTGCTCGTCCTGCGCCCGCTGCTGCTCCTGCTCCGCCTGCCGCCGCAGCGCCTCCTGCTCCGCCTCCGCCCGCCGCTTCTCCTCCGCCGCCCGCCGCTGCTCCGCCGCCGCCTCCCGCCGCAGCGCTTCCTCGTGCGCCTTCATCTCGCGCTCCGCCTCGGCCACGCGCTGCGCCGACGCCGCCGCCTCCTTCTGCCACGCCTCGAACGCCGCCTTGTCGCGCTTCAGCTGCGCCCACACCTCGTCCGAGACGCCGGCGTCGCGGCCGCTGTCGTCATCCTCCGCCGGTGGCTGCGGCTGCTCCTCCTCCTTCGGTTCTTCGACTTTTCGGCCTTGAGGCGGTGGGGCCGTCGAGGTCGAGGTCGAGGTGCTCGTCTTGACGCGCGGCGGCTCCTGCGTCGCAGCTTTCGGCTCGGGGGGCGGATGCTGCGAAAACATGGGGCGAGCCGGGGGCGCGCTCCCGCGCTCGGAGCGTTCGCGGATCATGGCCTCGACTACGTCGATGACGAGGTCCTCAGACACCTTGCGGTCCGGGTTGGGCTCCTTCGACTTCATAATCCGCGAGAACACGGACTTGGCGAGCGTCTGAACGTCGCGGGCGTTGGCCCAGGACTTAGTCCGCGTAAGCGTGCTGAAAAGGCTTAGAAGCTCGCTATCAAACGTGGGCGAGGCCTCGAGGTCGCTCGTGTCGAGCTTTTTCGCCCGCAGGCACTGGAGCAGGAGGTCTCGGCAGTGGTGCGATAAGAGGTTCGGGAAGGATATGGTCTCGGGGAACCTGCTAGTCAGTCCGGGGTTCTGGTTCATCAGTCGGTTAATGTCGTCGTCATAGCCAGCAAGGACTGTAGTAGGGAAAGTCAGTAATCGTCACACCGGCGAGATGTTATTTACGCCGAGGGTAATGAGGGAAGATTGGGAATAGTTGAATTTGTTTGTACTTACTAACAACCAAGTTGTTATGGAATTTCTCTTTAGTCATGCAGTCTACGATCTCATCCATTGCCTCCTTTGCGAAGTGGCCCTCGGCAAGTCTGTATGCCTCATCGATGAAGAGAACTCTTCCGGCGGCTTCGGTGAACTTCTTCTGAACCTTTGGTCCGGTATGGCCGATGAACTGGCCGATTAAGTCCGTTGCGGAGCACTCGACAACCGTAGCCTCGCTGAGGAAGCCCATATCGTAATATATCTTCCCCATCTTCCTAGCCGTTGTGGTTTTGCCGGTTCCTAATAGATGTTAGACTTCCCATAACCTATATACTTGACGCAAGGAAAAACAAGGGGGTACGGTGGAGGCAGGTTGGGGGGGAAGGGATGACATACCGGGCGGCCCACGAAAGAGAAACCCAAAGGGAATTTGCGAACGTGGTTCCATATCCATGGCTTTCATGTTCTTAACTACTTGTTGATACCCCTCTAATTGCTCGGCGATCTCGTCGCAGCCGATTACACCTTGGAAGAGCATGCGTATGTCAGTGGTGGCGCGCTCGCTTCGGTCGAAGTTGGGATCGATGTCCTCTGGGAGGAACACGTTAGTCTTATTGATCCCCTGCGATTCCGATAGACGCTTCTGCTGGCGCTCCTTGGCTTGGTCGAGGATGATGTCAACCTCGCCCGCATTGCCGAAGTTGGGTCTGATGCGGGCGCGTCGCAAGACGTCGATGACGACCTTCTTCGCTGCTTCGCCGGCTCTGAAAGCTTGCTGTTTAAGCTTCAGCTCGAGTATTTGCCGGAGTTCGTTGTCGTCATAATCGTCGAAGCTGAAGCCGGATGCCATCGGGAACCGTCTCGACAGACCTGGATTGACTTTCTGGAACATGTCTTCCATCTGCTCCTTGTATCCCAGCAGTAGAACGCATCTGTCCTCAAGTGCAGTGCTTTGAACCTCGGCCACGATCGTATCGACGACGGCCGCTTTGTAAGGATCTTGGAAGCCGCCAGCGCCAGCGCCCGTACCCGCACCACCCGCAGCGAGCATGTAGGCTTCGTCGATGATGAGGACCTTGCCTTTGGTCGACTCTAGGATGGCCTTCGTGTTCTTCTCGGATTGGCCCAGATGGCCGCCGACAAAATCGGCCGGGTTCTTTATGACCACTTCGCCGTCGCTGAGGAGACCTAAGGCTTTCAATATTTTGCCGTAGTGCTTGGCAACTGTTGTCTTGCCAGTCCCGGGATTTCCGAAGAATACCTTGTTAAGAGAACACTCTATTGGCGGTTCCTCCTTGAGCTCTCGTTCGTAATTTGTCTGGAGGCGATTTACCAAAACCATGATAGACTGTTTGACCGACTTCAAACCGATCATACTCTGGAGCTTCTTCCAGTCTTCGTTTGCGGAGAACTCTGTGCTGGGCTCTGGCCCTATGAGGTCAATCTTCTTGAGCAAGAAATGGTCCGGGTTTTTTCCTTGTCGCTTCTCCTGACGGAGTCGTGTTGACATCCTTGCCAGGAGGATTGAAAGCACGTTCTCCACCTCCCGGGCATTCCCAAACCCTTCTCTGCCCTGACTACGGCCGATGCGGCGTGCCACAATTCTCATGTAAAGCCCCGTATCCCCGCCTTCAACTTTCATGCGACCAGTGTACTTCTTATTTAACTTGTAGTTCAGGATCCGGAGAAGCTCCTCGTTTCTATAATCCTCGAAGTCAAGGCGGATGGGAATACGGCTTGGAATGCCTGGGTTGTGCATGAAAAAGCTCTCCATCTGCTTTCGGTAACCTGCGAAGACGAAGACAACTTTTCCAGTGAGATTTTCGATCTCGGCAAGGAGAAAATCTAGCACCGAGGAGCCGCCGAGGGAGCTTCCAGACACGATCTGGTACGCCTCGTCCAGAAAGAAGACACCGCCCCCCTTCGAAATGATCTTGTCTATCATTGCCTTACAGCCCTGTATGCCGTCGTTTGCCAAGCGAGATCCGGTAGTCTCCTCGAAATGGGACCCAGGGATTGCGCCGACCGAAGACAGAAACTGGGCGTATAGCCGGGCAACCGTCGTCTTCCCCGTCCCAGGATTTCCCAGCAAGGCCGCTCCGAATCTCTCGTCTTTTAGATCCACCCCTTGGCGGAGAGTGGTGTCAACCTTTGCCTTTATCTCCAGGAACTTCTGCTTCACGCTCTCTAGCCCGATCATCGCCATGAGGGAATCGAGAGCTTTATTAACAGCATTCTCGTAATTTTTCTGGTACTGCCAGTCGTCTTCAGCGGATGACGGCTCCGCAGGTGTAAGCACCCGGCTCCCCGCTTCCGACTCAGTGTCAGACGCATCACAGTTTTCCGTGTCCTCTGCTGGCGCGTTTTGTGTAGGTGTGCTCTGTGTAGACGTGCTCTGTGTAGGCGTGCTCTGTGTAGGCGTGCTCTGTGTAGGCGTGCCCTGTGTAGGCGTACTCTTGGCTTGCGTGCCCTGTGTCGGCGTACCCTGTGTCGGCGTGCCCTGTGTCGGTGTGCCCTGGGCTGGCGTGCTCTGGGCTGGCGTGGCCTGAGAGGGTGTGCTCGGCGTGCCCGCAGGCTGTGACTGAAGAGAGACAGGAGGCGAAGATCCACCTCGGGGGCTCTGGATAGGGTTTCTGGTAGACTTGGCTGTATCGGGTTTGACGGGAGTGTGCTTCGGTTTCTCGAGCTGCTGCTGGATTGGCTTCTGGTTTTCCTTCTTCAGCTGTTCAAGCTCGAGGATATGCCGATTCAGCGTTTGCTGTCTCACCATCTCCTCCAGGCGGTCTTTGGCGAGTTTGTTCTCTATCTCGATTCTATCTTGGATATCTTTGAGCTTTTTAGCGTAAGCGAATTGCTTGGCCTGCCTCTCGTCCTCCAGTTGCTTCTCCCAGCGGGCTCTTTGCTCCAGGGCTTCTTTCTCCCTTCGACACTCTTGACAAGGGGGCGGGTTCTTCTGCGAGCACAGCCAGGATCGCTTGTGGTTTTGGGGGCACTTGTCAATCGTTACGGCGCTACAGGGCATGGACGAGTGGTCTACTCGCATATGGCATCGCTTTGGGCATGTATGCCTACCACAGGATAACAACTCACTGCACGGCCGCGCGCATCCCCCGTCTGGGCAGTGAATATCGAAATCGTCGGCGCAGCGAACGATGCATGTCGTATCGGGGTGCTTCTCGCATTTCAGTGGCAATCCGTCATGGATATTTCCTTTCGCTTTCAGAGACTCAAACAGCTGGACCCATTCCTCGCGTCCTTTCTTGGCGTTCATGAAGGTCTTCGCATTGCCAATCATGATTAATGCATTTCTGGCTCTGGAAATGAGCACGTTCAGACGTTCGGGCTGGGCCATGAATCCGATATCCCCCTCGTCGTTGCTGCGAGTTAAGGAGGCCACGACGATGTCACTTTCCTCGCCCTGGTAATTGTCGATGGTAGAAAGGCGGATGGGCCGCTTGTTGACTTCTGCGCTTGCCGCTGGAATGACTCCAGCCTCGACAAGATCGTGGGAATCTAAGTCGTTCAGAATTGGGTCATGGTCTTTACTAAGGAACTTTCGAAGCAACGACAGTTGGCCCTACAGCTCGTTAGTGTCCAAATGCGAGCGTCTACTGCAAACTGGAGCTTACCAGGTAGGGAGTCAAAATCACTATGTCTGTGGTTTTGTAATTCTGCTGTCCTAAATATCGAACGCACTTCAAAACCATTTCCACCTCGAAAATGTTCTGCTTGCTCGAAGTGGCACCGTGATCAAGCTTATCCGTCAGAACACTGTTCCTCTCTTCGAGATGGTTGTGGTTGAAGAACACTAGGTCGCTCTGGAACCCCGAAAGGTGCGGCCGGTCTTTTGTTCCTTTGGCGTCTTCCAGGTCAGGATAGTTATGTCGTATTAGAGATGATATCTCTGGCCTCATTCTGTGCTGGTTGAGGAGGGTACAGTGAGGCCTCCCGTGAAGTATAAGCCGCTCGAACAATGATCGGTTGAGATCGTATCCATGACCGGCTTCCACAGTCAGTCTGTAATTATTGACTTTGGGTCGGAGCTGCTTGTGGTCTCCTATCTGGATGAGATGCTTCGTATTGGGGCCCATTGCCGCGAGAATATCTGCAACACCGAGACTTAGTAATTATGAACTACTTTGCGTTCTGAAGTGGAGATGGGAGAGGAAGCCGATATTAGTGCTAATATAGGGCTAGTTCGCTAAGTAACCTCTGTCTCATAATGTGATGCCGGGTTTGGGTGCAAATAAAGGGGTGACTTGGAAACAGACGTACGACTTTCGAGAATCTCGCCAGCCTCTTCGACGACGATGATGCCGGGTGTGGCAGCTTGGATTTCCTGAGAGAACATCGACGCAGCTGTCGTAGTGCAGCAGATTATGCGCTTGCTCTGGAGAATCTGCTCCGTCTTATCCTTTCGTGTGATCTGCAACACCTTCTGTGTCTTGTTGAATGTAGCGACCGAGTTTACGAGATCTGCCATACTCTCTTCGCGAATTTCTTCCGTCCACTGGTCGATCTTCTTCATCCTATCTTCCTTTTTCATCGACCACACGTCTGCGCTTGGAGCGCTTTTTTTTCCTTTCTCGAATGCGCCAGGCCCCTTCCCGTCTTTCCAGTTCTCTAGGAGGTATTCTTTTGTGAGCTTACCACCCTTTCGCCCAACGCCGGTTTCGCCATCTTCTGCCTCTGGCACCTCTAGGGCGTCGTAAAAGTGTCGGTGGTTTAATTCGGCGTGCATCAGCAGCTGGGCTTTCGAGATTGGTTGCTGGTGCGCCTCCAGGCTATCATCAACTTTTTTCACGAGGGACGAGAGGTCGCTCTTGAGAGAATTTATTAGCTCCCATCGAGTTTTTTTCTTGCGCCCGACGTCCAGTGTCTGGTTTCTTAGCAGAAGGGACTCGGTTCTACTTGTAAATTTGGAGCCCAACCGGACAATGACATCCGGGCTGATTCCGATGTCCATCAGGTCCTCGGCGAATTGGTCCAAAGCGTGGTTTGTATAGGACAATACAAGCAGCCTCTCGTCGGTATTGTCGAGAAGAATCTTAGTCAGGAGAGCCCCAACGAGCGACTTCCCTGTTCCTGCATCGGGTCTTTAGTGTTGATAGACGTTACCAAGGAGCTGCTCTTCATGCTTTACTTACCTGGTGGCCCTTGTATTTGGCTTGTTTGGTATGTCAACCCATGTATCAAGGCTTTGACCTGCGAGGGATCCAGGTCAATCTTTTTGGGTATCCCGAGTACCTGTTGGAGGTCTGTGCCCTGGGCCAGAGATGCTCTGAGCAAGGAGATGATTTTCTGCGGTTGTATCGTCGAACAGGTGGGATCCTTTGTGTGAACTAGAATATCGTGCTCGAGCTCAACGTCCGATTTCCGTTGCAATCTTTCCAGTATCGGCTCGTATGCGAAGATGGCCGTAGACACGAACATGAAGTCTACCGGGCCGCTTCGGAGGGCTACGAAGACATCTTTGAGCGTACTCGTACCGATGATCTGCAGGCACAGTTGAGGGGGGTCGAGTGCGAGTTTGTCCTCATTCCTGTCCAGCAGTACGAACGCCAGAGGGATGTCGTCCTTCAGTAAGCATCCAAAACTCTGGTGTCGGAAGAGGGCCGGCTTGCTTTTCAACATCTTTTTTCTCTTGTCTGGGCTAGCGTTTTTCATGTTTAAAATGTCCTCCGAGCATTGGAACACGAGAGAACACGGACGCTCTCTATTCATCGATTGCAAGTCGAGACCCTTCAAGGTGACGCCCTTAATGAGCATGGCGGACTGGCGACTGGACTTCTTGTTCTTCTTCTTCAAATTGTTGATATCCTCGCGCATGTTGGACAACATGTCCTCCCTGAGAAGACGAAATTGATTGTCTAGGTGGGAAAAAGCACGATCCTCAATCGCCAACTCGAAGACTGCCGATGAAGGGAGGTAGAAAGGCCTCTCGACAGACTCCATCTCGTTGCGGGTAGGGAGGACGGTAATGTCGTGGTAGTTGACAAAGTCATTATCGTGGCGTCCCCCTGGGCCGGAGCCACGAGTTGGGTCGGGGTTGTCTCCGGGAGACGAATGTCGTACCAAGGCTCGAATTTTCTGGAATAGATCTCTAGCTGTCGGGGTGCCGAGTTTGTCTATGGTGATATCCTGCAACAGCTCCTGGGCGATCTCCCGGAAAGGCGCCGATTGGGGAGGTGGCAAAAGCACGAGCTGTAGCAGCAGCCAGGCGAAGGCTTCAAATGATCGTGCCTCCAGCTGCTTACCTCTGATGGTCTGGACGAAGTAGTCCCAGAATCGTGGGGGGTCGACCATGGCCCAGATGACCTGGTTAAGGACCTCGCCATCGCAAACCCGTTTCAGGGAAGGGTCTGCGAGATACAGGACGAGGTCTGAGACGTATGTGTTGATGAATTGCTCTGACTTCTCGGATGCCAGTGCCGTGCGGAGAGCGCGTTGGCCACTACTAGACGCAGCTAGTCTCTCGATGCAATCTGGCCTGTCGGTCCTATTCACGATGGCCTCTAGTATCTTTCGGCCGTCTTGAGATCCATCGAGTTTCACCTTTCCTTCGATGATCCTGTAGAAGAATCTGTCTAGCTGTTTCGAACGGAAAGCAGACTCGCTGTTTAGTTGGGTCATGTTGAGGGTGCTAGGCGACGGGAGGTAGTCTCAAGGTTGAGAAAGACGAAGAATATGGAAAAGGAGGAGGCTATGACGACGACGACGATGAGAAATATGGTAGAAATACGACAGCTATGACATACCTAAGGACGCCGAAGTTCAGGGCGCCCAAGAAGCTGGCTGGGAAGCTTCCACCCCCTCGTAACTGGTGAGAGGGCGGCATACTATTATTATTCTGGCCTTCAACCCGTTGGAGTCGACAAGTCCACTGGCCAATCTGCAAACGCCACGCCCATATTGTTTCTAACTGACTGATACGGGAGGTTTCTAGGCAGAATAGAGGCCGAGACAGGCCATGCATGCAGGAATGAGTACCAGACGGCCATCCCAACACAGCCTCGGGGGGTCGCATGGGGTGGGTGTTACTGTTGGATTCGCACGGTACCCCTCCCTCCTCTCTCTTCTCCTCTTTCTCCTCCTTTCTTACTCCCGCCCCCAGGCTCCCTCGCAATATACCCCCCCCCCCCCCCCCCCCCCCCCCTCCTCGCTCCCCCCCGGCTCAATACTCACAACGGCCACAGTATCCGCACTCGAGGCTACAGGCCGTGTAATCCCGCGTGAAGCTATCATCCGAGTCGTCTGATTCGTAGCTCTTGGCAGGGTGCGGGTAGTCGTCGTCAGAGTTACTGTCACGCAAAGGCCCCTCGTCACTTTGTTGCTCCTGGTAGAGGTTGCCGCTCCACCTGTCCTTCCAATCGCCCGGAAGTGCTTCCCGAGCCTTTCCGTGCTGTTCTCTTAGCTCTAGAGGGCCTGTGCCGGTTCGGCAGAGCTCGAGATTTAGGTGACCCTCCCGCTGAACCTCGATAATGAGTTGGTGCAGGACCGAAGCAAATTTGCGAAGTTCGAGCTCATGACTAGTTTCCCAGTCGAGGATGTCCTGTCGAATGACGTTCATTTGGACCTCTTCAAAATTTCCTCGATCGTGGTAGGCGGCGACGAGGTTGGGGATCTGCCGTATCCACAATCTGGGCAAGTGCTCCTCCATCTCAACGGGTCTCCCCGCTTGCGACTTTGTCTTAATTTCGATGACTGACTCTTGAGGCACGACTGTTCCCGCGACCTTGACGGCAACTGAATTGGGTATGGGGGGAACTGCGACATCCGGGCCCTCTGGTCTGTTGGCAATAGTAGCGACATCGCCGGGAGCACTCATGGAATGTGCATCACACTCAAAGCGGACGAGGCACTGTAGACCCCCGAAGGAATACGAGATGATGCGCTGATGGGACTTGGTTTCCTTGATCGCGGGATCGTGAGTAGTGAACGCGTCTATGAATGAGTGACCGAATCCGTAGACGTTAGGGATGAGGGTGTCCCGTTGGTTACGAACAAGAAACAGTGTGTTTTCAATCATTTCAACGTCGAATCGGAACGTTGACTCGACCGAGCGAACGAAGCGGAGGATATCACCTAGTGCGCTGGCACATCCCACGATGTCGACGCTTGACGGATCGAACCTTTTGTCGAGAGAAAAGATAGATTGGACAGTAGGTAGCATGGGATGCTCGGGAAATCGAGCTCCATTATGGTCCCGCAGGTACTCCCCATTGTCGCCAGCAAGCTGGGAAGGCAACGGAGGCGGACTCCAGACTGCCGGCTGTCCTAGTTGCCATGTTAGTATACGAACAACCGGCGCCAAATAGCGACTTACCGGGGATGATGATGACGGGCGGCTTCGAATCGACCAGTGAGTAAGACGCCGCGTATCTGCAGTCTGTGATCTTTGCGTCTTCCACCGGGATGCTTCCGCCGGATATACGGTCTAATTCGATCTTGGTTACGAGGCGGCCGAATGGCAGTTCTGGCGCTGGCTGTTCGGGGACTCTGTCCCTTCTCCGACGCCAGGCAGCGGCTCTGGCTCGTCCCGCAGAGGAACCCCGTGCTCGAGCACGACCGCTCGACAACCCTCTCGAGGGGCCTGGAGTCCTTCCGCGATACATAGCGTCCGTGTTTTAATAAAAAAAATCGACTGAGGCTTTAAACTGGCGTTCGAGGAGTGCCAAAAGTCCCCGACACTACTCATGGCGACGGCTATGAAACGAAGAGTAGGGCATAGGCATCCTTCGGCGGTGTCACGAGGGGAAGCCAAACGGCGACGATGCCCGGGACGGACAACTAAAGCCAACACGTACCCATTGGTGGCGGGCCGGTACAGACAGAATGCCGCCGCCCACGTCTCCTTCCGTGACAGTAACTACAGACAGGCATGTCTTAGCTCGCAAGCTGGGTGGTACGCGGAGGAGCTCTCTGCAGTGTCGCTCCACGCCGACGAGGCGTGCCAGAGCCAAAGGAATCATGGCGCCAGGCAAAGGTGTCCTAGGTCGTACAGCATATTCGTGACTTGGCCGGCAGAAAACCTGAAGGAGGGGGAGGGGAAGAAGTGACCAGCAGAGGCAGAAAGTGACGAGTCAACTATGGGCTGGTCATCATGTCCCTCGTCGCTGGAGTCTGAGCCTTATCTTAGGCCAATTGGTCTGCCTCGTCTGCGGTCGGGGGTTGCCATGCATTGTATGCGGTGAGGGAGCACAGTGCTAGCACTGTGCCACCCAAGCCTACATGTCCATGACAGTTGTTCTGGTCTTCGCGTTACTGTATTGTTGCACTTATGCCGGCGGGTAGGGTAGATGATTTGTGTACATGCCACCTCAAGTCGGTCGCCTAGTAGGTCCCGGCATAGCTCGAGGATGGGCGAGAGTGACTCAGGCTCGCCAGCACACGTTGGGTGTATGCTGCTGATTCAGAAGAGGGGGGGAGACGGAGTATATGCCTGCATGCACCGAGGACGAACACGTAGGATGAGCCACACAATATCGCCTGTTTCTCTACGCAGACACGTACATACGTAGCGTGTGTAGGGATTTCTCCCCGTGTCCTGGGACCGAGAAGCAAATTGAAGGGGGGCAGGCGGCAAGAAGACGAAGACGAAGACGACGAAGACGGAGAAGAAGAAGAAGAAGGGGAAGAAGGGGAAGAAGTCGCCAGAACCACCCCCAATGCAAGTCATACATGCATACGCACACTAGCCACCAGCGAGCCCGCCCCGCAAGCCCTAGAGAGCGCTGTGGGTAAAAGCCTAGCGAAGCCCGCCCGCCAGCTCTTTTCGAACATGCGGTGAAGAAGACACGGGCCAGGCCATCCCTGTCTAAGTGAGGTGAGTATGAATCTGCTTCGACACGAGTATGAGCATGTTACCGTATGATACACATATATGTATCTATAACGCACATATACACGCATATCCTCCTTGCATACAGAGTACATGCCCACGCATACCCGCCCCAACATGGGTCGCCTTAGCCTAGGTACCTAACCAGCCCCCCCCCCTTCCATTCCTTAGCAGAAGGCATATTATCGCGGCCTGGCTTGCTCGCCGGGCCCTTCCGTCGCAGGCGAAGACGACGCTAGCCCGCTGCAGCGGAGCCGCGAGAACCTGTCCCGTCCACGCCTACACACGCACGTTCGTTCGCGCAATCCACATGTTCACACGCGTGTGTAGTGCGTCTGTACGAGGCGCTACGCCCGTCGGTACCAGCTTGGGGCCAGGGGAGGAACAGGAACACCGCCGACGGCCGCGGGGTGGCCAGTTTCTGGGCAGATGGGACGCGGGCGCGTCCCGCCCGACTGGCGCGTCCCGCCGTCGCTCAGGGGGCCACGTCTCCCCGTCGCGCTCTTACGTGCGTGAAGTCGGGCGTGAGAACGAGCGCCCACCTCGTTTCTCGCGCCAGGGCTCACTGAGCCGCGCTGCGCTCCGCGGTTGTCGTCGGCCGTGGGCGAGTCGGGTCGGCGGTACGAAGGGGACAGTTGGCTTGGAGAGGGAGGAGGTACAGATAGCACGCAAGGGAGAGAGAAGGAGAGAGGAGGAGGGACAGGAAGAGGGAGAACCCCCCCTTCGTCCCTCGTCCCCCTCCTCCCTTTCCCCTGCCCTCTTCTCTGCGCAAAGCTGCCGCGCCAACTCGATGGACAGGGCGAGGGGCGAGGGAGCGCGACAGAGCAGGTAGATCCCCCTCAGTCATGAACGCATTACGGCGACAAGTGAGGGTTAACCGGAGGGAAGCGCACGATACTGAAAATCACTGGTACTTATTTCTTAAGAACCGCCGATGTCTATTCAGTATAGTATATAAAGAAGATATCTGATCTCTCTCTCTCTCTCTCTCTCTCTCTTCTTCTACAGTAGACAAATGGAGCGCTGATGCGCGCAGTAACTATTGTTGAGGGGGCTGGGGGGTTGGGATATCCTAGCTTTACAAGAAGAAATGCAGGCAAACAACAAGACGCAATCCGACCCTAACCCTCCGGAGCGCCGGTCCTTGTCCTCCTCTTGAACCCTCCCTATTTGCAATCTTGCAAGAGTAGAAGTACAGATGTAGCTCGGGTCTAAGTGGTAGACCTGAGGATAATACAATGCATATAATCGAAAGTAGCGACAAAAAGGAAACGGAATGAAGCGAATGAAGGGGTGAGTGCGTGCGCGCGTGGCGCGTGATGGAGGGAGCAAGTCGGAGAATCGCTTGCTCACCTCCAGGTGCTATGAATCTTGCCTCGTCGGCTCCGCGACTTGAGGCCGACGTCGCCGTTGACCATCAGGCTCCTCCACCGCCGCCCGAGGCTGCTGCGGTCCTTGCCCAGGCTGCGCGCACAGTCCTGCCAGTCCGTCTTCGATAGCCGGAGCTTCTCGAGCACGAGCTCGACCAGTATCCGGTCGTCCTCCTTGCTCCACTCCTCGCCGTCCGCCTCTACCTCCACGTCGGCGCCCTGCTCCTCTCTCCCCTCCCCTTGGTTCTCCGTCTCCTCCCCTCTGGCTACGTGCAGGCTGTGGAAGTCCGCTCGGTCGAGTCCCAGCGGGATCACCTCGGGCGCGATGCGCGCGCGCTTCGGCGTGCTCGGTCGCATGCTCGAGTCCTCCTCCACTTCCTTCTTGCTGCTGCTGCTGCTGCTGCTTGCCTCGTCCGAACCAGCGCCGACCTCGAGATCGCTGTCGATGTCGTCGTTGTCGCGACCCGGGTCATCGTCGATGGCGCGTCGCCGCTTGTTGACACCGCGAGGGGGCGCGGCGGGCCGTTTTACCACCTTCTTGCGCGGGATAGCGTCGCCGTTCGCGCTGTCGGCCGGCCGGCGCGACCGCAGGCGCAGCTTCATCGGTGACGGCAGCGCGGTGTGGGACATGGGTGGCGTAGGGAGAGTGTCTCGGCGCGCGATGGCGCCGGCGGTGTTGTTGCTGTTGGTATTGTTGATATTGTTGTTGATGCCCGTGGCGGCGCCGGGCACGGTGAGCATAGACTGCAGCGCGCGACACGAGTTGAAAATGTTGCCGAGAGTGCTACCGCTGCCGCTGCCGCTGTACGCGCTCGTAGGAGGGCTAGCGGGCGGCGACGCGAACAGGGAGGACTGGAGCCTGGTGACGGGCGGGTGCGACGAGTCGCACGGGAGAGCGGACGGCATTAACATCTTAGCGGTCGGGTAGATGGCGTTGTCTTAAAGGTCTTTTCACGTCGTATTGGCCTCGCGACGGCTCTCGAGTGTCGGCTAAGGCGAAGACTAGAGTGGCAGAGAGGATAGGTTCGAATGTGCGACCGCACGACGAGAAGGCGACGAGCAGGAATGCGATGCGATTGACGGGTTACAGAGCGTAGAAGTGAATTCTAGCGAAACTAATGCAAGTACGTGTGAGTAGTTTGCAGATGATGCGGCAGCCTGCGGTGACAATCTGGGAGCGGCAGCGGACTGTAATGCGACGGGCGCAATGGTGATCGGGATGGTTGCTAGGAGATGGGGAGTGTGTGTGTGTGTGTGTTGGGTCGAGGGTTGTAGGTGGGAAGGGGGAAGCTCTGAGTGGGAGACGGGATGGCTGGAATAATGCGCCTAATAAGAAACTGGCAGGGCCAGGGTCCACCCACACGCCCACGGGCCACACGAGAGAAGAGAGTAAGAGAGTCGCCCAAGGAATGCGGAGATACGATTTGGGTACATGGCCCATGTCCCGGACCCTCTGGATCGGGCTGTAAAGGTGGGGTACTGCTACATAGAAGCCAGCATGACTCGCTGAGGCACGTAAGTATTGGCTACATTGTGGGGTCCGCTAGGCAGCTTTCGACGGTAGACATGAGGTAGCTCTCAAGTATCGTAGTCGCACGAATTTGACCACATGATTAGCGCCATTTTCGGTCTGAACGTGGTATCGGTACATCTGTAGGTACCCCGATGCCCGCTGATTCCGCATCTAGGTGCCTACAAAGCCCCCTACAACCCCCCTACACCCCCTCTACAGCCCTGTGGCATAGGCACCTCGCTCCCTGCAACCCATGTACCTACATATGCATAGGCGCTTCAGAGCGGCCGGGCGGCCGGGCTAGACCTGAAATCCACATCGCCCATTATCCACGACTCCACCCCTTCCAGCGCCCATCGAGACGGGCCTCGCAATACTCATCGCCTTTACAGCCTGCCGCCTCGTTGATGTGTGCATGCATGCACATATGTATCTATGTGGTCCTCGATACATCGTGTCGACTACTTACATGATCGTCTCGTCTTTTACGATAGTCGGGGGGAGGGAGCCGGGAGTCGCCAGGGAGCCTAGCTAGGGGTTAGAGGGTCGAGTCGAGCACTTGCGCACACACACACACACACACACACCACACACACCATTCGAGACTTCGTCACCACCCTTACGCCGCGATTCTGGTCATCTGAGAACCTCTTCATCACATCCTCCCCCCTTGATCACTCTTGAAGATGGCGTGCCACGAGGCATCCTGCAGCAGTGAAGTAGACAAGCCGCTAGGCCTCATCCGGGCGATCAACCGACCTAGATCCCACTGCTTCCCAAGGGCGACAAGTCTGGCAAAGCTCTGTAGCTCCCTCTTCGTTGGGAATAGTCTCACGACATAGTCTCATTCCAACAGATCCCTTTGCAAGCGGCCGCGCTGCCCGCCATGCTATTCCTTATCGACATGCCTACTACCTACATGGGGGAGATACTGAGGGCTACCTCAACGAGAGTTCCAACCGGCAACCACCCTCCCCCCCTTTTCGCAACCTCTCCTCGCCCCACCTCGACATGGATACTCGGACGTTACCTAGGCCAGGCCAGACCCGTCGAGAGGTATCTACCTACCTACACGTCTGGGTTAGACACGAGCGCAATCAAAGGTGCCGAACACTCGGGAAATAAATACAGCTCGAAAACGCTGGCGCCGTGAAACCGCCGCCCAAGGACATTTATATTTACCGCCGAGGACAGATTGCATCAGGCCGCACACCGAGCTGGGTATGGCCCACGGAGAGGGAGGGAGGGGAGGGGGGGGGAGGTTCAATAATCGTCAGCTGAGTAACAGAGGTCGAGTTATTTTAAACCATGGTTTCATCTTGTCGTTACCTTGTTAGCCATCCTGCTTCAGCATCTCCCCTCCCCCCCTCCACTATCTACCTAGGTAGATTAGTTCGTCCCTGTAGGAAACAGAAGCATGCAAATCGAGATCCGGAGTGCGTTTTCGGGTCCGGGACAGGCTTGCTCGATCGATTCCAATATCCACGCGCCGCATGGGGATGGCCAGGTGAGGATGCGTTTTCGAAGCTTTCCAGTATTTCCAACATTCATGGCATCGGAGCCGCGGTGTCGTGGTGGAGAGGGAGAAGGTAGGTAGCCCGGTGGAGAGCACCGCCCACCCTAGTGTGGCTCTTCGGCACAACCTTCTTCCCCTCTCCTCCCTCCCTCGTCCCTCTCCTCTCCCTGGTATCTCCTCCCTTCTCGCCCTACCCTTGTGTACCTTGCATCCCGATAATGCATGCAGGGCAGTGCAGTAGGCATTGAAGAAACCCAATATTCGTGGCGTAATCGACAGATGCGCCCATCGCTCGGTAGCCCGTCGGAGACCGTCCTGTTTATGCCTCGCCCGTACATGTTGCATCTGTAGATGGGGCAACATTATCGATAGAGGGTCCCGAGGGCGACGGAGTCTCGGACCGACTCACAGGGGGGGGAGGGGGGTTGTGTCTCTACGTCTATAGATCTTAAGTTCAGAAGTTCAAACCTCTCCCTCCCCTAGTAGGACTACGCCTCTTCGATTGCGAGTCATTTCCCAAAAGATACCGACTAGGCAAAGAGCTTGCAGATATCTGAGAAGATTGATCGGGTTCTCCCTGGCAAAGGGGGCCTACGGGTCCTCTACCTACCAGCTAAAAATATCCCGGTTCGATCGATGGGATCACGCCGCTCTGTTGGGTCGGCAGCGTACATAGCATAGTTCCATGCGCTTCGAGTGGGTTAGGTAGGTAGGTCGAGGTAGGCACCTATCTATGTACGTATCGTAGGGGGGACGTGTGGAGGACGAGCGAAGCGGGAAGAAGCATACCCCCGCTTGGCTTACAGCAGGACGGGGACGTAAAGGAAGAGAGGGGGGAGAGGGAAGCAGAGAGAGGGGGGGGGGACGAAGGCCGAGGGCGAGGAGATACGCGTGAGACGCGACTGAGCGCGTCGATGTCGCGTTAAATACCGCGACCGCGTTGAATGATCTCCCGTGACGAACCAATCAACGCCCGGGAGCCCACACCCTTGTCTGTTTCTCGTGTCCAATCCCCACCAGCTCACAGCAAGTCCCAGCAGTACTTAGCTGCGTACCATTCCCAGCACCAGCAGCATCTCTCTGGCCTTCGCTCACCTTTGCTTCCCCGTCTTCCCGTCTCACACCTCCTCGGCCGCGTTCGTATTGACTCATTGCGGCACTGGGCGCTTTGTTCGAGGAGAGATCATCGCGGGGAAGTCAGGCCACCCTTATCAGCTCGACCCAGGCTGTTTGCCGGCGCCGGCGCCACACGTGTTTCCCTCCCCTCCCTTCATCTTGCTCAACTCGACTCTCTTAATATCCGAAACCGACGAGGTGAGGGCTCGAGTGATTTCTTCGGTGGCCTAGGTTATTCTTGGCCATATCCGCCGCCTGGCTATGTAGAGACTCTCAGAGTCTCCGAATTCACGACGTCATTACCGACCTCCCACATTGCGTCACCCCTGTTAGGATTAATCTAGCATCAAGCTGGCGTCTCGACCTCAGTGGCGATGCCGTCGCCATCACCTGCTGTGCTGTCACAGGCTTGTCCAGTACGTGTAGCACAGTACGCGTAGCACCGTACGGGTGCTTACAGGTTGCCATCCTTGTCTACTGGTCTCGTCCAGAGACCAACGCATGCACACGTACATATCATAGGTGTATTTATCCTATCCGATGGACAATTGTAAGACGCCAGACCGTATCTAATTGTGGCGTCTTCCGATGTTCTCTTTGTGTGAATTACTCGCACATACTTCCTTTTCCCTAGCCTTCCAGGAGGTACCTATGTTTTTACTGACCTCTCGTAAAAAACGTAAACGGAGAAGGTAGGTAGGTATATCAACCAATACCTCCCCCCCCAAGTCCCTCGTCACGTCGCTCAATCGTGCTACCCCCAATATCCTTTTCCTCATCGCCAGCATCTCCTTCGCCAGCAAGAGGTCATCGTTGAAGACAATGCAGAGTACAGAGCAAAAACGAGCCCCAGGACTCCTGGACTTGCCGCTTGATATCTTCCCCTGTGTGGCCGAGAACTTAACCGACCGCAGCCTCGCCAACTTCTGTCTGTCTTGCCGTGCCATCTGCGAGGCACTAAACTCGGCCCTTTATCGCCGTGCTCGCAACAATGCGCGTGTCCTGACCTGGGCGATCAAGAAAAATCACCCTGTCGTCGTCAGGAAACTCCTCGAAGAGGGTACCAATCCAGACCTCATGCTAGGCCCTACCCCGTCCCGGGGCAACCTGTTCGGGGGCTCCTTTTCGATGGACTTTACAGATTACTTGCCGAGTCCTTCGGATCGTCCCGAGCTCGAGGTGCGGGTTGGACAAACCCATCAACCACTTAGCAAGGTTCTCCCCGCGACAACGGGTTCCAAAAAGCCGAAGCCTCATATCGATGCCCTCGCTTCCGTTTTCAAGGTGGTCAACGACGCTCGTCGCGGAATCGTGGGCAACGCTCTGGACGTCTATCCGATGCCTACCCCATATTTGGCGCAGAACCGGGGAATGATCTCGCGACCGTCTCAATACTTTGCTTCGTTGGGTATATGGACACCACTCCACCTAGCTGCCGGGCGAGGCCGTCGCCAAATCGTTGAGATATTGCTTGAGAACGGTGCAAATATTGACGCCCTTTCCCGAGGATTCGATACCTACAGGTTCTCCTCACGCCGAATACCTGAGGTAGAGTGCTCGTGGTGGAAGCCTCTCTTCATGGCGATAGTAAGCTGGCGGTCGGTATTCCTCTCTTTAAGGAACCTCGCTAATCCCTGGGCGTTAGTACCAGCGCGATTACGATTTAGTCAAGCTCCTGGTCGAGTCCGGTGCATCGTTTTTTGTCGGTACGGAAGCCTCGGGGCGTCCAGACGGCCACGTGACCGCTTTACACGTATCGTGCTCTACCGGGTCTATCGACATTTCGAGCTTCCTCGTAGATCATTACGGGCCGGAGATGATACACATCAAGGACCACCGGGGGATGACCCCGCTGTCCTGGGCCTACAGGGAGGGTAAATGGGATATGATTTACTGGCTGGTGCGACAGGGCGCCAGCGTCGAAACCCAAGCCGGGAACGGCCGCTCTCTGCTTCTGGATGCCTGCGCTCGTTGGGATTTCGACAGCGCGTTGCGTATTCTTCGGCTTGACGAAAATCCCAGCTATTTATCCGTTGCCTCGTCATTACACTACATCTGTGGCAAGCCTGCGCCCCCCGTGGGTGAGGATCTCGGAGTTTACCGAGGTCGGTACTATGACGAGTGCCACGAGGATCGATTCCAGGTTGCGGACGCACTTATCGAAAAGAGAGCGGACGTTAATGCGAGAACTATCGGTGGGAACGAGACGCCTCTGGCACTGGCCGCAACCCATCACCTCGTCTCCATCGTGAAGCTCTTGATCGCTGCTGGTGCTGACATTGATGCCCAGGATAATGCCGGCAACACACCGTTGATGAGGGCTTGTAGGCGGAATCCAGAGACATTTACTTCTCCTATCCCGACGGTGAAGTTGCTGCTTAAACAGGGAGCCTCCCCTGCCAAGGTCAACCACGTGAACCAAACGGCGTTGGATATAGCATGCAGCTCCGACGGACCGCACAGTTCTGAGATTGTTCAGCTTTTGAAGCAGCATGCTACTTCGAATCACCCTGAGACTCTGGGGGGCATCTAGGGCGGTGCGCGCGCCAGATCGCCCACTATCGGCGTACGCCATAGCAGAAGGCAGGCACTCAGCGAAGGGTCGGAGGTAACAATTCGACAGTGGCCAGTGTCTCCCACCCGTCCGCACACGAAAAATATTCGAATCTCCGAGGGCGGGTTCTACTTGGATAAGCATCGTAAGAGGGGATAAGTTAAACACATTTCTAAGGCGCGAGCAAATGAATGATGATTATGATCATGATCATGATCATGATGGAATAGGCTGACGAACGTGTTACTGCCCGCTAGCCACATAGGAAGCTACTTTAGGGGATTAGGTGTCATCGCGAGGTCCCTCCAACGCCCCTGTGTTGTATGGCAGTTCCTTTCCTAGGAGGCACTTCTCTACCTAAATCTCATGCCCTCTACATTTCTACATAGTGAGTCGTCCTCGCCACGATAATCGCCAATGGAACTGCCCTCGACATTTACGGGCCGTGAGTGAAGGTAAAGCTGGGGCAAGACCCGCACACAAGCCCTACAACAGGTGATGATTACCTAGCCTATTCTATGCTCTATAACGCTGCGATGCCATCCTCGTCATCTATATCTTTCTCTTCCCCTCGGTATCTCCCTCTCCGTGGCCATTCTCTCTCCCTCCTGCCCCTACCTCTCTACAGGACCCTCTGCCCACCCGTAAGATGGCCACCTCACCGTCAAGGGGCGTTTTAGGGAAGTTGGTCGTACCACAGACCATATCCGAAATTGCGTGAGAAGCGGTAGGGACCTTTCATTGCTGGTCTGAGGACTGGTAGGGCCTCGGTATAACTGCCGCACTTAAACAGAAAGTTAGTGTCCAGCTAATCGTACTACGAGAACTGTTTGAAGCTCCGCCTCCACTGGCAAGAATTTAAGGGCAGTAGAGTTGGAGAGGGGGTTGCGGCCCCTTGAGATTGCTCCTTCTAGCTTCAGAGTTTGGGAGACAAAAGGGCAGATCCAAAGACCTCTGTGGGATTGGTCTTCAGTTCGGTCAGTTCCAGTCAGTTTCAGGTTTAAAATATCGACGGCCTTTCGTTTTCCTATCTCCTTTCCCTGCCGCTCGTGATAAGTGTTCAGATAGAGCAAGTGGTAGTATTCGCGGACCAGAAACGAGCTGAGCCTACCGTGGTGAAGGGGACTAGCACGGATGAGCTGAGCGGCTCTCGGGAGGCAGGCTACCTACAAGTTACAACGCCGCTATCTATCATGAGCCCTTGGCGGGTGGGAGTCTGTGAGAGAGGTAACTGCGTATCTTTTCAGTTACGTGAACAGCCCACAAATAGGGAGCATCCCGGCGTGGCTGTTGGGTGCCTAGATAGAGAGTTGCAATTCAGTATTGCGTTCGGCCTCCTATTTACCTACCTATCTAATAACTTCGTCTAGGCAGAGACTTCTGCTAATACCGCCGTGGATGCTAGCAACACAGTACTATGATTCCGCACGCACCTTAATTTCCGGCGTCTTCACCAAACTTGAACGGGTGCCCGCTGAGCCCGCCAAGTCACTGCAATCCCAACAACTGCCCGTAAAAACTTCGTCCATGCGCATATAGCTAAATTAAGCTCTTGCAATAGGGAAAGGGAATACCATCATATGAGAACATGGATGCCTAACGCCCATTCCTCATCTGTAGATACCTATACTTTTTTCTAGACTTCCGGGACGACCCTAATACCAACCCCCCTCTCCTAATCCTAAGCATCTTCTCGGCACTTTCGCACCTTATCTACCCCTCAGGGCCTACATAAAAACCGCGAGTTTCCCTTAAGTGCAGTCTCCGTGGTTGTAGGCAGCGTTAAAGCTCCACAAGCGCGCGTGTCACCCAACGTGTTCGGGGGCTAGTTCGTAAGCAGCTCTTCTGCGCCGCTTCTGCGGCAGCTGACACCTTTCTTTGCCTACCTACGCTCCGTGGCACCAACGTGTGAGGTTCAACGCCAACGCTGCTACGTCGGCCAAGTGAGGGGAAGGGTTTGCGAGATGTAACTGCGGGGGTGGCACAAATGATGGCAGCTTTGCCGTGTCACCTTTCGTAGCCGAAGTGCTACGTCGGGATGTCGTCTCCTTTCACGCCCACCTGCTTAGCGTGTGGGTGGGTGTTGGTCGAATGCGAGAGCCAGGAGGCGTGTCTGCATAGTAGGTACGTGGTGCAGCATGTATCTAGGCGCATTAGGGAGGGCCTGGAGGGAGTGTCAGAGAGTTGGTAAGGGTGTATAATAGATGAGGCTGGGAGATGCATAGATTGTTGCCCTCGCATTCCGATTAATTTATACCCCCCCGAGCTACCTGTAGCGGGTATACGACCGCGTGCCGGCAAAGGTATGTACTGCAGAACTTGGCTGGTCCTTATGTAAGGGGGCGCGCAAGAGACCACCCAGGGACGTGGTGTCTGACCGGCAGAGGCGGTGAGTAGTACGGCGAGACACCACCGCAGATCCTCGTATCGAAGGTAATGAGAGATGCGGAAGTTTAAACGGATGGTAACTCACGATTGATTTCTGAACTCCGTATGGAAATACCCTGGTTTTTGGAATCTCGACTCTTGCTGGTTGGCCCTAACTCCACCGTTGAACCCAGATCGTTGAACCTCAATAATATCGGCATGCTATCTTACCACACAGCTAGGATCTGATACTACGTATAGCTATGCTGCCTACGAACAACGCATTCTCTATTACGTCCGCTACAGTCACTTGTAGCATACTAAGTTCGTCCTTTCCGGGACAAGCTGTCCTCAAGGGAGGCGCCAACTGCACAACGGAGGAACAGTGACTATAGTAAGTGAGATGAATGCCGTATGGCAGGCGGCCTCGAAGAGCTTTAGTGATTTTACATTACACTCGCCAGGTCTCGGACATACTGGCTTCCGATCGCCTGCTTTGCGCACCCCAGCAACGCCGATGGGGTCGCTGCCTTTGTCGAGATCGTCAAGAAGGCCGGGTCCAAGTTCACGGTACGCTCCAGCGGGTACCATTCCAACTCTGGCCACAACAGTGTGGGCGAGTCCGGAGTCGTCATGGACGTCCGCAATCTCAAGTCAATGTCCGTAGATGACAACGGCGCTATGAATGTCGGAGCGGGCTAGGGTATCTGGATACACAAGTACGTCGGTGTAGACGTGTGGACGACTAAGGAATAGCAGGCATCGTAACGCGATTCGACTTCCAAACGCATCTCATCATTTTAACGCAATATACGGCCAACCTGTACGGCCTATCAGAATAGGTATGTCAAAATCTTGCAGGCCACGGTTAGCGTCCACGAAGAGGCGGAAACAGACCCCAAAGTCGGCCTCTTTATCAACTCCCGATCGAGCTATGTGGCGGTAGGCCTCTACGCGGATTCGATCCTTTTTTTTTTCAACCTGAGCAGCCTCATCAGCGCTGGCGTCCCGAGGACTGATGGAGCCATTAAATCCTTAGTAACTGCTATTACTTACTCGGGCCCGTCTACCAAGCTAAACCACTTCTTCGCGGGCCACCCCTTCACGGACCGGGCAATTTATATAAGTGTACATACAAACGATTTATCCCTGTAAAAGAATCAGAAAAAGAAACCGGAAAAGCCTAAGACTTGATTACGTAATTAATTAAAGTAATATATAAGCTTTTTCGATATAAAACTATTAATGAAACCTTAAAAATAAAAATTATATAAACATCTCTTACTAATAAATAATAATTTAAAAAAACGTTTTATATTTATTTGATTATTTTTATTCATTATGTAAGAAAATCCGCGACTTTTCCTATTTCCTTTCGAGTTTTTACGACTCTTTTATATATAAACCTATATAAAATTCCCGGTCCGTAAAGGGGTGGTCGGTAGAGTAGTAGCCTAGCTTATTTGCGAAACCACGCACCGAGAAACGCTTCTACTGTTTCAACTCGCACAGCAAACGAGCAAGGAAGATAATATGACGTCGAATATCATCAAGCTCCCTGGCAAGATCTCTGCCTACACGTTTCTCTCCCGAGGAGCAGTTGGATGGGTGTATCAGATTAACGATCGTATCGCGCTCAAGTTCGCTCGTGAGCTGGACTCCGAAGAATTCGCTAAAGAGAACGACATGTTCGATCTCTTTGAGAAGCATCCACCCTGCCCACATGTCATTCAAAGCTTCCTGCGCCTTCCAAATGCCAACTTCCTCGCCTTCATGAGCGGCGGGTCTCTTGATGACCGCCTACGGTCACATCAGATCCGCGACGGCCATTTCGGAAAGGTCCTCCGCGTGGTCAAGACAGAGCCGGTAGAGCTGGTGGAACGATGGCTCAGAGAACTCTGCGGTGCGGTGGTCTGGCTGGAATCTCTAGGGTATGTCCACGGCGACTTACGCCCGAACAACTTTCTGCTGGACGGAAGGGATCATCTCAAGCTAGGGGATTTCGATTGCGCCGAGAAGGTTGGCGAGCCTTCTAGCGGGAATGGCGCCCCCTGGGCTCGGGTCCTGGGCGAGGACGCCGATGAGGTAGGGGCCCGGAGGGGCTCTTTTGGAATCAACGGGCCGAGAACCGAGCAGTTTGCCATCGGGTCCAATCTTTACTGCATGGTGTACGGCCTCGAGCCGTACGAGGATAGGGACGATCGGGGCCCGATCATTGTTAAGTTACTGCGGGACATGAAGTTCCCGGAGCTACGAGATGGGCATTTGGACTCTATCATTTCCCGGTGCTGGAGAGGGCGCTATCGGCAGCTGAAGGATCTGCTGGAAGAGGTAGAGGCAATCAGTGGTATGACGCCTTCGTCGGAAGCTATGAGCATCTCGAGGGAATATCTCGACGACTATCGAAACGAATGCCAGGCGTTGGTTGAAGACGGACTGTTGGGGAATATGTCACGATCTGCTAACCCTATTAGTACTCCTAAGGGTGTGCGGGGGCCTGATAGTAGAAAGGAGGCTAGCTAAGGGCTTGGCTATAGAAATGTAGAAATAATAATTGGTTGGTCCTGTCATAGTGTTGGCTGTAGGTCACCTGTCGATACGGGGTTTAATGGGTTCAATGTAACTAGCTCTGACGAAAGTAAGAGGCTTAGACCACCTAGAAGTCTTTCCATTAGGTACTTATTTAGTTAACGGTAATGGGAGCGTAAGAACCCAGTCCCAATGGAGTTCCGGCTACGTCAATCTCAAGATCAAGACTTGGGCTCTGGGCAGCGCTTAATATGATATCAAACTTGAATTAGCTGCGTTTTGAATGGCTTCTATTAAGTAAGTCGATTAAATCCTAGTAGGTTAATAGATAGACGATCCCACGGCTGTAGGACGGATGCATTAAACCCCTAGAGAGCATGTAGGCGTTGAAGAAGTGGAACCCGATATGGCCAAGAATGGCACATTCTAGGTGCATGGCGGTGGTAGAATTGGCGGTAGTAGATTGAACGGTACCGACATTAGTTAAACCAGATCTCGTTAGATCAAGTTGGTATAATAGACATCTTTCACAGCTGACAGCACACGATGTCTGACATGCAGTCAAATAGCGCCGGTCAATATTGATCTATAGGGTTTAGGGAGTGTCTCTTTTGAGAGTCCTGCATGTCGTCGGTCATACCACAAATACTAATAATCCGAGGAAGAGGGAGGGTGGGCGCGTGATGCCAACGACTCTCGGACGAAGCGACGTAGGTCACTTATTTGGAGGCGTACCTGTACCAAGATGCCATATATTAATTCTTGTTATCTCCCAAATCTTTGTAAAGGCTCGAGTGAATTGGTAAACTCGCCACTGACCTCGCGAAGCGTCGGGGGTAGACTGTCTCGTCACTTACTAACGAATTCGCACCAAGTTAAGTTCTCTTGTTCTCTTCCCAATTCAAGGTCAAGGCACGACGGTGTAGTTGACTAACTAGAAAGCTCTGGCAGGAGTTCAGCTGCGCTGTCTGACACTTTACTGCTATATCACGTTGCTTAAAAAACGAATTTATTCACGGAAAAATGTCAATCTATCAGAGTCGCTTCGGCGAACTTGTTTGGTCATTATGGTGTTTGGAAACTGCCTTCATCTCAGTTGGCCTAATACTTTTTATACTGTTGTTCGTGTTAGAAAAGAGAAGCCCAAGAGTCGCCCACGCCCACGTACACGGATACCGATCGATTTTCGAGCCTCCCTTTTTTCTTCAAACGAGATTCGTTCTAGGGGCCTGCGAGATAATTAGGGATGGATATGAGAAGGTAATATCCACCTTAGACGCTTCTCCGTTGTCCGAAGTCCCACGGCGCTTGTTCTCAAGTGTGAATTAGTTCAAAAATGTGCCGTTCATAGTCCGCCGCTTCGACGCCGACTACTCCGTCCTTCCAATGAGGTATCTAGAAGAAATACGTTTGATACCGATGACGAAACTTAGCGGCAAGGAATCGCAGATACGCAACATGATGCCGAAGTGGACCGGGTTGGAGTTCATGGTCCGGTCTCACCTCCACGTCGATGTGCTAAAGCGGAAACTCACTCCGGAGCTGGGCAGGTATTTGGAGGCTGCCAGGAGCGAGCTCGAGTATGGATGGGAGGTCGACGTCCCTAGACCCGACGGTAACGAAGTCCTCTTCTGTCCTGTCGTGGCTCTTATAATGCGCTGACTGCTACTATCTGACTCTGTCAGATTGGCTTGAGGTGGACATCCAGCAGATAACGCGCATGCTCATCGCCCGCATGTCTGCCAAAGTCTTCCTGGGACACCCGGCATGCCGTGACCTGGATTGGTTGCAGACCTCCGTCCAGTACTCCATCGACACCTTTACCACAGCTTTCATATTGAGGATGTTTCCACCTTTCCTCCACTTCATTGTCGCGCAGTTTTTGCCGTCAAAGTGGCGAATGAGAGCTCAACTCCGGACCGCGGAGCGCACCGTCAGACCGTTAATGGAGAAGCACGCCGAGGCAACGCGGAGGAGAAGTCTTGGAGAAGAAGTAGAGGAGCAAGAAGACACTCTCATGAAGTGGATGCTGGAGAACGGGACGGAGCAGGAGACGCGGCTGTCGGAGATGGCGGCTCGCCAGTGCGTGCTGACCCTCGCCAGCATCCATACCACGGCCACTATTGTCGCTAACGTGATATTCGAACTTTGCGCGCGCCTAGAGTGGGTTCCTGTGTTGCGTGACGAATTTGACCGAGTCACCAGGGAGGTAGGACAGCCCGGCAGTGACCCCAACATCGACATGCGGCGCTGGCATCCGCGACTAGAAAAGCTCGACAGCTTCATCGTCGAGACGTTCCGATATTACCCTCCTATTCTCCGTAAGTAGTGGCTTATCGGGCAAAAATCTCCCTCATTCGTTTTGTTTCCCATCTCCCTGCGCGCGCGTATAGCCACGTCTCTAACGGTTGACTCCTTATTATCACTAGTCGGCCCCCAGCGCCTCGCATTAGAGGACATTACGCTGAAGGACGGGACGAAGATTCCCACCGGGGCCAAGATCGCGTTTGCCATGTACCATCACCAGAACGACGCAGCGGTGACGCCGGGACCCGGGTTGTTCGATCCGATGCGCAGCTATCGCAAACGACAGTCCTCCGCAGAAGAGTACGCTCGTTACCAAGCCACCTTGCCAGACGTGAATAACAACTTATCTTTCGGGTATGGGAATCAGGCATGCCCTGGGAGGTTCTTTGCCATTGCCGAAATCAAGCTCGTCATTTCCCGGCTGCTTAACGAATTTGACTTCCGTCTCCCGGAGGGCCAATGTCGGCCTAAGATCATGTATGCCGACGAGAATACGTTCATCGACCCCAACGCCAGGATAATGATGAGGAAAAGAAGAATCGCATGATTACAACGCCCTCAGGAAGTCCTGGGAGACAGGGTTGGGGTTAGAGGGGACAAGCCACAGGAGTAGGAACATTCCTTTCAGACAGGTGACTCTCGAGAGACCCTGTCACGACACAGGTAATAGAAGTTAATCACAAGGAACACCACTTACGCATTTATAGGGTTAATACGGTGTCGTGATACCAATATATGTAACGGCGATACGAGTGCCCGTTGCGTTAGTTAATAGCCGCTAATATATCCAATCCTCAATACCTATATTTCACCTCCCCTCACTCAGCTAGATCTCCTGCTCCGATTCGGGCTGTTTCACGGTACCTTTTGGGATAACAACCTCTTTCTTCTTCCTGTCGACCCCCAGCCATAGAAGATCGGGCCTGCTGTAATGCCCGACAACATCAAGAAATCCCTTAACTGTCGCGACCTTGGTCAGGTCGAGGTCCCCGTATACGATACCTTCGGTCTCAGCATTGCCGTCTCCAAGCGCCAGGGTCAGGCGCCTCCCGTCAGGGCCGATGATACAACTGTGGCCTCCGCCAGGTTGGCGGCACATGAGCCCATTTTGTGATCCCAGTGCTTCAATCCCCTTCTGAGTGCACACAGATGTAGCGTGCAGTACGTAAGTTCCGCTCTCTATAGCATAAGTCTGTGAAAGATTCTGACACCCATGAGCCGTCATGCTCCACAGCCCGTGTTGGTCGACGCTGACCGCGGGTTCTAGCGGCGGCCACATCGCAACATGGATCACCTCCCCCTGAGTGATGCTGTGGTACTTGAGCAGCGGCTGGGTATGTTCCCAACAGGCAAGCGCCCCGACCTTGATCTTGCCCAGCGGGTCGCCGAAGTCGAGCTCGACCACGTTGGTCAGGTCGTCCCCGGAGCCGTCACCATAGATGGTGCGTTCCATGTGTGTCGGTTTGACCTTGCGTCTATGCAGCACAAGCTCGCCCTGGGGCGAGATAATAGCTTGCGCGATGTAAACACTGTCTGACGGGGTACGTTCCGAGAATCCAAGGACTACGGCGATGGCGTGCTTCTTAGCCGTCGCTTTCAACTGCTCCATCTCGTCCGACTCCAGAGTCAACGAGTTGTAGATGTATTTAGTTTGAAGTTCGAGGTCAACAGGTCGGGCCCTGCGATCAGTTAATAAGCTCCAGAGAGAAATACGCATAGGGAACAATGAGAACAAACCAGATCCAGCCGGGATATCCGGGGATCCAGACCTCTGCGAAAGCGATAATCCGAGCGCCGCCCTTTGCGGCCTCCTCGATAAGCCCACAAGCCTTCCGGACTGACCCTGCCAAATCCAGCCAGACAGGCTCGGCCTGGGTGACGGCGACTCGAATGGTAGCCATTAGGACTCGAACAACGTGGTTTTGGTTTTCCGTATAACTCAGTTAAGACTCGTGGGAGATGGAGTTACTCGCCCGATCGTTCGACGCACGAAGCTGTACCCCTCTTTTATGTACTCAAAACAGTCATATCTCGCGTCGGTCGGTTGCATCTATCATACTACCCCTCTCTTCCTCCCACCACTATTGAGGGCCACTTGGTCTCACCGGTAGCATTGGCACAGTGCTAGAATGCAGGTCAGATTTGAGCCGAGGAACTCGCCATCAGACATGCGCCACCTCCCGTTGATATTTCGGACGCAATACGGGTTTTATAGATCCGTGGAAACGTCTCGCGGGCTGGGTTAAGGACTTATTCTAACTTTCTTTCGAGAGGCATATAATATCCGAATGTTTCCATGTTTTGACTACGGCATGCAACGGGAAAACGTAAAAGAATAAGCGTCCGATGTGTGAGCAAAATGGTCAGCGACTTTTAGCCGGATATTGGTTCATCGTGTCATCGCATGGAGGGAGGGGTCAACATCACACAGTGCTACCGCGGTGGCTGAATCGGCCCAGAGGGACGGCCAATCCGAGCCACTGGGCACAGTTAGGTCGAGATTCTCGCAATATCTAGCCAATTATGCTATACTAATATCAAAAGAAGCTTCTAAATGTCGGAACAACGTCAAGGGCTCAACGGCCAACATGGCAATTCTATAAAACGAGTTGCGGGCGAGACTCCACAACGAAAAAGGGGGATGCTATTGGACAACACATAATTCCCTCGTTATGCTGACGTCTCAAGAATATAGGTTTCTGGTTGAATAGCGGTTACTATTACATTTGTAACAATCTCCGTGTTCGGTTGTTTACAAACTTACCCAACCGTATTCTTTTTAAGGCGAGAGGAGCGTGTCTCATACGCATATTCCACCCACCAATCTGAAAAGTTCCCCGGCCGCATACCTATATTCTTAACTTTCTCATATCTTTAACCAATACAAAAATAAGTATGGCTAAGCGGCCTTGGTAGCCGTACGTTAACGAAGTCGGCTTCGCAAGGACTCAAATGAGACAGGGTGTCGTAGCATGGCACAACTCTAGATATTACCAGCTCCGTTCTTACTTAGGGTAGTGCTACCTAACCAGTATTGACATTTGGGCTCACCCGCTACTTCCAAGTGCCAAGACTTACTCTTCAGTTACCTATATGTGTGCTATTGCTGTTTTGTTAGTTAAGCAACCTGTGGTTGAAGTAAGACCAACACGAACAACTCTACTCAACAACGCATGGTTAGCTTCATAACCGTCGTTGTTCCTATTAACACCTATCTATACGGTGTTTCGGGTGACTACCCATGCACACCGAAGGCCAACAGCCTACCCCCTTAACAGGCGGATTTACTTATTCTATTCGTTGACTCAAGGCCCAAACTTCTCCGCCTACGCATCAAAGTTTTCACGGGGAATAATTCTAGGTTACCTCTTGATCTAAAACTATAAAATCCGTATCCTTGCCCCATGTCGCCAAGTAGGTAGATGTCATCTACCTGCCTAGCATCCCCGCAACCACGAATCCTCAGATTCGTCTATCTCGCGTAGATATCCCTAGTTGCAGGGAATCTAAACTACTACGCAGTACCCAGAGAACACCCTGAACATTGAGCTTATTACAATAGGGGCGGTAACCTATGGTATGACGCCGATTGTTTACCTTCCGAGCTGATTAAAAGGACATCACCGGGCCCATCTGCGGGCAGGGGATCGACGCGATGAGGGTTCAGCCGAAGATCACCCAAAGCCAAGCGCCGACGTTGAGCCGGCGGAGTATCCCAATCCGAATACCCCTCTGCCTCCTCTTCCTCCCCATCATCTTCGCCAACACAACCACCTAGCGCTATGAGTGCTCCCGGCCCTCCTTAGAATGATAGCTAGCAAATTTGGTTGGGCTAGTTCGATAGGTGGAGGCGGAGGTCTTGCAAACAGCTACGCTACCTAGCTTGTAGAGGGCGATGGATGACGAGATTATCAAACAGAATGTGCCAACCCTCTTTACCCCGTCCCTCAATCTCACGTCCCCCTTACTTGAGACCCCCCTGTTCACGACGAAAATAAAGGGAGAAAAAGATAACCTTTCTTTGCCTGCCCTGCCCTGCCCTCCGGTCATCGCTGTGGGAATGTAGTGAAGGAAACTGTTCTCGTTGTTCATGGATTGTCGTGATTGGCAGATAGGGCCCTCGTCGAGTTCGCTCAGCTGGCTGGGTTGGGTGCCTGACTCCGGGTCGGATACGGACCGATAGGATCGTGAACTCCCCCTTCTTCAGCGTCACTCTCCGTAAACCAGTATATAACCACCGCCATATATCCAGTTTCCCCTCGTATCTGCTCGTGCGTAACGATTACTCACCCTCCACTATTTTTAATATTATTGGGGGGGATCAGGCACACTCCACGTCGCCTATAAAATCGTCCCGCCTTTGCTCGGCCTCCCAACCCCTCGTCCGTGCCTACGATCGGGGATTGAAATAATCAATTACTTATTCCCATAGAAACAAATTCCCCGGAGCTCGTGAAATAGCGTAAAATCTACTCTGTCTTTTGCTTGTTTATTCGCGATGGATCCCACTCTGCTCCGGACCCTCGTCCAAGTCGAGTCCAACTCGATCGCCCACCATGAGCACACTCTCCCGGCAGCGCCCGAGAGGGTGGTGTCGAGGACGTACCCGGCCGTCCCCCAGCAGGACCCCATCGAGCTGCAGTCCCTGCGACTGTCGAGAAACGAGACCGCACCGTCGCCCTCCGCTCCCGCGACGCCGCGCGAGGAGACCGACCTCGAGATGAGCGCCCCGGCCACGCCGGCCGAGCCGGCCGACGCCGTCGACGCTCTCCCGACTCTCAATAACCCGCCCAAGAACAAGTTTCGCCTGGCGTCGTGCTGCTTCCAGAACTTCCTCAGCGGCCTGATCGACTCGGCCGCTGGTGCCCTCATTCCTCATATGGAGATGTGAGTCGTCTTGCGCTTATTTCCTTGGCTACCTGCTGCATCCATCGAACAAACGGGAGTTCTCGAAAACAGAGGGGATGCGGAATCAAAATAATGGAAACGATGAGAATGGCGATACCTATATCCCACGTTAATTAAATGTGAAAATTAAATACGAATGAATACGAAAGTCGTGGCAACGAAGCTGACCAGAGCACCTATCCCTCCTCCGCCGACCGCAGCCATTACAACATCGGGTACGCGGTGGTGTCGCTGCTCTTCATCGGCAACGCGCTGGGGTACATCATGGCGGCGCCGTTCGTGGACCAGATGCGGCAGCGGCTGGGGCGGGCGCGGGCGATGGCGCTGTCGCAGGCGCTGATCGCGGCGGCGTTCGCGCCGTTCGTCAGCGCGGCGCCGTTCCCGGCCGTCGCCGTCGGCTACTTCTTCATCGGCTTCGGCTGCGCCGTCCAGCTCGCCATCTGCAACGTCTTCTGCGCCAACCTGCGCCGCGGCACCACCATGCTCGGCGCCATGCACGGCAGCTACGGCGTCGGCGGCACCCTCGGCCCCCTCGTCGCCACCGCCCTCGTCGCCGCCGGCGCCCCCTGGAACTACTACTACTTCCTCACCCTCGCCATCGCCCTCTTCAACCTCGCCTTCTCCTCCTGGTCCTTCGCCCACTACGAGGCCGAGCAGGCCGACGCTGCCCAGGCCGGCAGCGACCCATCCGCCGCTGCCGCCGCCGGAGCCGACTTCCCGTCCCGCTCCCCCGCCGTGCAGCAGATGTCCGCCATGCTCGTCGCCTTCTCGTCCCGCGTCGTGCTGCTCGGCGCCATCTTCATCTTCGCGTACCAGGGCGCGGAGGTGTCGATCTCGGGGTGGGTCATCTCGTTCCTGATCGCGGCGCGCGACGGCGACCCGTCGACGGTCGGGTACGTGACGTCGGGGTTCTGGGGGGGCATCACGCTGGGGCGGTTCCTGCTGTCGCCGGTGGGGGCGCGGGTGGGCGAGAAGCTGTTCGTGTACGTGCTCGTGGTCGGCGCGGCGGTGTTCCAGCTGCTGGTCTGGTGGGTGCCCAACATCGTCGGCGAGGCCGTCTCGGTCGCCGTCGTCGGCCTCCTCCTCGGCCCCGTCTGGCCCTGCGCCGCCGTCGTCTTCATGCGCAACCTCTCCCGCCGCGAGCAGGTCAGCGGCCTCAGCGTCGTCAGCGCCTTCGGCAGCTCCGGCGGCGCCGTCGCCCCCTTCACCACCGGCATCCTCGCCCAGGCCGCCGGCACCTTCGTCCTGCACCCCATCGCCATCGCCCTGTTCGCCGTCATGGTCCTCTGCTGGTTCGGCCTGCCGGGTAGCATCAAGAGACGGACCGAATGATCATCCTTTCCCGTTTCCTCTTTCTCGTCCTCCCCCCCCCCTCTCTCCCCTCTCTTCCACTTTATCTGGCCCACGCCGTTCCTCTTTTTTTTTTCCCAATACATACGGCACACGTACGGCGTATGACGTACCTGCGTGCATCCAGCGAGGCGATCCATGGTCGTATTCGTGGTAGCGAATGGAACAATGGCGGCGGTACTCGCCTTTCTGCCTGCGCAGGACAGGGCGGCAACGCATGGATGATTGGATATCACATGTATGACCTACATGTAAGCTGAAGGGTCTGCATCTCCACCCCTCCCTCTTCCCACATCCCTTCCATGGGCGGAATGCAGGGTATAATATTGGTTGGATATCGGGACGATGCCGGCCCTAATAACCGCGAAAAGATGCCTTGTTATTACTACCAACAGTAGATCTACCTGGACGTGTTTGTATTTGGAACACATATTCTGTCATTGGCGCAATGATAACTGGTGAAAATTTTTTTGTTGAGCTTTCGATGGGAGTTTATGCGGCCCACGGTACCAATGGAAACTAATCCCATCGAGCAATAATCTATCCATTCGTTCATATATGCCCATCATCTCCTAGTTCACCCGACCCGTCTGCTCATTCGTCTATATAGACGTCTCCCATGGAGACATCAAGAGAGCACCCGATTCGTCATCCGTCGTTAGGATCTACGGGAAGTAGTGGGTAACCAGGAAGGGGTTGAGGATGACACAACGTGGAAGAAGACAGGGGTTCGTTAATCGTCGGCGAATCTACTTTCTGCCAACAGCAGCCTCCTTGACGCTGATCTTGCCGTCTAGGATAGAAGCGACAGTTTCGTGGATCTCGGAGAAGTTGTTAAACGTGACAAATGGCGCCTTCTCGTGCTCGCAGTATGTGACGAGATCTGAAAAATTAGCGTCCATCTCCAGTTTACGGTATAGGGGAGGAGTTCCTACCGCAGTTGGCTTTGGCAAAGAGCAAATCGGTTTCCTTGGCGGCGGACAAGTCGGATACACCGTCCCCAGCGTAGAACAGGATGGGCCGCTCCGGCAGAGAGGAGTACGGCTTGATCGTGCGAGACTTGTCGTGGCCGAAGGAGCTATGTACTGTCGTTTCAGCAAGCTGGCTCTCACGCCTCAAAACCTGAAAATAGCCGTACACGTTTCTAAATCGAAATTACACGTGCAAATTTATACAGTAGTAACAAGAAGCAAGAACAGCAACTATGGCAGTAGGAAGTGCGAACATACAAACAGAGAGATTGGTGATAGAGAGACAAGAGGAGAGAGGTATAAGGAGAGAGAGGGGGGGTTACCTATCATCGCGGAAGGTGATGGTCCAGCCGCCCTCGTCGTTGATGGTCTTTCCGGGGCGGGCGGCGACGTCGTTGCTGACGATCTGCATGGTGTCGACGAGCTCCTCGCCGACGAGGTGGGCGAGGAGGGCGCGGATCATGGGGCGCATGCCGCCGCTGAGGACGACGACGGGCACGTTGTTGCCGCGGCACCAGTGGAAGAAGCGGACGAAGGCCGGGTCGAGGACGACGCGCTCGCGCACCGTGTCGACGCACTGGTCGAACGGCGTCCGCACGCTGTCCATCATCTCCTGGAACGTGTCCCGGAACGGCCGCCGCCCGTAGATGACGTCGTAGTTGAGCTGCCGCCGCAGCGCGTTCCCGAACCCGAGGTTGTCCGTCAGGAAGTCGTTGCTGTCGTCCAGCGTGATCGTGCCGTCGAAGTCGGTGAAGAAGATGGCCTTGGGCTGCGTCTGCAGCAGGGGCAGGCTGCTGGTCTGCTGGTTGTCGGCCATGGCTGTCGAGTTTCTTGTGGTGGTGGGTTGGGTAAGTAATGGGGGCGGAGAGGACAAACAGAGCGAGAAGCCGAACTGGAGAGTGTTCGAGCTGTAGATAGGGTAGTATAGGTGATGGCCTATGGAGAAGTAAGAGGCAACTCGGGAGAGCGCTTCGAACAAGATGCCTATGTCTGAGGGGTTCTGTGTAGAACTAGGTGCCCTGTAGCGAGGAATAAATCGTATCCCCTATGTTGAGAGGCGGATATGAAAGGCCCTATTCTTGAAGCTCGTTGAGAAGGAGTTGATGCCACGCGGAGAAAGAACTATTTTCTCTCTCGTGTAGGGTCAGTCAGCTCGTGCTTCTGTCGCTCTCAGAGTGTCTCTTGCTCGTCTGGGTGAAAAGAAAGAGAGGAAGAAGATGCGAGGAGAAGTCAGCGACTCGAGCAGGCTTTATATGTTTCCAGTCGGACCAACCATCGATCCATTGTAACTACGTAGTTAGGAAATAACTCCCTATCTCTCTACCTGGCTATCTACCCAGCTATCGACGCGTTGTAGCTTATCACCACTACCACCACCACCACCACCGTCACCTACTTACCCACCTCGAGCAGCGTTGAGCTCGCCATTGGACCGCATTATACCATCACCCATACCTAGCTACACCGAGGGGGAGGGTGAGGCCGGCGCCGATAGCGTGCGATATAGTATACGCAGATACTTCCCTCTTACCTCGGGCAGCCTGCCAATGGCAGACGCTGATCACATCCACGCAGACAGAGGCAGACACACACGCATATACAAACCATGGCTGCCGACGTCAGTCTGCATGACGACGTTGTACAGCTCATATTGCCGATCGCACAGGGGACGAATGGTGCTCAGTATCTGAAGCCGTGTGAAAAGGGGCCAGTCAGAAAGGACTCGGGGAGTCTGAGCTCGGAAGGCTACGGTAGGGTCGGGTAGGTCCCTATGGCGTGTTGCGATCCTCTTCTCTGCCCGTTATCGACATCGGCGGCTTATGTCGTAGTACCTCTATACCTACCCCGGCTGGTCGGCTCCTTCGATACCACGATGGCCTTCGACGCAACTGTGCACCCGCTCCTGGCCGCTCCCTACACGCATCCCTACGTGCCATTCCCACCTCGCTGCTGCGCACCCACGTAGCAGGGCCAGGTCGGCACAGAGGCACGGAGAGGCAAAAAAACCTGAAATACGTAGCATACGATTCGGTACTTAGGTCAAGTGTGAGTAGCAGGAGAGGTGAGAAGTTGACGTAGGTACTGTCTGTACATCTGTATGTCTGCCACGCCATGTCACCCCTCCGCGCGTCGGCCGACGCTGACGGGATGATCGCCGCTGCAGTCTTCGCTCCCGTCGCCACTCGTATGCGATCTGTTCCTCTTCCATGCTAGATTGTCTCGTCTTAGCTAATTGTTATCTAGGTACGTTGTTTTTTATTTTTCCTACGTTGTATTTTGCCTTTTCGCCGGCACCTAGGATACATCTGCCGTCGGGACGATTCCTTTCCATCACGTCTTTTTCTGTCGAACCCACGCGTGAAGCTATTCATAGATGGTACCGGTACAAGTGCCTACCTAAGGGGGGGTTTGTAAGTAAGGGCGAGGGCAGACTCCTAGAGGCAGGGGGTATATCTACCTATTTGAGTAGGTTAGGTATCTACCTAGGTATGTACCCGTACGCGGGTACATGTTGGGTACCTAAGGTATCTACAGTAGGTACGTAGATCGGTATTCCGTCTCTCCCCTGCTCCTTCCCTTCGACCTGCCATCGAGGACCCACCCAGACCCACCCATCTCCATGCGGGTCCCACTTATATAGTGTGGGTCCCACTGAGGCTTATTCGATGAGGCTTATTAGCGGGCTTGGCGGCCGTGGTAGCCGCATCGGGCTAGTCTGGGCCGGCAAGGCGGTGGCCGGGTATTCCCCGGCCTCACTCGTGGCTGGTTGGCAATTCCGGACCTGCGGGCCTGTAATCTCGTAGCATCAACTTATTATCCTATTTTCGCCGCGAATCTTCTATCCTCTCGCCCTCTCGCACCCTGTGCCCTCGCACACGCATACGCCACTCCCACCCCACGCGTGTGCCGATTCGGCACCTATCTGCTTCGGCTCTGGCTCCGGCGCGAGCGGCGAGAGAGAGAGAGAAAGCGAGAGGCCAGGATAGCCAACAAAACTCTCACGGAGCCTGACCACGGCCTGGAAAGAGGACGAGTTGAGCGAGATCTAAGGCGAGAGGGAAAGGCTACTGCTACCTCCCCCCCCCCTCCCCCCCCCTTACTTTCATTCATGCTGTAGTCCGCCCTTCATGTCGACCTCCCGGGTCCTCAGGCCCCTATTCGGGCCTAGTCGTCGGTTCCTTGTCGATCAATTGGTGCCGCCTCAAGTCGCAGCAGCGGGGGGGGCCTGCAGGCTTATCTCGAACCAGCCGCCGACAGCGCCGGTGTGCTTGACCTGCCGGCACCGCCTCGTCGCCAATCCGCACCAGAGGCTCCATTTCTCCTCCTCCAGAACGACGTCATCCTTCCCGTCGAAACCTGCTTCGAGCCGCGACAGCGACAGCAACCAGGGTCCTACCACCACCACCCCTGACACCGGAAACGACTCGTCCTCCAATCTCTTCGCCCCGCCCATTCCTCCTCTCTCCTCTTCCTCCTCCACCCCTCCACCATATCCCGCCTCCTCGGAATCCGAACCACCAAATCCGACCGAGCCACCCCTCCCCCCTCCCCCTCCGCAGGGCCGCGACGGCAGCAGCAGAAGCAGCAGCGACGACAGCGACAGCCATGCCGACCGGCGCCAGCAGCACGACCCGGAGCTCCCGTCGGCCCTCAACTCGCGGCGGTCGCAGCTGAACCGGTCGCTGAGCGCGTTCATGGACCGGGCGCAGACCACGTTCTTCGTCGCGTCGCGGCGGCTCAACGACCTGACGGGGTACTCGGGGATCGAGACGCTGAAGGGGCGGGTGTCGGCGCTGGAGGCGGCGCTGGCGGCGGCGCAGCGGGCGCTGCACGAGGCGCGGTCGGCGTACAAGGGCGCGGTGGCGGGCCGCAGCGCGACGCAGCGCGAGGTGACGACGCTGCTGGCGCGGCAGAAGACGTGGTCGCCGGCCGACTTCGAGCGCTTCACCGCGCTCTACCGCCAGGACTACGAGCTCGACGCCGACGTCGCCCGCCGCGCCGCCGCGCTCGAGGACGCCGAGCGCGACGCCGAGCGCCTCGCCCGCGACCTCAGCGCCGCCATCCTCAGCCGCTACCACGAGGAGCAGATCTGGAGCGACAAGATCCGCCGCATGAGCACCTGGGGCACCTGGGGCCTCATGGGCGTCAACGTCCTCCTCTTCCTCGTCTTCCAGTTCGGCGCCGAGCCCTGGCGCCGCCGCCGCCTCGTCCGCGGCTTCGAGGCAAAGGTCCGCGAGGCCCTCGACGAGGACCGCGACCGCGTCCTCGTCGCCCTCGCCGAGGTGCACGGCCCCGCCGCCGCCGCCGCCGCCGCCCGTACCGGCGATGCTGCTGCTACCGCTCCTCCTCCTCCTACTCCTCCTCGCACCGAGCCGTCCCAGACGCCCGGCCAGGACGAGCTCGCCGGCACCTCGGTACCCCCCGCTCTCGCCGAGCTAGCCGGCAAGCCCTCCACTCCCCCCGCCGTAGAGACAGAGCCGGCCGCGGGCCCGCTCCAGATAACGTACTGGCGCGACGCCTCCTGGCGCGAGGCGCTGCTGAGCCGGGACTGGTGGCGCGCCGTGGCCGCGGACCTGTGGAGCGAGCGCCAGGTGGCGGTGCGGATGCGCGACGTGTCGGTGATCGCGATGGAGGGCGCGGCGGCGGGCGCGGCGCTCGCCGGAACCACCGCGGCCCTGGTCTTCCTGGTCGTCGCGCGCAGGACGTAGGCCGCGATGGGGAGGGAGGCGCAGACGCCGAGGCAGACGAGGGAAAGGGGTGGAGGTGACGGAGATCGAAATGGTTATAAAAATGGAGAACTGCACATCTGGCTAACCAGGTGTTCCGCAATGCACAGAGAACGTCCGTGTGCTATGCTATGCTATGCTATGGCCTGTATGTAGAATGTCTGTATGCTATGCTATGCTATGGCTTGTATGTAGATATGCGCGTATGTACACTAGGAGAGACACAACCTCTACCTACCTCTACCTCTACCTCTACCCCCCCTACCTACCCCTCCCCCGCGCCAGCCGTCCCCGCAAGCCATCTGGATAGCTAGCATGGTCTCCGTGCCAGCATACATATCTATATACCAAGCGTCATCGCCCTCACACCGCCGAAGAAAACCAGCTGGTCACATCCTCTCGTAGTCTGGCCCCTTCCTCGTCTGACAGATATTTAAGATGGTTATCTTCTCCATTTCTGTCTCTTTTTTCTCTCTACTCGCGTCCATCGTCTTATCTAACACATCCTGCAGCCCCCCCACCACACCGTGTCTCTTGACAAAAGGACGCTGAAGCTAACAAAGACACCAAAAAAGCCCCCTCTAGAATATGAGTTTTCGCTGCACTATTCTTGTTGCGTGTAATTGACAAGGCGACCATCGCCCGTGCTACCTCTACTGTTACTGCCCTATGACCCGGGGGTTATCTCTCAAGATCGGGTATGGTGCCGCTCCTCGACAAATTCTAGGTAGTGATTACGTCGTGCGCCCAAAGCCCCAATGCCACTCTACTTCTCCAAGCGACTTATATCTCGCCTTTTTTGGGGGGGGGGTGGGGGAAGAGGGAGCATTGGTTTCTTCTCTGGTTAAAAATTCGTCCCGCGAATGGCACTTCGCAACCCCCTCGTCTGTCCGCTGCCCCTGTGGCTGGTAGGCGCCTAGATCATGACTCTCATCGAAAGGCAAAGGTATCGAGCTTGTAACGATTTACTGCCGAACCCCTCCCTCGCCCCCGCTGGACTACAAAATCGCATTACCCCGTTATCGCGGCTCTCAAAGCTTCACATAACAAGAGAATCCTCATCTATTTGCTTTAGACGGTTTTCCTGCGTCGGGGGAGTTCTATCAAACGTTTTCATGGCGTCTTCAACTTGAGGCTTGGTCTGACTCTTGCAATTCCTTTCTTGACCCCTTAGTCAAAATCGGCCGTGTACGAGAATCCACGGAATTCCTCCTGCATTGCCTGGGAAAGCACTGTAATTTTGTTAGCACCCCTCGTAACCACGCGACAGACTCGAGCGGTATGCTTACCTGATTGTACCGGTGTTAGGACCGGCGTGACGCTAGTAAATTCTGAATCGAAGTTGCTCGTATCCGTAGCATTCTTGATCGCCGGCAAGAATGGCGGTTGCACCCTCTTGTGATAGATGTCGTCCCAGCTTATATTCCGGAAGAAGGGTTGACTCATAACCTCTTGAGCATCAGTCGGCCCGCTGCCGAGTCGTTGGTCAGGATCTCTGGTGAGCAGTTTCTGCAGAATAGAGACCGACTCCCTGGGCATATGAATAGGGTATAACGGCTCGTCGGCGAGGATCGCGTCGTATATCTCGTCCTCGTCTTCACCGCGGAAAGGGGACTGCTGCAGGAGCATTTGGTAGATCAGAACTCCAAAAGCCCACCAATCCACGGCTCTCCCGTACTTCTTGTCTAGAAGAATCTATCCGCATGTTAGATAGCTAGCCCATCGGCGTGAGTGGAGGATTGAGTTACGTACCTCGGGGGCCATGAACTCCGGAGTGCCGCAGAAGGTGCCCGTCGTGGTGCCATACCACATATCTTCCTTACACAGGCCGTAATCGGCGATCTTGAGGTGTCCGTCGAGAGTGAGCATAATGTTGTCAAGTTTGAGATCGCGATAGATGACTCCGTTTTCGTGGAAATACTTGAGTGCCAAGCAAACCTCGGCGGCATAGAACCTGAAGGGAATGTTAGCAGACCTCCCAGTAATGAAGGCGCCCCCCCGCCCCCACTCTGAGGACATACTGTGCTCTCTTCGCGCCAAATGGCCCGCGCTGGATATGAAGCATCAGGTCACCACCGCTGATATACTCCATGACAAAGTACACCCTCGTCTCTGTTTGGAAGCAGGCGTGGAGGTTAGTTAGGAATGGATGGCGCTCCCTGTTGGCAATTAAAAACACCCTCTTCTCCGATCGAATGCTCTCGACCTCGTCGTGCTCCATAATGAACTCCTTCTTTAGGACCTTGATGGCGTAGAGCCGCCGGGACTTCTTGGTTTCAGCCAACATGACTTTTCCGAAATTACCCTTACCGAGAACGGCAAGGAAGTTGAAATGGTCGAGGCCAATGCGCTGACCCGTTCCCGGATCGGTAGCAGAGGGCAAAGGTTTCCTTGCCGGAGGTGGCAGGGTGGTGCCGGAGGATAGAGAGGGAGTCTCCTGAACCGGTTGCGGCTTCGATACGGGTGTCACAGGTGAGTACATCTGGTGCTGGTGCAGCTGTGACGTGGGTGATTGTGGCTGCGGAGCAAGTTGTTGCGACGGGGGGACTTGTGGTTGGCTCGGAGGGTAGTTGCTTATGTTCGCATATGCTGCTGGGTTGTACTTGGGTTGTGAAGGAACGTTATACCCTTGACCAGCCGAGTACAAATCGCCTTGGCTATCCCCAGGCCCGAAGCTGCCTACTCTGCCAGCAGAATAATCCGGAATCTGTCCGGGGCGCGCGGCCTGCGAAGCCAGGGTATTACTCATAGCAGCCGTGGCGGCGGCGGCGGCGGCGGCACTGGAACCTGACGAAGTCCGATCGGGATGAGCCGGTCGAGAAGGCGAAGTCTGACTAGCATACATCGCTTTGGCCGCGTCGGTTGCCTCTTGGGAAGCGGCACTGGGCTGGTAAGAGGGGGCACCATAAGGTGACGCGGAGCTTGATGGACTTGTCGGACTTATCTTGCCCGGCCTGAACGTCTTCTCGCTTAACGATGTCGCCTTCTGCTGACGCTGTTTCTGTGATCTGATCCCTTCAAGTATCTGGTTAGCGACAGCCATACTCATACCGCAGAAATCGGGGACAAGATGAACGCATTGCGCGTGAGCCGTAAGTCCGCATTCTATAATAAGGTTGGTTAGATTCGCATGCTAAAAGAAGGGGGGCGGGGGACGGATGGATGGTCGCCGTACCGGTACACTTCCTACAATTTTTCTTCCCGAAGGGCAGTATGTAACCGCAGTGACAACACCAATTCGCCGTGACGTTGGAGAAGGGCGCAAACCTGTGAGGGATGCGGTGATTGATCTTCTCCTCGTCCGGATCCGTCTCAGCATTGCTCTTGCTAATGCATTTGGTGACCACGCTCGAGTAACATTTCGTATGGCACGTGTATTTGCAGTCCTCGCATTGCATCCCGGCGGAATATTTAAGGAAATCGCCACAGAGGGCGCAGCGCATGATGTTGTAGAATTGGTGCTGCACGAACTTGTGACCGTACATCTCGTGCACCTCTTCTTTGCGTTGACGGATGGCGCCCTTTCGGCCGAGCCCCAAGTCGACGGGCCTACGGTCCTTGCTCTGTTTTATGAAGTTGAGGGACAGGTGGATGGAGCCGGTGGGCTCGAGGTTGAACCACGCATCGATCGGTTGAGAGGTAACTTGGGGGACCGCTTGAGGCGTGAACTGTTGGTTCTGCCCCGAGCCGCCCGGAGACATTGGGGGGGCGCCGAACGGCGATTGCGGTGGTATCTCCATCGGGAATTGAGGCGGAGGGACGCCTCCAGGTCCTCCCATCCTATCAGCAGATACCCAACCAGAGTTGTTCACTTCCGCCTCGATCCTCTTTCGCCGCATCTCTTCGACGATGTCCGATATGCGCACCCAAAGCATGGCAATTGGCAGGGAATGCTCGCCATTCTTATCGTAAACCGTAAGTTCTATCTCGTTGGCTTTGTCGACCTCGATGTTGTGGTATTCGGACTCCCACCGGTCGGAGCGCGAACGGTTCGTCCGCGCGACAACGTTGTCTTCGACTTTGATAGCGACGTGCGTTTCCGGACCCCGAGAGAATCGCCCGGTGCTCGCGTGGTCGACATCTTTAACTTGGATGACCCGGATGGTAAGCTGTCCCGTCAGCGGTTTGCGTAGGTTTGGCATATTGATGCTGTCATCTACGAGGAGAGCCGGTTAGCGCTGAAAAAGGTGGTGGTATTTTCAAGGCGGACAACCAACCGTCGGGAGAGTCAGCAGAGTCGAAGTCGTCAATGTGAAGCTCTTCGTATCTCTTGAGTGCCTGCTTCAAGAGGTGAATCTTCTGTTTGCTTTCGATCCTCTTGGCCGCGGCGTCCGCCTTGCTTTTGCGATCCCCTTCCATGCCGTAGAGCTGTACCATCTTTTCTATACCCTTGAGATACTGTTCCTCGACGTTCAGCTTGAACTGGATCTGGGATAGCATGAGCTGAATTCGAGGGCCGAGGTACTGGGTATCGTATTTTATAAGATCTACGAGCACCTTCGGTCAGTATCGCTTTCCCTTTGTCTTCGGTCCAGGGGTAGGATCGCTAGAACCAACCGCAGCGGTGCCAACGGCAGTAGCAGCGACGTCGGAAAAGAAGAAGAAATAACTTTCGACGTACCCAGCTTGGTGAAGTTGGGCCTCGGCCTCGGTATCGACGATGGCCCCGGAGGAGCAAAGGGGTGTCGCGGCGGCATCAGATCCCCGTGACCACCGATCTGACCGTACGATAGAGAACCGTAGGAGCCCTCGTCTCCCGGCCAGCCGCCGGCATCTTTGGGGGGAGGCAGCGGCGGCCCTTCGAGATCAGACCCCATTTCACCGCTAGTGGGTCGTGATGACCCAGGCACGCCGGACGTGGGAGAGCCGAGAGACATGCTGTCGACGCCCTGGCCGAGCCGCTTCATCTGCAAGTCGCGCAGCTTCTCCTCGAAGAATTGAAGATTCCGTCGTCCCTCCCGCATCTGGCTGTCGAGACGGGACCTTACATCATCGTTGTTGGTCTGCTGTCGCATCGAGTTGGCGGCATTGATGAGGGCTTTCTCGCGCTCGATCTTCTTGTAGATATTGGACAGGGCATCTTCGTCACTCATGTTGGGCGGCGGGTTCGCGCGTCGTCACGCGCGGTTGGCCTCTGAGGCTTTGTTGTGGTTATTGTTGGGCGGGTTCGTCGTGGCGGGTGGGGGGAGGAGGCGAGGGGAGAGTGTTGTGGTCGTGATCGGGGCTCGTGGTCCTACGCTTGAGGGCTTTAATTCTTTCTGTTCGGCGACGACGGCAGCAGTGAGAGCAAAGCCGAGAACGAGCAATAGAGACGATCCAGATGCTGGTGGCGTGCAACACACAATCCCGTTACCTGTTTGATACCTGCTACCGGCCTCTGGGCACAGATACACTGGTGACACTGGATAGAGGCAGCGTTAGCTCGCGACCGTGGGCTCAGCCATGAGTATATAAGCTAAAAAATTGCGAAGCGGGCAGTGCCAAGCGGGCAGGGAGGGATGGGCGAGGTGTCTTCGGCGGTGGGCACGGGTTGGTCAGGAGGTTGGGCTGGAGAGAGAGGGAGAGCGAGAGAGAGGCAGAGCGAGAGACTGAGAGAGAGAGAGAAAGAGAGGGAGAGGGAGAAGGATATCTGGAAGAATCCAGCGTGCGGCGGAATCTCTCATGGTGGAGGAGATGCAGTACAAAGTATCTGGCAGCTCGGTGCCTGCCTACCTAAGGTACATCCACCAGCCAGCGGTACTAATCAGCGAGTACTAATCATCAGACCGTACTCATCAGGCCGTGCTCATCAGACCGGCGGCGGCGGTTGTTATTGTTGCTGTTGTTGCGGCAGCTACCTGAGGCAGATCCAACCGATGTCGACGGCTGACCTAAGGAAAGGCAGATGCGAGAAGCGAGAAGAGGTACTGCTACACCAAAGGTTGCTCGCTGCCTCCCGTCCGGTCTGGCTGGGTTGCGTCGCTGCCGCTTCCTCATGTTTGTCTGGAGTCCATGGCGGGGTCTTGTGTCTCGCATGCGGCGGGCAGTCGCGCCGGTGCCAGAGGGTGGCCTGTGTGTATGGCAGATGTGGGTTGTGCGGCTTGGTGGGTTTCGCCCATGTTCCTTTCCGCCTTCTCCCGCCGCGCGAGGTACTTCCGCTGGTACTTGCAGGCGGTTTCTTTCCGTCCTTTCTTTCCTTCCTTTCTTCCTATCTTTTCCTCCCTTCCACCTTCCCTATTACGTACCTAACCTTAGGTATTAGCCTCAGATACCTTACCTCAAAGTACCTTACCTATTTTCATCATCATCATCTTCTTCTTCTCCTCCCTTCCCCGCTCTCTCTCCTCCTCCCTTGAACTCTTGTTGTCGCTCCATGCTAGACGTGACGCGGCCCAGCTGGCCCTTTCGGACTGCGTTGGCGCTCTAATGCCTCCCAGTTCGCTAGGTCAGGCCAGGCAGGATACCCCCGGCTTCGTGAACTTTCTTGCGTGTGTACATTTTGAGGTATGCAGACACCTGCCCATGCAGAGTGTATGCCAGGCAGATGTGCCTAAATCAAAGATCATGCCCTCGCTGCAGAGAGAACAACAAAGGGCGGCCTACCTTCTAAGCAGCCAACCTAAACAACATACGTGTAAGTATGCGTGGGTATACCTATAGGTAGCCCAGCTCCGTTCTCTCGATTTGCGTCCTACGCGGATATGCATATGTATAAGCGCGAATCGACAGCAGAGTTACCTTAGTTAGATAAGTACCTACATATTTTTGTACGATGCGCGGTATTAGCTTATCGCGCGAGCAGCTTCGATCGGGTAGGGCGACACAGCATAAGCCAGCGCGACGAGTACGCGCTTGGCTTCGTGGGCGTCATCCAAGACAGCGCTCTCCAGCATAGACCGCTGCGGGAAGAAACTAGCTGCATCTGGGCGGATGGCTCCTAGAGACACGACGACGGCCAGAGTAGGGGGCGCGGGTGAGATCGCAGTCTTTGTGGCACGCGAGAGCAGATCATATCGGACGAGGAGAGAGATCAATCGATTCCAAAACCGCCTGCGTTCCATCGAACCTACCTAGAACCCAGACCATAACGTGCCGAGGCCAACTCCAGGTACGCGACATGTCGCTAGTTGTATCTTCGGCTTACCTGCGTCCTGCATCGTTGCTCTTACTGCTCGCGACCGCCTACCCCGTCGCCAATAACACGCACATATGGAGGGGATATAGAGTGTCGTAGGCCGGCTAGACCATAGTTTGAGCAGGGTCCAGAGAATATTGAATCGCTGCGACGCGAGACAGATCCGGAAAAAGATCGCCCTCTCTCTCTCTTTCTCTACGCAACGCGTGTCTCAAACTGCCAGCCACAGAAGAGTGCCCAGACGTTCGCAGAACTACAACACTGTCCGATGCTGTTATATTGCTGATCATCGCTGTTCCATGGCACTGTTGTTATCGTTGCTTTTGCGAACGATGCAACGAGTTTGGGCGAATCAAGAGCCTGAGCACACGGAAACCCCGTTGGGCATCACGAAAACAAGAAGCTTTTCCTCGCGGCCTATTCGTCAACTTAGAGAGCGGGATTGCGCGTCCCACGCGGCCCTGCTTCGCGAGGCAAGACAGATCTACCTCCTGAAGGTCACATCAATCAAATCAATCAATCCGACGATGATTTGGGGTTAGAGGTTACAGGTATCGCTAGCCAGAGACCCAAAGTTTTGCCTGCCTGCTTTACTTGTTAGTTCATCCTCGCTCACCCCCCGCACGCACAGGCAGGACACGGACCTGCACCCACAGCGCCCCTAAGTCGGAGTCCGTCAAGATCGGGATGAAAATTTCAAAACAGACACATCGTCGTGATAGGGCTCGCTATTAAGCTGTAGGTCTACGCTGTAGTTACGCATGGAGGGGGCTACTACGCCCCTACGTAATATCGGCTAAAACCCTTGATCCTAGGGGCTTCCGTGCTACGAACAGCGGTGAGTTGGGGGACAGAAGAGAACCAGTACAACGACAGCAGATGAGTTGTTCCAGCTTTGCACAACTAGGCGAATGTATAAAATGTATTAGTTACCTATGTGTATATGTGTATACGCACATATACTCAACGCTGGGGGTATCAACAGTACGCATCAACATGAAGAGCTGGCGGCAAGCAGCCTTCGTCCTAGATAAAGCCGTATCGAGCAAGCCACGGCCGTGCTAACGCACGTCGTGCCTATAGCCGAGCGCTAAACGCACACATACGCGGGGTCTCAAAAACGCAGGAAGTGCTGAACACAGATACCACGGAACTCCTTCGACGGCCGTGCCTCTTTCGTTCATCCTCTTCTGTTTGATCTCAAAAGAATACATTACGACGTTGGGGCAGCCCGGGCCGAACCGAGCGGCGCGTAGAAGCCGGCGAGGTTCTGGTAGTTCTGCTGCGGCGGGGCGCTGGTCTCGGGACCCTTCGGCGTGCCAGCGGCGTTCGGCTGGGCGAGCTGCGCCTGGGGGGGCGCCATGGGCATGGGGGGATACGGGTAGAAGACGGCGCCGGGGGGCGGGGGCGGGGCGACGACGACGCCGGCGGGCTTCGCGAGGTTGCGGCGGTGGGTATCGATGCAGGCGAAGACGAAGAGGACGAAGTGGCCGAGGGTCCAGAGGCAGAACATGGCGGTCATGGCGCGGAGGGTGGGGATGTACATGTTCTGCATGTAGTAGAAGGAGCTGTAGCCGTCGCAGTAGCTCCAGCGGGTGTAGGGCCGGCCGGCCTCGTCGTCGCAGAACCGCGCCATGCGCTGCGTGCTGAGCGCCACCGTCGCCGTGCCCAGCACCGCGAACACGCCGACGAGCCAGAACACGAGGTGCAGGCCGACGTGCGCGCCCGGGTGGATGCCGCGCTTCACGTCGCCGCGCGACCGCACCGCGTACGTGATCAGCTCCGCGCCGTTCCACAGAATCGACGCGATCACGATCGGCAGCCCGTACCACGCCGTGACCTCCCCGTCGCCCCTCTCGCCGATGAAGACGCACGCCAGCGCCAGGATCACGATCGACACGAGCGTCACCGCGATGGTCAGGATGAGCTTCGTTACCGTCCACGGCTTCGAGTATGGCGGGGGCTGCCGCCTCGGCATGTACACGCAGGGGTACGGCCCGTAGGGCGACGGGTATTGCTGGTACGGCTGCGGCAACGGTTGGTGATGTGCGGATGGGGGCGTTTGAACAGTCGCGTTCGCCGTCGGTCTCGTCGGTAGTACCGGTGAAATCGCATCCGTCGGTCCTCGGGGATGGCTCGACGCCGTCGGAGCTGGAGTGTGCTCTCGATTGGCTGGCGCTGGGTCGCTCACAGGCGAGATATTACCGCGTCCATCCCTCGTTTCCGTCATCGGTTGCGTAACATCGTTCGAAGCCATCGTATTGGTTCCTACAATATAGGTATGCGACTTTCCTTTGTGTTGTTTTCGGTTCGGTATGTTTTTAGGGTTTCAACACAAGACCGCTCGGAAATTAATAAATACGCTAGAGAATAGAGAACCAAAGAATAGAAGAACTGCCTTATGATTCGAGGTCAGGGTTATAAACGAACGACGATGATCTGCGTGAGAGCAGCACGGAGAAGACCGACAGAAAGCAAGAGAAAAAATGCTAGGGGGGCGACGCCACCGTTGGTATTTAAATGCATAGGTATAAATACACATGAGCCAAGCCTTTGTAGGATCCTAGTCGCCTTTCCTAGAGCCAGACTGGCCAGACACCGAAGGAACGCCTCTCCCGTGTCCGGCACAACATGCCTCTAGCTTATCCTGTCGTATTTTGTCATGCCATCATGTCCAAGGCCAAGAGTCGCTGGCAAGCCAAGTTCCCCGTGCCCCCTCGTTTTGTGTTGTTCAATTGGGGGCCAAATACAGGCGAATCAACCGTCTTCCACCCCTATGGTATTTTTCTGGTGATGATGACTCAAGTTGGTCGTTGTGGATCACGGGTTGGCCTACCCTACGCTAGTAAAGGGGCCCTACCTGGTCTATGGTGGTCAGTTATAGGCAGAACAAGGTGTATAATCGACAAATGTAGCCCTTTAAGGCTGCTGAGTAGCATTGCAATTCCAGGCTGCACGATCCAGACCTAGTTCGAGTTAGGTTGCCAAGACGCGACGAACAAAACTCCTTGTTGTTTATTACCCATGGGCCATATATGTACATATTTATGTAGGTACAGGACATATAGATATGTATGTATGTATGTATGTATGTTATTGGCAGCGCTTCGCCTGGTTGCTGCCTAGGGTGAGGTAGCATCGCGAAACCCGCAGCACGATACCGAGATTATAGGTATGGGTTGTGTTGTATAGGTACCTATAAATTTGATACCGTTAGGAAATCCCTAAGATAATCAGTAGAACCCAACCACTAAGGCAAAGCTATCCAAAACCATTCGCTCTCAACTAAGTACATATAGCTTGCTTGATACATTGGCGTTGCTAGAGAAAAAAACAAGGCGACGCCTTCGCTAACAGACAATAACCTGCTCATATAAAATAGAGCATCCCTAGATATATCTCGGCATGCAATAACCCCACATTCTGCCTGCTAGATGCTGTAGACACAGTGCTTTGTGCTGTCGCTAATGACTAGCAAGCTCATCCAAGGTAAACGGAATATCAAGGTTGGCGCAGAACACATCAAGTGGGAAAAGAACTACGCCCACATGTGCCAACATTTGCCATCAAAGATCCTTCCGAGGTCGTGTTTTCCCTTTCCTCGGGACAATGCCTCGCTGTAGCTACCTTTTTTTCAAACCCTCGTAACTGCTACCTAGCATTCAGAAGCTACGTACAGAGAGCCTCAAGTGCAACCTAATTTTGTGGTCTTCAGAAAGCTGCATTATTTTCTGGACCAATAAAGAGTCGAATAGGATCACGTGACAAGGATTAGAATCAGAACCGTGGTAAGTTGAGTAGCTAGAATCACCACAACTTACGCTTATGATCTGCCACAACGATATTTCTCCCTAAATGGTAGGGGTAGATGTCAAGTTGAAAAATAAGAACAGTTCATTAGAGTCGAAGATTGGGATGGCAACTCTAGGTAGTATAAGGCCAGGATGAATCAACCAATAGGTAAGGGGGTGTAGATCACGTGATGCCTGCTGCGCCTTAGGAGGATGTGTTGTGGGAGTTGTTAGCAGACGGGGGGATTAACTCTTCAGCTGCTGACATGCATGTATGTCCGATCGATCAACCTATACAGCTATTTGTCTCCTATCCTTGATACATCTCGCTACGAGGTAGTTTCGGGTAGCTGTGCAACAGCATTAGTAGCGTCACCTCATCCCAGCACAACATCGACCCAGCGTGGTCTCGCCTCCCACCATACCTCCCGGTCAATCTCACCCAATCCCGTCCTGTACGCGATGCCGTCTTTCCTCCTAATAGCCATAACAGCGTATCCAGTGAACTGGCGTAGGACACTTCCACGCCCTGGCGTTGCAGCCACAACAATAAGTTCAGAGGTCCCGGACGTAGTTGGATCTTCGTTCCAGATCATGTAGCCAGCAGACTTCCCGTACTGGTCCAGGATTCTGTGGCACGTCGCCACGGGCTTCATAGACTGATTGAACAAGCGGTCATGTGCAAACTCACTTCTTCTAAGAGACTTCTCGACAACAAATGCCGGGTGGTCCTTTGATTCTGTGCTCTCCTCTGCGACGCGCGCGGACCAGGTCTGGAAATATAGAAGCTCGTCGATACCACTAGAGATTCCATCCAGGCCTAGATACTTGAGGGAGACCTGACCCAGATGGGGTCTATCGCTGTAGATGTCGGCCTGGCCCCACTCGCTGTCTTTCCAGCACTTAACAAGCCGGCCTGGGGGGTGGCATGCTGTCCACATACCGATGCCGAATGTGTTGAGGGGCCTGAAGGCTGACGAGGCCTGACTGCCGCATAACCAGCGGACAAGCGGTCGGACTTTGATCTCTGGCCGACTCACCTCGTCGGCCACACTGCTGTACTGGACCGGACCTATCCACCCCATCCAAGACCAGCTCGGCGGAGAGCTCGTGGCCACCAAGTTCCGTCGCTGTAGCTTGCCTTCCGGCAGCCAAAGAAGCGCTGCGTCAAAGTGAGAGGTCGGCAGTCCGTAGAGAAATGGCTGCTTGAGGCACCTTTCGAATGTCTTCTGGACTCCAGAAAATGCGTTCTGAATGTCAGACGGGTAGCTCAGCTTGCGCGAAGTGTACTCGGCTACTACTTCTGCATAAACCCGGTAGTTCCAAGATAAAAGACAGGCATGGTGCCGCGAGTGGCATAGCACGGTGTCCCTTAGCTCTGGATCGAGTGCGAAGGAGCCTTGAAACCGTACGGAATTGTTTGGGACTGCATCTTCACTCACAGTGTCCAAGTGGAAGTGTTTGCCAATGGTATACCTCACGGGTACTTTCGGTGTCTGTGGCTTGACAAGATTGTTGATGTCGAGGTCACTAATTTTGTGATGAGTTATCCGCATCTTATCCTGCGACTTGACCGAAACTCTCATTCCCTCCGTACCCATGTCGTCTACTTCATCTAGTGTAATAGCAGGCTCGTAACATGCCCCGGTGCTTGCGAACTGCTCAACAGGGAATGGGGGGCTTTCTCCACCCCTCGGCTGCTGGATGGATTTGATTTCGTTTATGATGTTGTATTCTCTTATGATAGCACCTCGCCGAAGGCTAGTAAGAGAACCAGGCCATCCAGAGAAGGTTTCGCTGGCCTCCGAGATGATATCTTCAAACCAGGTGCTACATTTGCATTTCCAAAAGACCTGATCGTCGATAAAGACAAGTGTCCTTGCGCTGAGGACTTCCTCTTGGAATGTCCACGCTCGAGAGTTCCAGACCGAATGGCGAAGCTTTCGGGACGGCTCTAACGGGAGAGAAATCCGGAGTATGTCATCAACCTCTTCAGTCACTTGGGACAGGGTTCTCAAATGGGGCCACACGCCAGGAAGACCCGAATTAGAGTCAGAGCCGCCGGCAGCGACAATCGTCAATACCGCTCTGGAGTAGACCTCGTCCATGTGTTTTATCTGCGTAGCTTTGTCTTGTTCATCGTCTTGGACTATACACACTGCGTCGACCCATAGGTAGGTCTCGCCGATTTCTCGAACTAGGCTTATGGCGTCGAGGACGGTCCTGGAGATCTGATCAGACAGATTTCGTATGCCTCCCTCGCGGCGAACCTCATCGAGATTCTTTGTTGTGGTTTTGAAGACTGTTGTATCGCCCCACACATAACTAAGTGCACAGTATCGGCAATCTCGAGGGGCATCTACCAAAGTGTATGTGACAGCATTGATGACTCGAAAACACGATGGAAAACTGCCTTCCGAGTACCAAGGCAACATACCGCATGTCTCTTTATGATGCGTCGTGCAGATCTCCAGCCAGGATCGGATTAGAGACGTATTAACGACATGACGGGGGGGAATGCGGCCCATAAAGGTTAAAGAAGAGCTGTATTCCGGTGCGACCAAGTGAGCCCGAATAATAGGCACTTCACATTCGCCCGTCGGCAGAATTGCGCAGAGCCTTCGGCGCTGGTCTTCGTCCCCGTACTTTTCGATCAGAGGCTCTGGAACAATTGAGAACGGGACATATGAACCGTCCTCTAGCAACGGGATTTGGTGCTGCATAGCAGCTCCACAGAGGAAGCGGCAGAACTTGCAAGTGTCGTATCGGCTGGCGATATCCGGTGCCGGATTCACCCTCCAAGATCTGGGAGGATTCTCGTCTACGTTGAAGAGAGACCGGAAGTCGATTCTCTGGCACACATCGCAGAGCCGCGGGTTCTCCCTCTGGGCCTTGGTTGTCAGCCCGATGGTGTCAATAAAAGGGAGGTAGTCGTCCCCTAAAGCGTTGCCCTCGAATTCCTCCCAGAAGGTAGACCGTGTCTTGGGACGGAGTTTGCGGCGGTTGCGTAGTAGGTGCTCCCTGATTACTGAATCATAGGGGTTTGACTCAAAGGTTCTCCCCGGCAATAGCATTTCCCTGGGTGGTGGAAACGGAGCGCAGGATAACTTCCTAACCATACATTCCTCGTGGTACGCCTGGTAGTGTTCCGACATAGTCAATGGGAGCCTTGAATCAATGGTTCTGGGATGAGAGCTATTACACCCGGAGGCAGCTCTCTGATGTTCATCGCCAGAGTTTATTGCTGCGGCGATTTTCTGGCCTTCGAGGGCCTCCTGGTTGATAGAGGAATGATCGATGTCAAGCTTCTTCATTTTGATACTTGGCTGGCTATCTTTCCGGCCTTTGTGACCGTTGCTGGCTCCTGATCGACTATTTGGATAGGGGTAAAACTCCGGTGCATGTCTTCCAGGTATCAATAGCACGTGCGAATCATGGTGCCAGAATATCGTCTCGCTTCGTCGCTGCTTATTGTTAAGCTTGTCACCGTTGCAGCATCCACAAAGAGGGACCTTGCATTGAAGCGATGTGTCGAGGCTTCTGACGCAGTGTGCCGGAAGCCATTTTGAGTTGTTGTCATTGCTGAATCTCTTTGATAAACCCGAGTATTGGGTCCGTCCTTTGGGCTGAGACTGGTTAGAAGGAATACCGGATCTATAATATTGCACCTCATAAGACTCGTGGTCTTCGTCAGATCCACTCTCGTCTGTTTCCAGACTGTCTCTGTCTTCTGAGGTGTCATCATCGCCGCCGACGAAGACGTCGGAATATTTGGCCTCCGGTCCAGGCCTAGACCTGGCGTCGTCACCCACAGCTTCATGCCAGAACCTCGTCTCACCGCTTCGATAGAACGCAGCACATTCATATATTTGGAGAAGACTTCCGATCGCATCCTCGCCATACACATCAGCCACTGTTCTTTTCCATTTTGCCACCTTCCTAGGGCTGGACGGGCAGATTGACGGCGGCGTGATGCCGTGGCGGAGGAAGAGCGGGATCACAAATCGAAAATTGTGCAGCCTCTTCTGGAGGCTTGGATCTTGCCATTTGAGTGCCTCAGCAGTTGCTGTCGTAATCGCACAGAATGCCGCTTTCAAGTCAACAAGAGATTTTGTGTAGTTGTATTTCACGAGGAGGTATCCGCTGAGGTTAGAGGATATAGCCATCGTCCAGTCTTCTGGCTCTACTGATAAATCACAACTTTTCCGTTGCAAGATTGAGATGCTCTCCTGTAAATCCTTGGGATTATTAGTGTTTTCATAGCGGTCGTGATACATGGCGGCGAGATGGAGCCGATCCCGAGGCGAATCCGTGAAGGATTTAATTCCGCTTGAGATAGCTGCATCCAAATCCCTGTTCTTTCTCGTTTGCAGATATCTGCCGTATAAGTTCATTGCGAGAATTCGCAACGCCGTTGTACGATCGGGGTCGTCCTCGGCCATTGCGGCGATAATATTCTTGGCCTTCCAAATTTTGACATTCATGTCACCTCGGCAGAGAATGTTGGCGGCAGTGTCAAGGTGAGTGGGTGCATGAACCGGGATAGGGTTATTGATATCAAGCAATTCTTTGGGATAATCTTCTGCGAGCGTGAAAACATATTCGCCTCGCCCGTCAATGTCATCGTGGGTTGGGTTGGGAGCATCCGACGAACTGGCAGTCATCCGTATCAATGGTAACGGGGATGCCTCTGCTGCAGCGTCCGCGTAATTTATCCGGATTTCGACTGCCTGCGTTGTCCCGGCGTTCCCGGGATCTTCCACGGTAGATGCATCTTGGATAGGGGCATGCATAGCGGACTGTATGGCCGGATTGTTCGCCGGCATATTAAATGGTTGAATAAAGTCGCCGCCCCAAGTATATAAGTTAGGTTACCGCTTCACGAGCCACCCCTTCGCGAGCCGGGTATTTTGTATAGGTTTACATATAAACGATTTATTCCTGTAAAAAACCGAGAAAAAATCGGAAAAATCGGAAATTTACTTACGTAATCAATTAGCTTGATTAAATCAACATATGAATTTTTCGAATTTTTCGCTTAATAATATAAGAAATTATTTACGATTTAAGGTTTTTTAAAACTATACTAACAGTTTACCATATAGTTTATTAGTAAATCTGTTAACTGTGCTTATATTAACATGTTTACCTATTTTTTTACGGCAATAAAGTGGGTCTATTACCTAATACTTTATTTTATAAATAGAAAAAAGGCTAGTAGTAAGTAATCTTATTTTTGTTCTTTGATTTCGTATTTATTTAATATATTATTTTAAAAAAACTACGTTTTTGAACAGGTTAAAACTTTCTTAAATCGTACCTATTTTCACAGTAAGAATTCCACCTTTCCGACTGTCCTATTTTTCCATACAAAGAGGTTCTAAAAAAGAACACTAAAAATTAACGTTTTTAAGACTTATTTAATTTAATAAAAATCAGAAAAATAAAAAGAAAAAAGTTTACATAATCTTAACCATCATTCTATCCATAGTATAAAGGATTAGGTAATAGACCCACTTTATTACCGTGAAAAAAATAGGTCAAGAGGCCGATACAGAGTATAGTTAATAGATTTACTAATAAGTTATATAGTAAACTATTAGTGTAGTTTTAAAAAACCTTAAATCGTAAATAATTTCTTATATTATTAAGCGAAAAATTCGAAAAATTCATATGTTGATTTAATCAAGCTAATTGATTACGTAAGTAAATTTCCGATTTTTCCGATTTTTTCTCGGTTTTTTACAGGGATAAATCGTTTATATGTAAACCCATACAAAATACCCGGCTCGCGAAGGGGTGGCTCGCGAAGGGGTAGTCTAGCTTAATACCTAATCTCGAGACCGACTCTAAGAATTGTGACCAAGCAAAGAGGCGAGGATAGGTACCTGAAAGCTTGGACGAAAGTCCTAGACGGAAGCCCAATATTACTTTCCGCCAACTTGCCTTTAGTTCAACTAGAGGTGTCGGTACTCTGGTAGAGAAGGATCCGGAAAGGAACCGAGGAGAGAGACGGTTCGACCATAGCCTAACCTAGAGAATGTGAGCCGCCAAGAGTCGTTTGACCAACTCATAATCGCACTTTAATACAGCCTTGTCCTCGATATGCATAGCTGCCTGAAGGAACGATAAATGCACTTTCTCAAGCCAATTACAAAGGTTATCACTGCTCGTCATCGCCCTGCTTACCTCTTTAGGTTGGATATCAGGCAGGCTGCCAAATATATCGTGTTTATTCGCTATACTCCATGCATCTGCACAGAGTTTCAGCGGTATTAGCTGATTCCCGAGATAACCCAAGTGCAATTCGATTTTTAAACCGCTCACTGCCTGTATATGCCAGGTTTTTCGAAATAAAGCCTGCGGGACACCCCCCGTTTTCCAAGCAGAGACTCTTAACGGGAGCTCAATCCGAGGAGGCTGAGCTTCGCGTTTCAACCTTCTTTGAACACAACCTCCCCCTCGTGATAATCGATTGCTCAAGGAATTTCCCTCGTCTGGAGCCCAATTAGAGCAGTGACACGACAAGCCGGTCGAACCTATACCACAAATAAAATCCTTGACAGACAAGCCCTATACAGCCCAGTCTCTCCAACCAGAGCTCGTCAGAATGGATAGTTCTCAAGACAAAGATGTGGGCTTGAAATGCGAGGTCAAGGCCTTTTATAATCACTCGCCGGACCCCAAGAGCCGCCACCAGAAATGGTCCGAGTTTGAAAACCCGATCGCTGAGGACAAACGCGTTCAGGAGCTTGGTAAAGCTTATGCCGTAATCCACCGCTTTTCGAAAATTGGGAATCAAGAGAGTGACGAATATGGCTGGACAACACATTCTATTGAGGCTCAAAGCATACGCCTTCGCAACCTCCTCGACCAAGTCTTCCTAGACTATCCCAACTGGTATCCGGACGGCAGCCCCTATGCCGTCTCCCCGCCATTTCAGCCTTACGTTCACCGGTGGGAGCAAATTCTGGAAACCCTTAAGCAGCAAGATACGACAACAAAAATGGAGTTTCAACTTCTCCGGCGTGAGTTAGAACCCCGCCTCAAGCAGCACTTGGACGCCTTGAAGAGGATCAGGGAGGTCCGGACTATCAACTTCGACCTGCTATGGCTCATCCTCGCCCCGGGTTCCTTGATGCTCTCCCGCGAACAAGGGAAGAATTGCATCTCGAGACTGCGGACGATTAGGTTGGTGCCTAAGTCCGACGCCTATCCCGCTTACTGGGAGCTCCAGCTGGACCAAATCGACTGGAACGGCTCTTACAGCGGCTTCGAGACCAGAGAAAAAGAGATCCAAGAGTACGGGGACTCGATTCTCATAACCAAGTTAGAGGTATACCCTATAGAATTCAACCCGGATGTAGAGGAGATTCGGAAGCAGGTGCTTGCCCGAGGCGCAAAGTTTGAAGCGCTCCGAGGGTTTCACGTTGCCACTTGTACCGGGAAGAAGTATGTCAAGAAAAATAGTTGGGGTGGAGAGGCGGAGAAGCCGGTACGTCGTGTGCTACCTTGTTCTGAGTTGAAGGGCAGTGTGCTGACTATTAGTGCTCGTCTTAGATTTCTGGACGTGTTATCATTGACGCCTATGCTTACTTTACGTGCCAAGATTCGCCTCGCAAACCAAAACTGATCCGAGCAAAATTTCTGAACAGGCCATCTGGTCCGCCCGACATTCCCTCAGAGGACACTGATGACGAGAGCGACATTTCGGATAACCAGAGCAGTGGTGGCGAAGCGTCGGTTGAGAGGAAGGAGGATCTGAGTCCTCTCAGTGATTCGGAACGCATGCTTGCTGTCCCTCGCGTCAGGGGATTCGATTTGGCCGCCAAGGAATGGTGTAAGAATTCTGTCTCTTTTGCTTTCTATTCTTATTCCTCTATGTTCCCCTCCACTGTCTCTTCTAAATAGAACTTACCAAGTTCAGGCGAGTTTGACGTCGATGATATCGGCGAAGTCGTTTGGGACGAGACTCCCTATGAAAACCTTGTTCTGCCGCCCGGAGAGAAGGAGCTCATCTTGGCATTCACTGATCGTCCGCGTAATGTCAAGTCCAGATTCGACGACTTCGTCCAGCATAAAGGTTGGTTGAGGATAATATCGTCAGTTACGAAGGGCGATGCCGGGTCTCTAACGCTATGTAGGCGAGGGAGTAATCATTTTGCTCTGCGGCCCGCCAGGCGTCGGCAAGACACTTACCGCCGAAGCAGGTGAGAAATAAGTGCGGATCTGCACGAAAGGTTGCATTTGCTGAACGTGTCGCAGTGGCAGATAAATCGAAAGCCCCCCTGTGTCACACGGGGAGGGAACCCTGCGCTAATAATCAGGTCATAAGGGTCAGGAGGACAGAGTTAGGCAGCAAGGCCGTTACCTTAGCGACCTACTAAGAGAAGTCCTAGATAAGCTTCGGAAAGCTTCGGTACTAAGGTATAAAGGTACCTAGGTATAAGGATACCTCCGAGATATATTATAACGAAAAGGGGACGTAGGAACTTAGGAAGAGTAAGGATTATAAGAAACCCCTTATAGAATTATTAGTTAAATTAAACCTATTCTAAGTATATTCCCTTGTTATAGATAATTCTATAGTACTCTTGACCTATAACTCTTATTATAAGCTAATAATAAGTAAAACCTATACCTAAGCCGGCGTCGTACGTAGCCGCTACCGGTACGGCGCTACCTCCTGATTAACCTAGACTATTAACTAAGGTCCCTAAATCATAGGCGTTCCCCTTTCCGCGGTTAGCTACCTCTGGGCTAGCGCCGGTTACTATGACGGAGATGGCCTAGATAGCGGCTACGATTAATAAACTAAAAGTTACGATAGCCGAATTAAAGGTAAAGGAAGCCGAACGATAACGAATAACGCTAGCGTCCTAGCTAGAAGCTACTCCCGAACCGACCGATAAATCCCTCGTAGTATATTAACCCTAGGAATACGAGATAGTTATAATTAATACTCCGGAGATCGCGAACTTAGGAGTAGTTATACGTAATTTTCCGTAATAAATCGTAAATTTATACGAATAAATAGGATAAGTATATTAAAGCCTAGCGATATTAGTTAACTAAGTCGATATAAGATATTGATAAAATACGATCCTAAAGGAGTAATACGAATAATTACGGTAGCTTCATTAAACCGTTATAGCTATATAGGCTACCGGTATAAGAACTACGAAGATATAGATCTAGGAATTCTAGAAGTAAGTCGTAAAATAGAATACTTATTTCGCCTAAAACGTATAGGAAATAATAGCTAAGTTTATACGATAAAATAAAGCGCGGACCGCCGCGGTAAACTAGCTCCGAGACGCCGCCCTTTAAAACTAACGGGTCTTAGTTTAATTACGTAAGGAATATAATAAGTTAATAACGGACGTTAATTCCTAGGCTACGTAAAAGGATAAGTAGATTAGCGAAATCCTTAGTAAGGAATATCTTACTCTAGGGGCTATAAAAGAAAAGATTTAATTAATTAAGGATAACCTTAAGGCTTACGCGGCTAACCTAATTAAGGAATACTAATAACGACGGTTAAATAATAAGCTAACGGATATCGAATCTATTATAACTAAAACTAATTAAAAGGCTCGAATACCTACTCCCGTACCGGCTACGCGTCTTACGACCTCGTCTATAGAAAGATATACTAATAGCGAAGCTAGGATAAGGAAGATTATTTCTAACAGCGTACTTTAAAACGCCGCGGCTAAACGTATTACGATACGCGCGCGGGTCCGTTTCTAAGACGCTACTACGGATATCTTTATATTAGGAGGAGCCAGGTTAGGACTACCGCCCTCGTTAAGGATCCCGCGAAATGCCTTAAGAGACCTAAGGAACTCGGATAACTCGGACGGCTTAGAATACGGGGACCTATAAAGGCTACGACGTTTCCCGGGTATCCCTAAAAAACCTTAAAAGCCCCTTAACCTAGCCGAAGAACGTATAATTCGGGCCTAAATTAAAGTTATAAATAATTAACGAAGTATTACGGTAACGATTAATCCGGTATATCTTATTAAGCCTACGCCTTATAATAATAAGGACCTAGTTAAGTTCCGTCCTTAATAAATTAAAGTTAAATCCTACCTCGAAACCTACGAAGAAAGCTTTACCCGGGACGTTTAGAAAATTAACTAAGTAGGATCGATACTTATCGAGAAGGCCTAGCTCTAGTATTAATAAAGGCTAGCCTAGGTAGAAAGGTTAATAATCGTCGATATTTAAATAGGATATTCCTAAGCCCTTTAGGAACGATTTAAGGATCCCGCCGAACGGTATCGTAATTCTAAAAAAATATAGGAACTTAAGTACTAAGGAAATATCTCCTAGTACCTTACCGAACTTATAAATCTTAATAACGTCGTCTAATAATCGGGAACTACCTTTTAAAACTATATTATCCGTACTTTATTCGATAAAATAACTAAGTTAGTTTATTTACGACTAAGTAGTATTCCCGAAAGCGATAAAGCCTTCTTCGGAGCGATTAAGGAAGCCGGCTAAATCTATAAGAATATAATAATTAACCTAGGGATTTCGGGGAAAGGAGGGTCCGCTTCGTAGAAGGAGTATACGAAAACGGACTAATAACTACGGTAACCCGTAAAAGAGACTCGCTTCCGCTTAGGATAACCGTTAAACGAACGGAAAAATAAGGATAATAAGAAAGCCGCGCTAGTTAAGGACTTACGTTAGGTAGGTAATAAGGAAACTTTAACTAGGATTAACTAAACCGTTATCGACTAGCGAAAGAAGGATAAAAAAGCTTACTAGCGGTATGGAAGGAATAATTACTAAACCTTAGCCTATTTTATAAAGAAGGACTTAGAAGGTCGGGACTTACCTACGTTACCTAAGAAGGTCTTATCGGGGAAAAGAAGAAAGGAGGAACCCGAACCGTTACTTAATAAAAGAGCTAGAATCGATACTACCATACGATAGGAGGAAACCCTCCTTCGTATTATGGAATTATCCGATTCCGATAAGGAATAGGATTTTTAAATGTTCCCTTATAAGCGTTAACGGAAGAAAGAAACGATAAAGATAACGTAAAGATTACGGCTATTAAAAGACTTAGAACGCCGGAAGTAGCGGAAGTAGTACTAACGGCGAAAAAACCACGAGTCCTTTAGCGTAACCTAAGCGAATCAAGATTAAGTAAACGGCCTATCTATACGATATAAATACGATATTAAGGAAAGGAATACCTCTTGCGAATCCTTTTAAATACCGGTAGCGAGGTACTCCTAATTAACGCTACTAAGGTTAAATAATTACGCCTCCTTATTAACTAACGCCCGAGGCTAAGGATCTTAGTAGGATTCGATAGCTTTAAGATTTCGTTAGGAGGACTTTAATATACGAACGAAATAAAGCTCTGTAGCTACGAATATATCTACCGTATCGCTTAGGAAGTTAGTAAATTAAATAAAGAGGTTAACGCTATCCTACCGTAATAATAAATAAAGGAATACCTCCCGTAAGGGCTATTTATAAAAGGGCGGTTATATTTTAACTCGCTTTAATGCCGGAACTACCGCCTACGGCTAACCCGCGTAGGAACCGCACGAGAAAAAGAGGATCTACTATAGGTATCCGAATAATTTCGCGACTTCGTTCTTATTATAACTAGAAAAGCGGGATAACGGTTCCCCGACCGGTAACCATGGGACCATACTATCGAACTTCGTTTAGGAATTACTCCCTTATAGGGACCCTTATACGCCATAAGCGGGCGATAGTTAGAAGTATTAAAACCTTAGTTAAACGAAATAATAACTATAGGAAGAATCCGGAAATCGAAGGTATTATACGGGACGTTTATAATATTTATAAATAAAAAGGACCTTAATACGTTAAGATTAATAGCCGATTATCGGGGGTTAAATAAAATTATAATATTCGTCCGATACCTTATTCTATTAATTAACGAATTATAAAACCTATTTTAAATAACGCGATAATTTATTAAAATCGATTTAAAGTCGGGCTTTTATATAGTACGAATTAAGGAAGGCGACGAATAAAAAACCGCCTTCCGTACGCGCTATAGGTTATATAAGTATATTATTATACCTATAGGACTAATTAACGCCTCCGTTACCTTCTAGATTATAATAAACTATATCTTCCGCGACCTTTTAAACGTAAGAGTTATCGCTTACCTAGATAATATCCTTATTTATACCGATACGTTAAAGGAATATAATAAATTAATTAAAGAAGTCCTAAAACGGCTTACGGAAAATTATTTAGTAATAGCCCTAAAGAAGTACGTATAACGAACGTAAGAAGTTAAGTTCTTAAGATATAATATAAGCCCTAAAGATATTATTATATCTAAGGATAAAATAAAAGCTATCCTTAATTAGCGTATCCTAATTACGCTTAAGGACTTATAAAGCTTTATCGGATTTACAAACTTTTACCGTAAATTTATACGTAACTTCTCGGGTATAGCTAGATTAATTATTAGCGTTAATAAAGGGGACCGTAAATTATAGAAATAAGAGATCGAAATAAAAAGGGCCTTTTAGGAATTAAAAGAAACCTTTATAAAGGCCCCGGTACTTATATACTTCGATCCTAATCGAATTCTAATAATTAAAGCCGACGCTTCGGATTTTATTATCTCGGTTATCCTCTTATAAAAAAACGATAAAGAAAAACTAAGACTAATAGCCTTTTTCTTAAGACGACTTACCCTAGCGGAAATAGATTATAAAATATATAATAAGGAATTATTAATAATCGTCGACGTATTCGAGAAGTAGCGATATTATTTCGAAGGTATTTAGCATTAAATAAAAGTATACTTAAACTATTAAAATCCAACGTACTTTATTATAGCGAAGGTACTAAACCGACGATAAGCCCGCTAGGCCTAATAGCTTTCTTCGTATTATTTTATAATATACTACCGCCTAGGAAAGTAAAATAAAAAGGCCGATATTTTATTTAGATTACTATAATATCGCTTTAAAAAAGGAGGAGCTAAGGACTAGCCGATAGCGATAGTTTTATAAGAAAAGCATTTTTTAAAAAATCTAAGCTCGTTAACGGTAATACTTTCTAGCGTACGATTAAATAATATCCCGATATCCGCCTAGACCTAAAAGTTCGTTAAATAAGTTAAGAATGCGGCTAAACGGGACTCGGAATACCAGGCCTAGTTAACGAAATAACCCGGTAAAGAAATAAAGCTTTAGGAGGGCCTCCTTTACCGACGAAATCGCTTATAAGTATTAAAGGACTTATAATAAGAAGTAATTAAATCGGAATACGATATTAAAGTAGCGGGATATATAGGTATAAATAAAACTATAGAGCTCGTTATACGTAACTTTTAGTAGCTTAATCTAAAAATAACGGTTAAGGAATTTATAAGGAAATATCGTAAGTATTAATAGAATAAGGTATTACGATATATCCCGTTCGGATTACTATAGCTTATGGAACTATACTACCGGCTATAGTAAATAATAGCTATAGACTTTATTATAGACTTACTAATATTTAATAACTATAACTTTATATAGGTTATAGTAAACCCTTTTATTAAAATAACGTACTTTATCCTATTAAAAAAGGACGGAAAAAAGGCCGAAGACTTAATATCTATCTTTATTCGTAATTACTAACGGTTATATAGGATCCCCTTAGATATTATCTCCGACCGGGACTTACGGTTTACCTCCTATATATAAAAGGATATCCTAAAGCTCCTAGAAGTTAAGCCTAGAATAAGTACTACCTTCTACCCTTAAACGGATAAATAAACGAAAAGACTTAATTAAATCTTAAAAGTATACCTACGCGTCTTCGTAAATTACGAAATAAACGACTAGGAAAGCTTATTTCTTACTACCGAATTTACTTATAATAATATTACTTCGATAGCTACCGGTATATTACCCTTCTACGCTAATTACGGGTAATACCTAGTAGCATATAATCCCTTACTAGGTACCCCTAAGAATCTAGGAAGTAACCTCTATACTTACTAAATAATTAGGATATATAACGAAACTAAATAATATTTAAAGAAGGTACGGTAGCGGATAAAAGAATAGGTAAATAAATATAGAAAAAAGAAACCCCCCTTAAAAGTAGGATAGCTTATTATATTAAATATCCGTAATATTAAAACCAAGCGCCCCGTAAAAAAGATAAATAAGAAGATATTCGGTTCCTTTAAGATTTAGAAGGTCGTTTCGCTTATAGCCGTAACCTTAACGCTCCCGAAAGGCTAGCGCATTTATAATATCTTTTACGTATCCCTTATCGAACCCTACCGCGCTAGTAATTAAGAACTACCTAATCCTAACTAAGTCCTACGGAAGGTAGCCCCGATTAAGGCAGAAGATTACGAGGTAAATAAGGTATTAAATTCCGCTAGGATCGGAGAAACCGTTAAGTACTTAGTAAAATAAAAAGGCTAGCCGGCTAAGCGTTACTAGACTTAGGAACCATAGGAATACTTTACTACCGAAGAGGCAAAAGAAGCTATTAAGTTATTCCATTAATAAAACCTTAATAAACCTATTAACTAACGGGCATAGGTACCTAATTAACGCTTAGAAACGAGTTCTTCCGGTAAGAAGAAATGGTATTATACGGGAAGGAAACCCTACGCTAATAATTAGGTTATAAGGGTTAGGAGGATAGAGTTAGGTAGTAAGGCCGTTACCTCGGCGACCTACTAAGAGAAGTCCTAGATAAGCTTTAGAAAGCTTCGGTACTAAGGTATAAAGGTACCTAGGTACAAGGATACCTCCGAGATATATTATAACGAAAGGGGAACGTAGGAACTTAGGAAGAGCAAGGACTATAAGAGACCCCCTATAGAATTATTAGTTAAATTAAACCTATTCCAAGCACATCCCCTTGTCACACCCTGTATGTCTTGAGTGCTGCTGATCTAGGTACGAGCCCGGATGAGATGGACGTCAGTCTCATGAGAGCGCTCGAGTGTTGCCGTTTGTGGAATGCGATCCTGCTCCTTGATGAAGCCGATGTCTTCCTCGAGAGCCGAGATATTAACAGTCTGGCTCGAAATGAGCTTGTCTCGAGTCAGTCTTACTACCATAGATTTATCTGCCCTCGCGGACTGCTAATCTGTCTCTCCATCATAGTCTTCTTGCGACGGCTAGAATACTACCGAGGGCTCATGTTTTTAACAACAAACCGGCTCAATGTCATTGACCCAGCATTCAAGTCCAGGATTGATCTAATACTCCCGTATTATAATCTTGATAAGAGTTCCCGCCGGGCCGTGTGGGTTAACTTTATCAATAAACAGGGACCGGGCGCCGCAGACATCAGCGACAGAGACTTTGATGAGCTTGCAGAAGTCGAAGCAAACGGACGAGACATCAAAAACATAGTCAAGACAGCTCTGGTGTTCTCGACCCGCATGACGGTGCCCCTCAGGCTGGAACATCTTCGGACTGTGCTGAACATCCGAGAGCGCGTAGTCTCATTCGGGCTTAATGATGATCGGGCAAAGCGGTCGTAGTCCAGGGGACACGCATGGCGATAAAGACGAGGACACGAAGGGAGCTTTGGAAGCGATTTGCCCTCTATCTAATAGTCTGTGAAACTTACGATTGTCTGTTTTCAGAGGCCTTCACTGAGATATTAGTTAGTCGCATTAAAGCTGACTTAAGACCTTGCAACGTCAGCATTCTACTGAATCAAACTCGATGAATTTGAGCCTGCCTTGCATAATACCGCTGTTGCGTGAGTTGTATTTGGCGCTATGACTTTGTCATTTCTACCAGGTGAGTGTGCCTACCTTGGGGACTAGGGTTTCCTTCTTTCTTCCCACGTTTCCTAACGTCCATGGGGTTCCTTGAATACTCAAACACGACTAGCAAATATCTTGTAACGTTTCCCTCGAAAGTGAGTATCCACTTACCAAAACATACCACTCGGCCTCTAGACATTCCGTCAGGCCGCGTGGTTCGGTGGCCGAATATGCGTTTGGCAGTGTATTAATCGCTACGGTGGGCGAGAGGTGTAAGCGGTTTCGGGTCCCACCCCGGCCCCCTGACCTGACCCAGCTTGTTACCCACTATAAGTGGCCAGCGTCGTGAGCCTGCCGGTCCGCACCCTGATGTGACGATGTGCATGCATGGAGGTTGGGAACGATTCCTTGGCAAAAGTCAAGTTTACTTATAGGCTACTGCTGGGAGAGTTTGGGACAGTATTCCCATGTCCAACACGCCGAATGCTGTAGCTTTCCAGTTACGAAACCAGGGTCAGGCTATTCATGCTAAACCAGGCACTTATCAAAGGAGTATAGAGTTAGTAGCGTCCGGCCCGTTGTCAGATTAGGGGAAACTTGGCAACTATCGCAAGATCCGTGTGACCCGCCGTAACGGCTGAATTAGAGTCCGCATTAGTCTAGCTTGCCGGAAACCAGTGGACCTATTATCGACTGGAACTCCGCGGGCCCCGGAGTCCGGCTTCCATCGTCCAATAATCTATACAGAGGCGTATAATGCAACCCTATGACAAATGCTATACGTGGCTCAGACTACAAATACGAGACACGAAGCGGTCTGTTCCGGACCCTCGGACTGCGCTCCGTACCGAAAATTCTCTCTCGAACCCCTTTTCCTGTGGATGTTCGGACGTGTGTATACGCAGGCTGGGGGAGCCCGGCAAGCAGATGCCGGGTCAACAGCAGGCAGGGGTGCCACCTCGGCGTGATCACAGGCGGCAGGGTGTCGAGAGGGCGTCGAGTATAAAGCCGGGACGCCATTCTATAGATCTTGCCACTCGCAACTTGACTTCACATTCTAACACACGCAAGCCACCAACATGTCGACCATAACTATCGCCCCTACCACTACCCTCTCCACCGCCCCCGAGACGACTGAGCTCGTTCCGGGGTTCGAGGTTCGCCCGCTTGGTCCCGAGCATCTGGACGTTGTAAAGGCGTTGTCAAACCACTCTATGATGTTCGAATCGCCGATCTGGTCCAAAATCATCCCCCTGAGCGAGCAGACGAAGCATGTATACAGGCTTTTCGAAATCATGGGCCCGTGGGCCATGCACGGACTCAAAAGCGGCCACTCATACGGATTGTTCGATACCAACTACGTGTATAAGCGTCCGGAGTCAGCAGCAGCACCAGGAGGCGGAAAGCTGTACTGGGACTTTGACAACCTGAGCGCAACTAAGGAGGAGCTACTCCAGCAGCTGGACTCCCCCCTCGTATCGGTCGCGCTCGCGTACGACGGCTTCGACAAATTCGACCACGCCCGGCTGTGCCCGACGGAGAACTGGTTCCCGGGCGTTACGGGCATCATGAAGCTGCTCGTGGAGCGCGACACGCGCGACCCGGCGTCCTGGGAGCCGACGGCGCACGGGCAGGTCATGTTCCGCAACTCGACACAGACGCGCTCCGACTACCAGGGCCACGGGCTGATGAAGGCGCTGTCGCACTTCCTGATGCGGCAGGCAAAGAAGGAGGGGTTCCGCGCCATCAAGATCGAGTGCTTCAACGAGATCCTGCCCCGGGTCTGGCTGAACCCGCCAGCCCCGTTCAGAGCCGTGCTCGTGTCTCAGGCCCACACCAGCGAGGTGGAAGAGGTGGGCGAGGACGGCGAGACGGTCTTCCCCATCCGCGGGGCGCCGCAGAAAGTGTCGAGGATCCACGTCGACTTGTTGTAGCCGGGGCGATCTCGGATCTCGGGAGGCGTAGACTTGGGAACTGGAGGCGTCCTAGATATCTGCTGATGGCCTAGATTACACCGACATCGTAAATTGTTATTTCCTCAAGCAACGAATAGTAGAATAGATGGCATCATGTCCCGATTCGTCGATTACACGTCTGGTCCTCAAGCTGGCGGTAGGGTGTTCAAGATAGGGGGAAGTGGAAGGTCTGTGAGGCGGACGTGATGACGGGGCGTCAATCTCGATAGGTTACATCCTCGACTCGGGGCTGCATAGTCAGCGCGTTAGCGGCAGGTTCCCCGCAGTTACTATACAGTCATGTGCTTATGCAATGTATTTATGCAGCCTCCCTGCGGAGCATATTTATGCAATCTACTTATGTAAGCCATGCGCAACAGACAGACTTTTGTGGCGATGCCAGGTGAAACATTCCACACACCTGTGACCAGCCGCCGGACGGACATTACCTGGATTAACGAACCGGTTCCCAGCTGGGATGCCTGGTCAACCGATATCACCGGGGTAAATCCGACACACCACCGGCCGGCTCTAAACTTCCTGTTTAGGCTACCGACGCCTCCTCTCGATGTCTTACTCCGGCCTCCTTGCTTGGCTACCTCCCTCCTAACTTGCTCGCTCCTAGTACCTACGTTAAAGCTACCATCCTCGGCCCGTTCCAGGTGCCCATTTCATCGCGATAAAGTCCTGCGCGGGGACCATTCGAAGCCACAAGCGTCAGCCAAGCGAGACCGGTCTGTCCGCCGTGCCCGTCCCTTTGTTCGCTTCTGCTGCGACCTCGGAGGCATTATTTTTCACCTCTCCATCAAGCGGTGCCCGCAAAGCTCATTTAAATCCCCTGGCGGATTCTAAGTTGAATACGGCCTAGCGGTCTGCTGCAGAGGAGCGCTACAGGGCCAGAGCAGGGCTTGCTTGTGGGACGGGATGTTTACTCTTACGTAGACGAAATTTACGGAAGTGGGTAGAGTGACATCTAATCAATCAGATAAACGCGCGAAGACTGCACACTGTCGAGGACTCGGTTGAGGTGTGCCCAGGTAAAGAAGAGTATGCGGTAAGTTACCTCTGTACACTCGTGGGATTTTCTCCCTCTACTCTAAAACAGGGAGCTGCCTTGCTCTCATCCATGGCTTCGTCTAAGTTCACGTACACAAAAAAGGTTTTCTCATGCCCTTGCTTTTCCCTCTGGCTGTTAATAATTAGCTCTCACGTCAGCGTATGTTCATAGTCGAGTAACAGATCGGACACAGCTCTCGAGTGCGGCGCGATGCCTGTTTAATATCCCCTACATCACCCTCTGTCCACCACGCATCCTGCATGATCATTGACTGACGTACGCAATTCATCATGGATGTCGAGAACAACCATCACGATACCAGCTCCGGTGCTGCTGCCAAAGAGGATGCCCATGTATCTTCCGACGACCAGAGCTTCACCTCTGGATCCGACATCCACGCCCAGGGCGTGGAGCGCATCTCCGCCATCTCTGCAGCCTTCACTCCGTCGCTAAAGGTCTTTCTCTTTCTCGGGATCTTCCTGGTCGCGTACGCCTACGGCCTCGACGCTACTCTGCGGGGTACCTATCAGACCTTCGCAACCAACAGCTATAGCCATCATTCCCTGCTGGGGACTATGAACACTGTCCGCGCCATCCTCGCTGCCGCCATACAGCCCGCCTACGCCCGCGTCGCCGACAAGTTCGGCCGCGTCGAGCTCCTGTCCTTCGCCGTCGTCTTCTATACCGTCGGCACCATAACCTGCTCCGCATCCAACGATGTCAACGCCTTCACCGCCGGCCAGCTGCTCTGGCAGATTGGATACAGCGGCCTCATGCTCCTGATCGAGGTCTTGATCGCCGACGTCACGTCCCTGGAGAACCGTGTGCTCTTGTCCTTCGTCCCGGCTCTTCCCTTCCTCATCAATACCTGGGTCTCCGGCGACATCGCCCAGGCCGTCATGGGTAGTGCTGGCTGGCGCTGGGGCATCGCCATGTGGTGTATAATCCTACCCGTGTGCGCCGTCGCGCTCTTCGCCCCTGTCATGTTGGCTAAGCACAGGGCCGCCAAGCAGGGCAAGCTCCCGCCGCGCCGGCTGACCAAAGACGCCCGCAGCCTCGGCGCCAAGGTCTACGAGATCGCCGAGGAGATCGACCTGGTCGGCATCGTGCTGCTCGGCGCTATGCTGACGCTGATCCTGCTTCCCCTGACCCTCGCCGGTGGCATCACTCAGAGCTGGAGCTCAGCCCACATCATTGCCATGCTGGTGATCGGCGTCGTTGTCTGCGTCCCTGCCTTCGCCATATGGGAGATCAAGTTCGCCAAGTACCCCTGCGTCCCCTTCAGCGTCCTGACCGACCGGACCATCCTCGCCGGTCTCACCATCGCCATCGGCCTCAACATGTCCTGGTACCTGCAGGGTGACTTTCTGTTCACGGTGCTCAGCGTCAGCTTCAACCAGACCATTAGGTCGGCGACGCGTATCGCCTCCCTGTACTCGTTCTGTTCGGTGCTGGCGGGCGTGGTCACGGGCTTTGCCGTCCGGGTCGTGAAGCGCGTCAAGCCGTTCGCCGTAGCCGGCACCCTCGTCTTCATCCTGGCCATGGGCCTGCTAATAAAATACCGGGATGGCGAGGCCGGCGTGGCCGGCATGATCGGCAGCCAAGTCGTGCTTGGCATCGGCGGCGGCCTGTTCTCATACCCGGTGCAGGCGCTAGTCCAGGCGGCGACGAGTCACGAGAACATGGCCACGGTGACCGCCATGTACCTCTCCTTCTACCAGATCGGCTCCGCTCTGGGCAACGCCATCAGCACCGCAATCTGGACCCAGGTCCTGCCCAGGACCCTCCAGCAGGAGCTGGGCAGCGCTGACATGGCCTCCGACGCCTTTTCTACCCCGCTCACCTTCATAGAGGACTACGCCGTGGGCACGCCCGAGCGTACCGCGATAATCGCCGCTTACAGCCAGGTCCAGCGATATCTCGCCATCACCGGCCTCTGCTTGTCAGTTATCACCTTCGCCGCCTCTCTACTCCTGCGGAACTTCAAGGTAGACGGACGGCAGAGTCTCACCGAGGAGGAGAGGAAGGGGAGAGTGACTGCGGCGCACTAGTTCAGCTTGGCTACTACCAGAGCAGTTAACGGCGTGTGGCGGGACATGCCGCGATTATCGTTAATAGTCCTAACATAATGGAACGTTCTAGCCTTCTCGTTGTTAGAGGCTGAGCTGAAATATGTATACGACCTCGTATGTTGCAGTGAACAGAGCCCCCAGCCGATAATATATATAGATGTATAACTACCAGGACCCCTAAAATCAACAATCTCTCTATCACCAATGCAAGCTCCAATAACCAGCTAGATTGGGGGAAAGGAGCCACAGAAAGCAGGCAAGGGGATTCCCAGAGGCTCACTTGGCATGACCCGTCATTTGGTGAGTTCATTCTCATATGGCAACAACACACAATTTCTAGCTTCAGTAAATTCTATTACCCATTTCGAGCTTCTTATGTATTATCTCCACGTTATCACTCACTGTGAGTACCAGCTCCTCCCACACTCAGTGTTTCCTAGCTAACTTCGACCAACTTCGGATCCGCGCCCCAAAGAAGTACAATACATATATCAGCGCCACGAGGCCAAACGAGACGAAACCCAGCGTTGCCATCGCCCACTTGGCCTCCAAATTGTCAAACATGAGGATTCCTAGGGGGATAATGCGATGTTAGGACGAGCCCGATTCGGTGATTCTTTTCCCACGGCAGCAACAACTTACCAAGATGGCAGCAAGCGGCCGCGATCAGAAAGGAGGGGATCAAGAAAGCAGCGATCGCCGACGCGGCAACGTTCGTGTAGGAATCGGCGATGTAATTCAGCATCGCCAGCCACAGCAGCGGGTCGCAGAAGCCCAGCAGGCCCCCGGCGACCACGGGCGACCAGAACGACACGCTCCCGTCGCAAGTGAAGGCGAACCACAGCAGGGAGACCGGGAAGCCCCAGACGAACAACAGCGAAGTCAAGAATCTCGCCTCGGGGCGTCCGACGCCGCCGTTCCTCCCGCGGTCGCGCTTATAGAACCACGTCTGGACGGGCACGAAGGCGAACATGATGGTGACCCCGACCACGACATTGAGGAACGTCAGGTCGGCGCTGAGGGGTCTGACCTTCGTCAACACAAGCAGTTTCAGGATGTAAGCGGGGGGCGGCACTCACGACAGCCCGTTGTTGACTACGAACACGTCGAAGACGCCGTCGAGGTACAGGAACAGCAGGCCGTAGGCGAAGCCGTTGTAGATGCCGAGGAAGGCGACGACGGGCTCCGTCAGCATGATGCGGAAGGCCATCGAGGTTACGAACCGCGCTTCACGGAGGAGATCCACGCGCGGCTCCAGGACGGCAGCGTCGGAGCCGTCGGCAGACCCGTGCTTCTTGGCCGCCTCGAGGATGACGGCCCGCGGCAGCGTCTCGGGAACGAAGCATAGGACCACGGCGAATGCGCCGCCGATTATGACGCTGCATTAAGTCAGACCGGTGTCACTCCCAAACCCCGTCGCGCGCGCGCCATGAAGAGTGTACGACGCCAGCGTGGAGGGGAGAGAGGGGGCGGGGAGCATACTTGATCCAGAACACCCACGGCAGCCCCATGTTCTCGTTCTCGGCGATCAGCTGGCCGACGGGGGAGCCTATGCCGGGGCCGTAGTTCGCGGACACGACGAACAGGGCCATGGGCTGGGCGGCGCCGTCGGCGTCGCCGAAGAGGTCGGCGATGGTGCCGGCGACGTTGGTGACGGCGGTGCTGCCGGCGGCGCCGGCGAGGAGCTGGAACACGACCAACATCGCGAGGCTGCGCGCCAGCGCGGCGCCGACGTTCAGCAGCGCGTACGCCGCGATCGACCCGACGTAGACCCACTTCCGCCCGCCGACGTCTCTGCGCCACGGTCACTCAGCTGCACGCCTCGGAGCGCGCGAGGAGAAAGGTAGGTAGGTAAGGGGGCGGACAGGGGGAGGGGCTCGGCGTACGACAGCGGCCCGAGGAAGGCCGGCCCGACGGCCGTCCCGACCACGAACATGCTCTGGCCCAGCGCGACGACCTGCGTCGAGCTATCGTATCTCGCCCTCGCGAGCGGCTCCGCGCTGACGAAGGTCGTGGTCGACAGCGCGACGAATGTCTGCAGCAGCGAGTACACGACAGTTATGCTCCATTTCTTCGCTGGGTGCCAGTGGATCGGATGCGCCGGGCTGCTCGGGTCGACATCCGGCAGGGCGGAGAGGGCCACGTCTATGCTCGCGGTCGCGGCGCCCGCGCTTGGCGGCGCGAGCTTCTCCTCGTCCATATTGCGCGGTATTGCCGTAGTTTAAGGAACGTAAGATAATAGAAGTAGAGTCTAAATGGCTAAAAAACTCTCTAAGCTTTTAAGAGCTCGGCTCTATACACGTATATATGACTCCATTCCTATCTAATCTGCCCCCCACCGTCTCTTGTAATTACCCTCAGACCCTCAATGACAGGGGTATTGACTCAGCAGCTACTCGAATCCGGGCAGTCGTGAATAATACCACCTCGTCGAGATAGCCGAGCTCCGCAGGCGGCCAATGAACAACGCACTCTCTGGTTCACCAGATCGGGCCTACCCAAGATATCCGCAGATGCTTATCATTCCAGGGAGTCGATGGGCTCGCTGTCTGGCTGCTTACTGCAGGGATGGGTGGTGACGCTGCAGCTCGAGACGGGGTATAGCATGCATAGCTGCTAACGCGACTCAAGCATATTCCCCGTTTCTCTTCTCCCTTTCTCCGTATCTTCACCTCATCTAGGAAGCGGAACGCAATAGCCTACATCGGATCTAACCGCTCGGTACCTAGATCCGAGCCAGCAGAATGTGGACGTTGCGTCTCTCCGGTCGTCGGGTCGAACGGCTCATCTGAGACGGCGACCACCCCCCCCCCCCCTGCTGACGCTGTGCATACGGCGGTGAGTGCGCAGGAGACCAATCATCACAGCCGATCCCCGTCGTGGAGGCGAGGTCAGCATCTGGGCGCCCGGAACCTGCAAGACTGCCACAAGAGAAACAAGAAAGTGATAAGTGTGTCCACGCCTGGGCTAGGCTCTATGATGTTCTGGCCTCGGCCCTTGCATACAAGCTACCCTGGATAGTATCACTGGCCTTTAATGGCTGTATAATCGTCATCTTCTATCCTGTCTCGCCACCTCACCCCTCGAAGCTCGGGCGGACATCCCCATCGACGCGCAAGCTGTCGCCCCCTTCGCGCCACGGGCAAATTGCATACTATTAAGTGTCCGGACCCTCTCCGCTCGCGATTATCTCAGCAGGATGAGCATTTGGCTTGATCGAGTCGTCGGTGTCACGTAGTTGACCGTCTATGCCAATGTTCGTCACGTCTGCTATCATTCTTCGCCCAGGCTTTTAGGCACGTCACCCGAATAGCACTCATACCCTGTGCCTATCGAATTCTACCCCCCGGGAATTGGCACACACTTGGTATCTTTTAGGCCTACATCGATTGCCATCGTGCTTCCTTTTTGTCATCGACGCGGTTACGCTAGCTTCCCAAGTCTTGTAAGTTTCGTGGGGGGGTTACATAGACCTACATCCACCCCCACGAGAGAACCTGTGTGTAATAGTCGACTCTGCAGGATGTGGAGGCTGGATTAAGGAAAGCAGATCATAATAGTGTGTGCTTGATACACCCGTATTCAGAGCGGATTGGAATAGTAGATGCAAGTTAATAACTAGCAAGCGTCTGCCCCTGACTCCCAAACAATTCAGGGGGGGGAGAATCGGCTTGCTATAGGTACGCGTAGAACCTCGCCGTCTCTGCCAGGCCATGCGCTATTAAAAAGCAGCAGCATGGTGACTAAGTGGCGCTCTCGTAAGACGCGGGTCTGAGAGGGTGGGTGAGACGACGACCCGGCTGTCTTATAGACGATATCTGCATCGAACAGCTATTTTACACTGCCGCACTTCGTCGCCGCAACGCCTAGCTGATACGAAAGTACGGTGTGGAGAGGTAGCACTATATTGCCTGCTTGGGTATTGCCTATCTAGATACATCTCCATGCTGGAGACGTAAGCGCGTCCAGGTCGCGTGCGTTTCAAAACTTGGGGTAATAAGAGAACATAAGCAGTTTATGCAGCTGGTTATAAAGCTATCTGTTGTTTGTTTTCCCCCTTTGCCATAACTACCCACTAGACAGGGCCTCGTGCCATTCGGATCTGATCGTGCGTCCTTCCTCTCCCCACCCATCCACCCACCACCTTGTCGATTAGCGCAAGCCGTCGAAGTCCTACATTATCACCGCCCCCCTCTAACCGAATACGCCAGGATAAGCCACCCGTATTTGCATAGGGGGGATATCACGGAAGCAAGTGCGTGTGGTAGTCAAAATAAGCTCTGCCGAGCTCCGCGTGCCGAGCTCCGTCGACGTTCCCGGGCATTTATGGATACCCGGCGGCTAGCATGATGCCGCCGCCGCCGCCGAGCCACGAGGCGCGCTTGGCGAACGGCGTTAGCTTAATTGGTAATAACGCATGTTGATAATAACGTATGCTAAGAAAGCACCCAGAGTGCCGAGTCCTGACCCAGATTCCTCGCATTGATTGGTTAAGGCTGCTCGAGGGGGAGAGAGGGGAAAAGAGAGGGGAGGGGAGAAGGGGATGAAGGGAGGCGACGCCGTCAGTGGCGGCGGGCCAACTCCAACTTTGGCGATGCGACCCGCGCCGCGTAGTGAGACGGCGGCGTCGTGGGTGGAAATTGCACGAGCATAGACGGCTTTAAAATGACCGTATTCTTCCAATATTCAAGGTGAAAGGATTTCAACGTGCCCGCCACAGTAATTAACATGCTGCCTGCTTTAAACATATTTGCCATTTTAATCCGAGATCGTATAAATTTCCACGCTAGCTAGGGTGCGCCTATTCCCAATGTTGTCCAGCAAAATCAAGAGAAGCAAACATATCAATTCGATAACTCGTCTCAGTCATTAAAGGCCGGTCGCAATCCGCAGTCTCGGCAAAGCTATGATTTCAGAATAACTTTCTCCTCCAAACGCCTGGCTTGATAGATGCATGGTCTCGGGGCCGCGTCCGAGGGGCCCCGGCAATAGATGCGGGAATTCCTTTACTTAATGGCCTCCCGAGTTCGATAAGGCGTCGTGGGGGTTCGGGAAGTAATAGGAGGCGACGGCGATCGAGACGTAGACGATGACGCACAAGAAGCCCTCCAAATAGTCGCTCTTGCCGTCCCTCAAGAAGTTGCCGACGGTGATGATGGATAGGATCAGCAGTGCGATGTCGAAGAGTTCGAAGTTCAGGTCCATCGGGAGGTGCAAGCCCCATCCGACGATGACCACCAGCGGGGCGTTAAGCATGGCGGTTTGGATGGTGGAGCCGATACAGTGGGACAGGGCGAAGTTGATCTGATTGTCCCAGGCCTCGTCGATAGCCGTCAGGTGTTCGGCCGCCTTCTCGACCAGAGGTACCAAGATCAAGCCCATGAACGGGTCGGATACGTGATTCTCTTCCACTATGTACGGGATCTCGCTAACTAGCGCGATGGCGATGATCGTCACGAGAGCCACCGAAACAGCCAAGGCGATGACACACTCGGTAAACGTTAACTTGTCCCGGTCTCGTTCCTCGTGGCGATCGGCATCTCGTTCCTCGTCGTGTTCGAAGATGGCGTCGAAGATTCCGTGGTGCGTGTGCATCTGGAAGAAGACGAAGAGGGCGTACGCGAGGATCAGGAGGATGGCGATGATGCGAGAGATGTCGAGCACCCTAGAGTCGATCTCCTCGGTGGTGAGATTGAAGCCCGTGCTAAGGATAGAGCGCTGGAAGATGGTAGGGATGGCGAGGCCGAGCCCACTAGCAGATGTCAGCACTACAAGGGTTCCGCCGACGCATCGGGAGGGAAGCGTACGCGATAAGCAGAAGATTAGAGCCGACTTCGCTGACAGCGGCGTGGAACGTGGCCTCGATGCGTCGCAGGCCAGCGGTGAAGAAACACAGTCCCAAGCACAGCAGCATGGTGGCCAAAATCGAACCGAGGATGGCGGCCTGGATGACGTAGTACTGGTGCTGATCCAGGAGGACCATGAACATGATAATCTCGACGGTCGAGGCGATGGTGGTCTCGGCCAAAACGCCTAGCGTATGGGGCATCTTCTTCGCCAGCGCCTGGCCGGCGAAGCCGATGAGATTGGCACACGGGACCATGGCGATGTAGGATAAACTGAACTTGAGTACGTGGTTCCCCTCAAGGGCGTAGTGGACGGCGATGGCGGCAGGCACGAAAGGCCAGAGGACGTTCACGGCTCGCGACAGCCAGCTAGTAGATCGCCAGATGATGAGCAAAAATTGGATAGGATGGACACCCCTTCGCCCGCTCTCGCCGGCAGTCTTGATACGGAAAATACCGTTCGCCGCATTCCCCTCGGCGCTTCCAGTGGGGGGCTGGGGTTTAGGCGAGAAAACGGCTCCATCGTGTATCGCCATGTCGGCTAGTTGGACTCTGCCTATTCACCGGATGCCAGATCAGAGACGACAGGTAGGATGGAAATCAAATGGACATGACTCGAGCGTATGCGAGGAAATGCCAGAACGGAAGAAGAAGAAAGAAGGAGGGAAAGGCACAGGACGGCGAAGAGAGAAAGAGAGGGAGGGGAGAGTAAGAGGCAAACGGAAAAGTAGTGGTGCGCTGTTTGCCCCGGGTGCGTCAGGCCCAAGTCGACAGAAGCATCTTATTAGTGGGCGGGAAGAGACGAGATTAGGAGGGTTGAGTAAGACGCGAGAAGGAGAGGTGAACGGCGAATTAATTAATTGGAAAAAAAAAAAACGAATAGGGAGAGGGAGAGAGGGACGAATCTGGACCCAGTACAGTACAGTGCATACTATACAGTCGAGCGAGCGAGAATCGCAGACGGGACTGGATGGGATCTTCGCATGGCGTCCGCCGAGCCAGGGTTCTGCTGCCGTCTGCGTTGTCGCTTGCCAAGATGAGTTTAGTTACCTATCGAGAGGCATCCCGAACGGACGGCATAAGATGTTTCGGCGCGACGATCCAATTCTTGCGTGCATGTTTTTTTGTAGGTAAGTATGTTTGCATATGAGCATATATGTAGGCGTTCCATGCACGTATAGGGCATATCGGAGAACCGGGGCTTGTATATACCGACCCCCAGAGGCAGGCAGGTGGGTGTGTAATACGCCGCCAACCGTACATAACCTCGTTAGCACCTTATAGTCCCTACATGCACACAGCCAGACATACAGATACATACGATATATTACCTCCGGAGCGAGGGATCAGAGGAGATAATAATGCATCGCGTTTCACGATACCCCAATAGAGAGAACCCGGTTCCCATCCCGGCCCAGCATCGCAGTATGAGCTTCCCCACTTGGGACCCCCTTTTTGCCATCTCCCCCTAATTAGAATCGGCGCGCTCTCTACTAGTAAGCACACACGTCCCGATACCCCCCCCTCCCCCCATTCACTTAGAGGGGGAGCATATACAATCAGACAGCCGGCGCAACCAGCAGGCGGCCTGTTTCCTCAGCGCATACCGAAGCGCACAGCGAAAGCGGTGAGAAATGGCCAGGCAGTGGCCACGCGTGCTGTCGCTGTACGGCGTTGCGTGCGACGTAGTATGACACCGCACCGCGATATTCTTACTACCATGTCAAGCCAATGGCGTTTCCAAGCTAGGCGAGTGGACACGATACGATTCCAATGTGTTCCTAAGCTCTGGCTCGGGCGTGCCAAGGAGGTATACATATATATACATGCATATATAATATGACCGCCGTTAATGCATCTACTTACAGACTTGGCCCCCCCTGGATTTTCCGGGGGTTGTGTGCGGCTGCTTGAAGCCGATAATACCTACAGTAACCGATCGAAACTTGTTCAGTTGTCACCGTGGTCCCTAACTACATGGGCCGTATAATGACGCATGCGGAGATCCGATGCATGCATTCGTCGGATCTAATCTCTATACAATAATGCTGCTGAAGATTCCTCCAGCCTACCTCCCCGCTTAGATGACACATCCCACGACAACGCATAGGCACGCACATATGAGTAAGACACTACCCAAAGGGTCGCCGTGGCAAGCAGCGGGAACGTCGCCCCCACATGGCATGGCCCGTTCCCGCCCGCAGGTTTCGTCCCCTAAGTACCTTTAGCCCCCGTGCCCGTGGGGTGCGTGGGCGGCCTCCGGTCCATATCTGCTACCCGTGCCAGCCCACCGACGCGATCCATTGTCCCTCAACCTCCCCGGAGATGAGCTAAATAGCGAAGACTACCAAGTAGCGCTGTTAGGAATCGAACCTATCCTTCTAGTCTCTGCTTAGCCTCTGCCATCTTTGACTCAGCAATCCGTGAAGACCATCTCTTATTATCCCATAACTTGTCGGCTTTCTTCTCTGTAGGCAGGGCGCGGGGGGGGAGGAATTGCTCAAGCCCCATTTGGGACGCAGATTGGCAATACTGCCCGCTGTGGATAGAGATGTTGCTGAGCCCATGCCTCTTCACAAGCCGAAACCACATCGAGGGACGACCAGGTGGTCGGAAGCCTTCGGTATCCATTGTGATTACGCTTTAAACCGGTATGACATCCGATGGACGAAAGTTAACAGGCGAAACAGGCTACTGAATATTATATCGGACGAAGGGGGGATGAGTCTTGACAGGAGCGAATAAACTTCTAGCGTCGTCACGAGTAGTAATACCCGATATATTATCATATAAAATACGTCGAAGCGCGGAGCGCTTCTCCAGGTTTTCGTACCGAAAACCTAGGACCTCTCCGAAGGCTAGGGAAAAAGGGGTAAGTAGGAATCGACGCTTGAACTGCGAAAAGAGATTGATTAGCAATCGACTCTTGATTGAACGGGGAGAAACTGACCTGGATTGAACGGGGAGAAACTGACCTGGATTGAACGGGGAGAAACTGACCTGGATTGAACGGGGAGAAACTGACCTGGATTGAACGGGGAGAAACTGACCTGGATTGAACGGGGAGAAACTAACCTGGATTGATCTGTATATGAATAGGATTAAAATAGGCAGGAAATAAGATTAGGTAGGAAATAGGATTAGGTAGGTGTCGCGTAAAACGTAGACGCCTACGATGCGCTTTGCGGTATGTAGGCATATAAAGGCTGGTTCAACTGCCACGTAATAGTAGGAAATAGTATTAAACGCGTTAGTAGGTAAATAGATGGACGCGTATACTGTGGTTTTATTAAATGCATCTCTTTTAAATAAGTTATACGAACTTTTAACTAATTAAAATAGCGTATTAAGGAGGAGCAGAGCGTACGCGATGCTAGTAACCCAGATAGGTTTATTCGAAAGTGTACTCTACCGAAGACTATAGTACGTACGATAATCTAGGATAAATAAAACTAATATCGCTATATTAATCGAAAGGCAAGGAATCTAATGTAGTTATCGTATCTTAGTTATATCCCTTAGTCGTAGAGATATAGTAATCGCTAGCCCGAAGGCATAAGAGATAAGGGAAGAAAAGGGGTAAAACGCAAAAGTTACCTATTCGGTTATAGCGGTACGACGAAGTAACTTAAGCGCCTATAATTAAAATAAATATACTAATCGAAGAACGGCGAATCTAATAATAAAAACGAATCTTTAATTAAGGTAAAAATAATAAAGATAGTAATCTAGCTATATAATAAACTAAATAATAAGTATAGTATATTCCGTATTTACGGAAGCTATAGTTACTCTATATAGGTATAAGGCCTATCGTAACGTATTACGTAATATATTAAAAGGATATGTCTTACCGTATTACTATAGCCTTCCTAGTTTAATTATACCGTAAGGGATAATTAAATTAAAAGGGGTAGTACGGTATATCCCGATTAATATCTCTCCTTAAAAACTACCGCGAAACTTTATTTCTTCGGCTATTATTTAATTACTACGGCCGCGCCTTTAATTTCTCGTTTAATATTATAAGGAAGCCCCTTTATTACTTTACGGCTAACTTAGCTTAGTTTACCCTCGCCGATCTAACCCGATCGGCGTTCTCCTTTTTTATTTCGGCTACTTTCTTTTTAGTTTCGTTCTAGCCTTTTTAATTAAGGAAATAATAAGGGAACGGGCGCGTCCTAAGGGTTAATTAGGTATTTTCCTTTTACCTATACGGTATAAAGGTTTCCTCCGATTAAAAAGCCCTAATCCTTTCTAATCCAGGGGAAGGAAGGGAGCGCGTTATAACCTTAACGAGGTTATTATAGCGGAGGTTTACGTCCGTTAATACGAAGAAGTAAGAGGGATTAGGTATTAAGGCTATAGAAAAACGATAGACTTCGGCTTACGCGATAAACCGGACGGAGGATTTACGGCTAAGGGGCTCGCCGATCGACGTACTTTACGCCGAGGTTATAACGTTAATAAGGTCGATTTACTTCTAATAATTTACGGCTTACCGAAGGCGCTTAATAATACTAACCCCTCCCTTTAAAACCCGAACGCTATAAAATTACTCTACTACCTCGGCGTATTCTCTTATAGTATTAAGGAAATCGAAGCCCTTATTCTTTTAGGCTTAACGCGCGATTTCGATCGGTCGTTTAAAGATAAGATACGGTAAAATACCGCTTTAAAAACCGTAATTAAAGCTATCTTATTAATCTATTAACGCGACGTAGTAAATAAACTAAAAGGTTATATTAAGCTCGAAATTACCGTCTTTCTATACCCGCCGTAACTAACCGAGCGCGTACGCCGCCCGATCGAAGGCGCCGTCCTTAACTATATTAAAGCTAAATAATTTTCGGGACTTAGGGAGGTATAATATTACGGCGAAGTAAGCTTAGGAAAACTTTAAAGGATCGGTAATAATTCGTTCGGGGTTTATTAAATCCGTATAGATCGTAAAAACTAAAATAAAGGTAGGGTTATCGAAGAAGTATTAACGGATTAGGAAATCGAACGATCCTACCGATCGGTAATCTATCGTTTAATATAGGTTTACTTCGAAGGCCGCCTTCTTATCTTTAAAGTCGTAGCTAGTTATAATATAAAGGACGTAGATATCCTCGTTAATAAGATAATCGTAACGGGCGACGTAAACGAAAAAGTTAATTAAGGCTACTTTCGTTTACTTTTATAACTACTAGTCTATAGTTCGGAATCGATTAACGGATAGCCGGAAGGCCTAGGCTATATCGGATCTTAATTCGATCGAACCTTTTCCCGAATCGTAGTTATCTAAAATACTAAGCTAATACTCCTTTATATTACTCTAGTTATCTTTACTACCGTAAATCTCCCGTAGGAGTTTAATTAAGTCGGTTAAATCGGCGCGACGTACGTTTCTATAAACGGAAGGGAAGGAAAAGGAAAGGGGGATTCCGGCGGAACGGGAAAAAGATATAATAAAAATAAAAAAAAAGAATTAAAAGGAAGGGAAGAAAAAATAATAAGTTAAAGGTAAAAATAAGAATTTAAATTAATAATAAGAAAGGTAGGCTAGAGATTAATAAGAATATAATAATTATAAGGGGGAAGGATTTCGGAATAAAATACCTAAAGAGGAAAAAGAAAGGGAAGGAAGGAGACGTATTAACGATATAATTAGATATACTTTTACGGCTAACGCTTTAGGAAAGCGCGTTTCCCCGCGTACGTATAGAGCTATAATAGGAAACGCGTTAGTTTATAGCTTCCTATTATATACTCTTAATAAAGTAATAAATACGTACGTTCGTAAACTCGTAATTAAACGTAGGTTAAGATAAGTACTATCGAGACTCTCCTAAGTACGGTACTTATAACCTAGGTAACGTATTCGATTCTCTCGTTTTCGTCCGACTTTCCCTCTTATTTCTCGCTATTCCATAATTCCGATTTACTTCCTTTCTTTTATTTCTTAGGTTCTTTATCTTCGTTTTAATTCGTTTTTCGATTTTTCTTAATTCTAGATTTATAATTTCGTCGTCCTTATCTTTCTTTTATATATATATATATATATAATAAACCTTACTATTTAAAAGTAACTCCTTAAACTAGACCGGGCGTCCGTCCTTAAGTTACTCGAGTAGCTAAAGGCTACGGGGATTACCGACGAAGAGATTATCGGGGCGTTTAAAAAGGCTAAGAAGGATAAGAAAAAAGCCGTAACGCATTAACGGGTTAAATCGATACCGCCGCCGGTAAACTTAATAAATAAGTAGCCCGACGAATTCTTTTATTACTTATCCTTTATCGAGAAATTCCGGGACGTTAATCGGTTAATTACTAAGCCTTAGTAGGTATCGTACGCCCCGTACTTCCGCCCGTTAAACTAAAGCCCGAAAGTAATTATCGGCCGGTAGTTCCGGGGTATCGAAGGAATTCGGGTAATAAATTAATAACGCTAAGTATATAGCTCTTAATATTAATAAGATTTATTAATCGAGGGTTATATTAACTAATAGTAAGATAATTTATAACGTCCGGTTTTATTTTCTAGGTAGGCCGGCGGTCGGCCGATATATCGCATAGGAAATTATAAGTAAGGACTTTTAGGAGGTTACCTACCTTTAAAGCTACGTTATATCCCTCGTTCGTTACGTTTAATCCTTTCGCCGCCGGACGTTATTTATAAAGATTAATAATAAGAGCCCGGTTAGCGAATATTTCCGTCGGTTAACGACGGACCTTCGTTACGTCGCTAGCTTATTCGTTTAATAATATAGGATACCTAACGAAGTATCCTATTAGTACTACGAACGCCGGCTCGCCTCTTCCGATACCGTTAAGTACGCGGGTATATAACCTTTCTTTTCCTACCGATCCTTAGCCCCCGATCGTATTTTTAAGTACTCTTACGATATTTACTTCTTTTTTATTAATAGGGTACGCTATAAATTCCGGGACGAGCGGTTTACCTACCTACGGATAAGGATAGATCGTAACCCCCCTTTAATAAAGGATCTAAGCTAAGCCGTATACCTGCTTATAATACGGGTAACGAAAGAGGAGTTATTATTTATAATAAACTCGAAGATCGCTACTTTCCGGGGGTCGGGAAGTAAGTAAGTTTTTAGTTTTCTTAATAACTAATAAGTAAAGGATAAGGTAAGAAGGTAAAGAGAAAAAGAGAGGTATTAATCGGCGGATATACGTTACTTCTGGCTTATTTTTAAACGCGTATTCCTTTCCTTTCCTTTTCTTTTTCTTTTGCTTTTATTAATATAAATTACTTTCCTTACTTTCCCTTTAAATATTAAAATATACCTATATTAAAATATAATAATTACGTAATATTAGGATATTAATATCCCGGATTCCTAACGATAAACGTAAAGGATAACTTATTTAAGTATAAGAACGCGTTAATCGGCGTTAATAATCTATGGAAATATACTTTCTTTTAAGGTAAGAAATAAGGGAGGGGCGTATCTATTAATATTATAATTTAAGGTATTAATTTCGTATATAGGCTACCGGTTTAATAACTATATAGGAATAACTTCTTTCCTTCCTTACTTAGGAAAGCGATTATATATTAAGTTCCTAGGCTTTATTACTCTTCGATCGGTATAGGTAGGTTATTTTAAGGCATTATAGCCTTATCGTATTATGGTAAGAGGGTTATTTATTAAGTCGGGTCGATCTTCTTAGTCCGGGTTTATCGTTAGGTATAACTTCGTATCCTTTAAGCTTCTTATTTAATATTTTTATTATAATTCGTACCTTATCGTTCGGGGCTAATTATTCTTCTTTTTCGTCGTCGATTACCGAGGGCATAGGCTCTAGGCCTTCTTTAACTTAAGGGTCGTTAGTAATCGTCGATTCCTAGTCCTTATATTTAATCGGTAATAAGCGTATAATCTATTCGTCCTCCTCCGGGTTCTTTAGTTCTTAAAACCCGTTAATATTTTAAATAAATTTCCGTAGTTTATGGCCTAAAACCGGATATAATAACGTAACTTTATTCGGTTTTTTAAGCTTATAACGATTATAACCTAAATCTTCGGCGATTAAATACGGTTCCTTCTAGTAATACTTTAGTTTTACGGCTATCGACTTATTTATATATCGTAACGTATCGTATAATAGTACGAGGTCGTCGGCTTTTAGAGGCTTTTTTCGTATCCGGTAAGCGTTTTTTTCGTCCTAGTACCGGGTAGCTTCCTTATATTTAATCGCTAAAACCTTAGCTACGGCTAATATATCTTCCTAGCGTCTCTCGATTAATCGTACGCGTATAGCTAAAAGCGATTCTCGGTCCGGGATATTCTTTTAGTTTATAATACGCTAGGTTAGGATAACGGTTTCTATCGGGATAATAGCCTTACGCTTATATATTAATTCGTATAACGATATTCCGTATAAGCGCGTCGAAGTTTTATTTACTTATATAATTACCCTTAATAAATTCGTTTATCCTTAATCGCTACCGTTTATACCTTTTATAAGGCCTCCGCGAATTACTTTATACCTAACCTCGACTATACCTTAGGATTACGGGAAATAAGTAATACCGATTTTAACTTTAATACCGATTAGTTCTATTACTTTACGGACCTCCTTTTTATTTTCGGAATTATTATTATATTTAATTACTAGGGGTACGCCGTATTATAAGAATATCTACTCCTAGAGGAACTTAGCGATCGTCTTAAAATCTATTTTTCTAATAGCTCGGGCTTCGAAAAAACCGGATAATTCGTTTCGTATTTCGATTATTACGATAAATCCGTTATTTATTAATATATATTATACGTTTATTACCTAGTAAGTAAGAACGTTAATTAACTCGTTATATAAGGCGGGGTCGACTTTCCGGGTATTATTTCCTTTTTAGTATTTAAGATACGATTTAACCTTTCGGGCGACGTATTCGAATATACCGCGCTAATAATATAGTTTAACTATCCGATCGTAGGTCGAAATACGTCCCTTATAACCGAAATCCTCGTAGTAATTCTTAACTATAGCTTTACGTAGTTTCTCCTAGTCGATAATTCGTCGTATACCCTTATATTTCTCGGGCTTCCTCTATAAGATACCCTCCGAAACGACGTATTTAAGCGCTTCCTTTTTAAACCGGATCTATCGCTTTTAATACCCTATTAATCGGTTATTTCTTAATCGGCTAAGTAATTAAAATCGCATAAGAAACGTTATTATTTCTTACGACTTTATCGACTATTCTTCCGACGGTTATAATAATAAGGCTTTATCGTTAGATTATTCGACGACGTTAAATAATACGATTATATTTGCGTATACTATATTAAGCTATATATTAATAAAGTCTTCTATATCGCCTTTTTATTAATCGTCGTCGTCGTCGCTTAGGCTATTAGGTTTACGTAAGAAACCGTCCGTAACGGAATATCTCTTACCGGGTATATATTAAATATCGAAGCTAAATATCTTAATATAGGTTATCTACCTAATAAGGATAGCGCCCGGGAAACTAAAGAATCTATCGTTAAGCTAGGCGATTAATACTTTAGCGTCGGTTTTAAGTACGAAGTAAATGCCGTAAAGATAGTTTCGAAGCCGTCGTAAGGACTTAACGACTTTTAGATACTTTCGTTTCGTAGCGTCGTAATTTAACTCCGTTCCTTTCTAGATCCTTAACTCGTATTTCGAAGGTTTAAAGTTACCTTTATCGTTATCCTAACTTAATACGTAGCCTTAACCGTTTCTTAATGCGTCGACTTTTACGCGGATTAATTATTCGATAGTATAGTTTAAAATAATTAATACCGATACGTTAATAAGAATAATTTTAAGCGAATCTATGGTATGTTATTAATCGATACCTTAAATAAAGTATGCTTCCTTACGTATTAATACTAGGAGGGATTTAGCGACTATAGCGTAATAGTCGATCTATATTCTAAAGAAAACCGTAATACCGATAAAAGACCTTACTTCGTTTATATTCTTATATAACTTCTATTTTAAGATCTTAACTATCTTCGCTTCCGAAGGCTTCCTACCGTTTATACCGTATAAATATCCGACGATTATCGTACTACTTTTATACTAAGTAAACTT